>NC_048573.1:41730008-42084508 GCF_013265735.2 Oncorhynchus mykiss
GCCTGAAGTCAACTGAGAGGGGTGAAAGCTTTCCGAGAATGTCCAGTGTGTGTGTGTGTGTGTGTGTGTGTGTGTGTGTGTGTGTGTGTGTGTGTTCCGGACCTGCAGGTGAGGCAGCATCTCCATTCTGCTTGGGGCTGAACGGGGAGTGAGGTTCGGCCAGGGTCAGCGGGCTGTTCTCATTTGTCATCTCCATGCCACTGTCGTCGGCTGCAGGCATGTCCCCATTCACCTCAGCCTGGGGACGACAGGAGAGGATCTATCAACACACAGCACTCAACAACACTATGGAAAACAGAAGCAACGGTCATCGTTTTTTATTATATTTTTTTTTACAATTCTAATAAATACAACAGTTGGACAATGGATGAAGAAACTCCAAACTTTTAGCATTTTTATAATCCATCAGATATTGACTGAATTGTAGCACATAAAACATTTTACTGGCATGGACAAATAATGAGGGATTTTGGTGGGAAGGTATTCAATTTATTGTCAAACATGGCCTTTTTATTTTATTTTAGAATGAATTCATATATAAATGTTCATATTGTATCAGGTATTGTTTTATTATGGTGTGTTAAAATAAAGAAAATGATATGTGCCTAATTTGCATAAATACATTGGGCATATTGCATATATGACTAAATTAACATAAAGGGGTGGGACAGGGCTGAAACCACCAAACACTTGCTCTGTCTACCCTACCTGCACTCACCTGCTCTGTCTACCCTACCTGCTCTGTCTACCCTACCTGCACTCACCTGCTGTCTACCCAACCTGCACTCTCTACCCTACCTGCACTCACCTGCTCTGTTTACCCTACCTGCACTCACCTGCTCTGTTTACACTACCTGCACTGTCCACCCTACCTGCACTCACCTGCTCTGTTTACCCTACCTGCTCTGTCAACCCTACCTGCACTCACCTGCTCTGTCTACCCTACCTGCACTCACCTGCTCTGTCTACCCTACCTGCACTCACCTGCTCTGTCTACCCTACCTGTACTCACCTGCTCTGTCTACCCTACCTGCACTCACCTGCTCTGTCTACCCTACCTGCACTCACCTGCTCTGTCTACCCTACCTGTACTCACCTGCTCTGTCTACCCTACCTGCACTCACCTGCTCTGTCTACTCACCTGCTCTGTCTACCCTACCTGCACTCACCTGCTCTGTCTACCCTACTTGCACTCACCTGCTCTGTCTACGCACCTGCTCTGTCTACCCTACCTGCACTCACCAGCTCTGTCTACCCTACTTGCACTCACTTGTGCTGTCTAGACTGCCTCATTAACTATTGTTGTTGTTAAGGTCTTTTGCATAATTCAATAGCAGGATACGCTCAGATTAAAAATCAACACGCCTGTCTCTAGATAACACCTATCTAAACATACTTTACATTGTTTGCGAGATCAGACATAATATCACTGTAGTCCAAGGGCACATGTTAGGAAGTTGCTTTCATTTCAGCACATATCATTTGAAAACATTTCATCTGCACTAAATTATTATTTTGTTAAACTTTTTTTTAAAAGTACACCCATCAAAATAAAGTTATCTTTCTTCTCTATTTGGTGATGTATGTGTCGAGACGTTGCATTCAATCCCAGACAAAGCTTTAGCGTTCCTATAGACGGAAAGACAATGTATTCCATTGAGCACATTTCTGCCATTAATAACGGGGTGTGTTTGACAGGTCATTACAAACATTTCCACGGACGTAATGCTTACGGGTAAAACGACAGGCACAAGCAAAACTGTGTTAGTGTTACTTCATTCAATTCAGCCACAAGAGCATTAGTGAGGTCGGGCACTGATGTTGGGCGATTAGGCCTGGCTCGCAGTCGGCATTCCAATTCATTCCAAAGGTGTTCGACGTGGTTGAAGTCAGGGCTCTGTGCAGGCCAGTCAAGTTCTTCCACACCGATCCCGACAAACTATTTCTGTATGGATCTCGCTTTGTGCACGGGGGGGCATTGTCATGCTGAAACAGGAAAGGGCCTTCCCCAAACTGTTGTCACAAAGTTGGAATCACAGAATCGTCTAGAATGTCATTGTATGCTGTAACGTTAAGGGGCCTAGCCCCGAACCATGAAAAACAGCCCCAGACCACTATTCCTCCTCCACCAAACTTTACAGTTGGCACTATGCATTGGGACAGGTAGCATTTTCCTGCCATCCTCCAAACCCAGACTCATCTGTCGGATTGCCAGATGGTGAAGCGTGATTCCACACCCCAGAGAACGAGTTTCCACTGCTCCAGAGTCCAAAAATGGCGAGCGTTACACCACTTCAGCCGACGTTTGGCTTTGCGCATAGTGAACTTAAGCTTGAGTGCGGCTGCTCGGCCATGGAAACCCATTCCATGAAGCTCCCGACAAACAGTTATTGTGCTGATGCTGCTTCCAGAAGCAGTTTGGAACTGGGTAGTGAGTGTTGCAAACGAGGACAGATTATTTTTTTTATGCGCTACGGGCTTCAGCACTAGGTGCTACCATTTTCTGGTCTTGTGTGGCCTACCACTTCGCGGATTAGCCATTTTTGCTCTTAGATGTTTCCACTTCACAATAACAACACTTGCAGTTGACCGGGGCAGCTCTAGCAGGGCAGAAATTTGGCAGAAAACTGACTTGTTGGAACGGTGGCATCCTATGACGGTGCCACGTTGAAAGTCAATGAGCTCTTCAGTAAGGCCATTCTACTGCCAATGTTTCTCTATGGAGATTGCATGGCTGTGTACTCAATCTTATACACCTGCCAGCAATGAGCGTAGCTGAAATAGTTGAATCCACTAATTTGAAGGGGTGTCCACACTATATAGTGTAGCTCCAAATTGGTATTATTTATTTCATACAGTCTCTTTCGCTCATCTTTATTAAGGGTGCCAATAATTATGGACGTGACTGTAGATACAGAGATTATAGAATGGACTGAGAAGAGTGAAAGCATCTATCTGACATCTTTAGATTGTCACACCTCTGTTGCAATGACAGGGAACGCGGGCTGGGATGGGAGGAGGGTGAGAAAGGAGGGTGAGAGAGGAGGGAGGTAGGAGAGTGAGAGAGGAGTGAGGTAGGAGGGTGAGAGAGGAGGGAGGGAGGGTGAGAGAGGAGGAAGGAAGGAAGGAGGGTGAGAGAGGAGGGAGGGAGGGGGTAAGAGGGGTAAGAGAGAGTTCACCAAAGTCAGGCTTCCTCCTCAGGGAGCGTAAGCCCTTGGCCTTGGAACAATGCCGGCAGCTGTGGGTTATCAGGAATCTTCCTCTGGAATGCCAGACTGAGACACGGTACACGTCCCACCACAGCTGTCCTCCGGTGGCACTGTCACTTGCCAAAGCTAACGCAGCCAGCCAGCAGACACAGGCCAAGACACAACCCAACCTAGACCAGGCTAGCACACAGCACAATAGCACAGCAGTACAGCAGAGCTGAGTACAGTTCAATACCATACCTAGGGCCCTATAAAATCTGTGTTGCGGAAAACGTGCATGGAATCACGGAATCCAGACATAAAAAATAATAATAATATTAAAATAAAATAAAAACTTTAGTAGGAAATCAACTAAATGTATTGAACTTAATCAATTGGGTGCACACTGCCTGCCATCCAGGACACCTACAACACCAGGTGTCGCAGGAAGGCCAAGAAAATCATCAAGGACCTCAGCCACCTGAGCCATGGCCTGTTCTCCCCACTTCCATCACTCAGACGCGTGCAGTCATGGGTAAAACGAACAGACTGGCCAATAGCTTCTACCCCCAGACCATCAGGCTGCTGAATAGCCACCACTAGTCAGTTACCTACCCCCTCCCAACAGACAATTACCCTGCCCACACACCAATGGACATTAATATTCATCACTGTCACGGTTGTAAACATGTATATATTCTACATTTTTTATTTCATAGTTTCATTCACACCTGCACTGTTGGGAGCTCGGCGCTTAGGAATGTCACTGTACACTGCAACTACACCTGTGCATGTGACTAAATAAAAACATCTCATCTAATCGAACATTCATTCATTTGCCCAAGTTAATCATACGACATGAACAAAATGCATCAGTGATTTCTATTGTCCTGCGACTTTGTGAAACGGCACAGGAAGAGCCCTGTCTGTGTGTGTCGTGTGGTGCGCCTATGTTTAGTCTAAACTTTGAGTAGCTGTTCGTGGTAATGCTAATGATCACCATTTTGCATTGAATCCAGTAGCCATTTGTTTTGCAAACTCTGCAATCACATGAGCGCTTCAGAATCACTGGTGTACACTACAGAAACACTGGTGTACACTACAGAAACACTGGTGTACACTACAGAAACACTGGTGTACATTACAGAAACACTGGTGTACACTTCAGAAAACACTGGTGTACACTTCAGAAACACTGGTGTACACTACAGAAACACTGGTGTACACTACAGAAACACTGGTGTACACTACAGAAACACTGGTGTACACTACAGAAACACTGGTGATTTGTTGTGGACTTAGAACATTCAATTGAGTTGTTTTTCTGTGTGACTTTTGAGAACAAAAACCTGAAGAAAAAAAAAACGGATTTTGGGGAAAGACTAAACGGAATCAGGCAAAAAAAATTCAATAGATTTTATAGCGGCCTACATGCCACACAGTGTGTTCTCTTTCATTCTGGAAAACCAGCACTACCAAGCAGTTTCTCTCTCTGGCTGCTGTGCCCTTGTGTCCTTCTCTCTCTCTCTCTCTCTCTCTCTCTCCCTCTTCTTCTCTCTCTCCTTCCCTCTCCCGCTCTCTCTCCCTCCCTCCCTCTCTCTCTCTCTCTCTCTCTCCCTCCCTCTCTCTATCTCCGCTCCTCACAAACTTAATGGAGGAGAAAAGAGAGCCCTCAGGCTGTGAGACTCATTCTGACGCACATGCAACAGTGTGTCAGCCCAAATTGCGTTTCACCAAAGCCAACCTGGGCCTCACACGCAGGCAGCGCAGCACAGTATAATATAGTAAGGCACAGTACAGTACAGCCATAGGTCCCAATGAACTCAACTCACCCCGGATACAGCCATTATTAAGCCATACAGGGGGCAGAGGTAGAAAGAGAGAACACAAAGAGAGACAGACAAGAGTGAGAAAGACAGACAAGAGTGAGAGAGAGCGAGAGAGATAGAGAGTGACACATCCAGGCCGGGGGGGTCAGTGTCAGAGTTTCTCTCATTAGTGAGATTAGTCCTGAGAGAGTCGCCTTGTCCCAAACCAGGACACCCCTCTGCGTGTGTTAACGCTCCGTCTGCTACCCCACCCCCCTGTCTGCACCCCTCCTCCCCACATCTGTCTAGGAGAGCGCAGGCAACTTAGGAAACATATCGGTGCCTGACATAAGACAAAGCATGTATGGGTTCATTCAAAGTGTGTTGACAGATTGCGGAGCAACACCTTTGGTTGATCTGCCTGTCTGTCTCCGGGGGGGGGGGGGGAGGGGCAGAGGGGAAGGAGATGTTAGGAAAGACTATGCAGAGTCGGAGAGAGAGATTGGCCCTTTCAATGTACCCACACCCGAACCTACAGTATTACACTCACACACACACATACAGCATTGCATTACAAGCACACACACCTTTCGAACACATTTACAATACAAGTCACTGGCTTGCCATGTCAAGGTGCTTAGCCGACGTCCGTTAATCTCATTCTCACAGTCTAGACTCGCTCCGCCTGCTCGGCACAAAGGCACCAAGATAAGAACATGACAGAAGCCATAAACGGAGAAGTTGGTCAACAGACACAACGCTTAAGACAACATGTCTGTGTTTTAACTGCTTTCCATAGAACAAACGCTCTGAGATCACAGATTCATACAGCTGAGGACCAGACTGCAAGGCCGATCTAGAAACCATGGAAACTCCCCATTGGAAAAGCATGTAGAAACCCAAGAGCGAGAGAGAGAGAGAAAATAAAGAGCAGGTCCTTCTGGTTTGAAACAGGTCTCTCTCTCCATCGAGCTGTTCCTTGATGCCCTGAAGAGCGATCACACTCCAGCTTACGGGCAGCAGACACAAGCCCGACGCCACACTCCCACCCTGCTCCAACACGGTCGGACACCACAGAAGAGAACTTGCGACGTGTATTACGATATGCCGATTGATCGAGACATTCGCCCATAACAACATTTTTCACCATAGCCGGGGTTGTCCCATTTGACCGGCTGAGTCTTCGACACAAACTCAAGTAACTGTATAACTACATAACCATTTGACTCGTCCAGCGACTAAAAGTAACTAACGGTATAATCCAGAAATGAAACCCAAAACCTAACAGGCAGAGAATGCTATTGGGGCTGCCTGGAAGTCAACATTCTTCCAACTCTAATTAACTGGGCAGATAGATTGTCCTGCTGAACGGAAAAAGAGGGATTTGAGGGCAAAACCAATACAACCGAAACTATCACAACTGTCCCAATGTATCATGATCCAGTTCTGTGCGAGAGCGTTAGTGGTGGAACCAGAAGGAGTGTTATCCGAGCAGCGAGAAACTATGAGATTCTCAACTCTTGGAGCCGGGGGGCATATCTCATCTGATATGATGTGAAAAACCACCTGTTGATGGAATTGCAGGGGGGGGGGGGCTTTGTAGGGTGAAAACACGGCGGTAATTTGCTGTGAAGTACCAAGCACTGCTGTTCCCCAATACAGGAGAGGGGTGTGAAGACAGGTAACAGCACATTAGTAATACTGCAATACCAAGAAATAGCAATGGGTGGAAACAACAGCCACATGAAGTCCACACTAGAGCGAGTGTTAATTCGGAACATAAAGAGCCCACTGTGATGATGGATCTCACCACACACACACACTCCTCCTCTTCCATTTCCTCTTTCCCTCTCTCTCTCTCTCTCTCTCTCTCTCTAAAGAGGCAGCTGCCCTGGCTGCTCCATGAAAGGCTATGACACATCCAGGCCAGATGTACTGTGAGAAGTTGCCAGTTTGCTCTCTGAGGCCAAATGATTATGCACATTCAGCCTGGGAGGCTGGGAGACACAGAGGCAGGCCAGTTGACTGGGGGAGGGAGCAGAGGCCTGAGGCTTCTGGCAAACACAGGAGGAAGAGGAGGAGGAGGGGCAGACACTAAAGCCAGGCAGATGAGTTACCATGACATGAAGGGTGGGTTGACAACATCATGACAATGTGTTCGCATCTCGAAGCTGCCACGTGGTAAACTGTAGATGGCTCCCTTCAGCTAGTTTTCATCTTGTTCTTGATACCACCTTCTTGTTTTGAGGTCTTTTGACTTATTTGTCACGTCTATGCTAATATGGCTCAAATTCGCTAGCTAGCTAACCAACAACTGTAATGATGTATTTGAGAGACCACAAATGCTTATTGTGCATTTATGTTTTCAATAAACATTTGGGGACAATATATAGTATAGTATAACAGTGCTCAGAATGGTGGTGTGCATTTTGGAGCAAAAACCAGTGGAAAACGATGTGAACCGTGGATATTTGGTGACTTTGTTGGCAATAGCACCATCAGAAGACCTAAGCCCCCCCCCTACTTACTGTTGCCGTCATCTTGTCACTCTCCACCATGATGGCTGAAGAATACTTGTTGGATGGCATTACTGTTGTAGTTGTGTTCTTCAGGGATTGTTCTTTTGTTTCTCTTCTAACCTGGAGGTAAACCAGAAAAACAATGTAGCAGTTAGGAGAGTGCACGAAACAGCACATTTAAATGTGCATTATTTCACACAATTGACATACATTTCCCATACTTCCCCCCTCTTACAAGCTCACAAACTAAACAGAGAGAGAATCTTGAGTCAAATACAAATTCCTTATCTAATCACACAGAATCACTAGCTAAGTGGCCACCTGAATATGTATTATTATAGTATTATAATATTACTATAATACACCAGTGCTACATTTTGGACGTACGTCTTCTACTCAAATGCCCACCACAAAAGTTAGATCTCATGTTTCAAAAATAAGCTTTAACCTCGTTGTCTTTAAGCAACAGTATTGACACTACAATCGGAGCACCAGAGAAGATCCCCACCAAAATAGGCTCTGAAAGCTAATTCACACGTAAAAATACATTTATCGAAAATCCTTTGGATTTGGTGGGAACAAAATTAGTAGCAACAGCTCAAGAAACGACATCAACAATATAGTTCCTCAACATAAAGTGTTCTTCTTCCTGAAGTTCAAGGCCAGGGTTGGGGATACAGGCAGGGATGTAGTGGAGGATAAACTCACGTAAACAACATTTCACAGCTTTTTATTTCTGAAACAGCGTTTACTCACCTTTTTATTTTGTTAATGAGCGTTTACCCACTTATTATTACGTTCCCAGTTTTGATCAAAGCTCAAAACGCTTATATTGTCGATCTTCTTGAGATGTAATCGCGCCTGCCTCTTTGCGAACGAGTGGAATCATGAGTAGTTGTTTGTTTGTTAGGTTTGTGTGCGGATTTGCCTTGTTAGTAGCACATTCCCCACTCTCTCAAACAGCCTTCTCGCGAGTCGCAGCACCTGCAAAAAAAAAAAACTACACCAGCTCGGAGCTGGGCTCAGCAGACCAACGGCGCCGACAGACTAGGCTAATGGGTCCGTGACTCAGACATCTCCCAAACAAAGAAAAAACAAGAATCCTGGAAATTTTTTTCATGGTAGCCAAATTGTTTGTGGTGAGCTTGAGAAAGGCTGCAATGCATGCAGCAGGAGGCAGAGGAGACACAGAGAGATAGGAAGCAAGCAGAGAGGACAGTACAGAGGTTCCAAAACTTAAGGTCGGGGCCCAAAGGTTGTGCACAAATTTGTTTACATCCCTGTTTATGTGCATTTCTCCTTTGCCAAAATGATCCATCCAGCTGACAGGTGTGGCATACCAAGATGCTGATTAAACAGCATGATCATTATACAGGTTCACCTTGTGCTGGGGACAATGAAAGGCCACTCTAAAATGTGCAGTTTTGTCACACAACACAATGCCACACGTCTCAAGTTTTGAGAGAGCGTGGAATTGGCATGCTTACTGCAGGAATGTCCACCAGAGCTGTTGCCAGATCATTTTATGTTCCTTTCTCTACCATAAGCCGCCTCCAACATCATTTTTGAGAATTTGGAGGTACGTCAAACCGGCCTCACAACCGCAGACCACGTGTAACCACGCCAGCCCAGGACCTCCACATCTGGCTTCTTCACCTGCTGGATCATCTGAGACCAGCCACCCGGACAGCTGATGAAACTGAGGAGTATTTCTGTCTGTAATAAAGCCCTTTTGTGGGGTAAAACTCATTCTGATTGACTGGGCCTGGCTCCCCCTGGCCCTCCACCCCCTCCCATGGCTGCACCCCTGCCCAGTCGTGAAATCCATAGATTAGGGCCTCATTTGATTTATTTCAAGTAATATACACAAAAATATACACATTTTTCTACGGATGTCTACCCAATGACCTGACAGAGACAATGCAATAATATAGCCTTTTCTATGCTATGTTCACTATTTTTGGCTTTGGAATTTCCATTAAAAAGCTCTAAAATCATTTAATGTAAAAAAAATTAAAAAACTTTAAAAAACAAACTGAACTCAAAAAGCACTATTCCCTCAACACTACTATAGGCCTACATTAAAATGCAATCAATATGCAAATAACAGTTTACAAAAAAACATTGATATCGGTGGTTGTTCGTCTTATCTCGTTAGCCCCCTGACTGAAGTTTACAGCGTACCCACCTTTTTGTTCACCACTACATCACTGGATACAGCACAATGGGCTCATAATGAGGCCCGGGAGCAGACCAGACATGTCCATACACTTCCCCGGGAGTAAACACACACACAGAGGCCGGGAAGGACCTAACAGGTCAACAGTATTGTCAAACATGCCTCTGCAGAGAGAGAGAGGAATTTGTCTCGCAGGATAGTGATTTGACCCCGCTGGAGGGCAATGAGCGAGGTCAGATAAGGCTGGTTGGTGCCTAGTGATCAGGCGGTTACCAAATTGAAATTGTGTGTTGGGGCACTGCTGTCGTTTTGTTTGAGAGATCATTTCAGAGAGATAATTTCAGCCACTGGCTGAATGTTATTATCAACGGGAGGGGCTCAAAAGTCAGCCCTGCAGCACCCCATAAACCAAAGAAGAAGTGAAAGATCACATAGGTGTTACGATGCAACACCTACATCCCCATTTGCATGAATATTCCAGACATTAAAAGAAGAAGCCCATACGCAAGACCAGAAACAGCCAGGGCCACAGGTGCATCCTGCAAACTACGGGGGACACACACTCGGGGACACAAACTCACACACGCACGCTATCTCTCTCTCTCTCTCTCTCTCTCACACACACACACACACACACACACACACACATCCAAGGAAAGTCTTAATGATCCTCTCTAAATGACTCAAGATTAGTCTCTAAATAAATACATTTTCAACAAGCTTTCAAACCTCTTGTTTTTACTGCTTCTTAAGAAACACATTGAAATGCAAAGCCACATTGTGAAGTTAACACTGGCAAAAGCCATGGCGACTGAGAGGGTGAAGGTAGGAGGTGGAGGGGAGGGTGGGGGGACAATAAGGGGCCACATCAAAGTTCTTTCGGCAGCCTGAATGTCAGAGATTAGGGCTACAACATGAAAGGTTTTTTTTTTACCCACAGGGGGTGTCACCGCTAACAGCCATTACAATTCTGCAGCCTACCTTTAAATGTACTATTCATAAATTCTGTGTGCAATAAACTATAGGCCTACAGTATTTGTTATATTTGTAAACTCCAAATAGTTCAAACTGGGGCAGAAAAAAATGAAACATGTGGATGTTTTAAAATGAGTGTGTTCACACGTGTGCCTGCATCGCGTATGAGGGGTCCGAAGATTGTTCATGCCATCCCTCGCCACTAAGCACAAAGTATAGTTCTCGAGAGATGAACAACCAAGCCAAAGCAACGAGTTTTTGTTCTTAATTAGAAACGGTATCCGTGAATGTGTGGTTAATAAAAATGTATCTTTGGAAATCCCACTACGGCGGGCATGCCTTGAGCAGGCCCAAGCGGGTTCACACGGTGCGGTGTCGGCTACAGTCAAATACGCCAATTATCCTATTACTTTCGCGCTGATGCGTGTGAACTCTCAGAGAATAAAGACCCAACTTCAAAGACTCTGCAAACTTGATATAAAAATCCACGCAGGTGCACAACAGTTTACGAATTCTGTAACACTCAAACGACTAGGCTAGGGTTATAGACCTATTATATTAAGTTTCCGCATTACAATGTAGGCCCATTTGGCCCAGTACATACAATGATTATGAAGGCACATATTCTTACAGAAAACAACTATTCCAAATAAACCATTAAAAAAACGATGTCTCTCTCTCTCTCTCTCTCTCTGGCATGGCATGGAGTTAGGAAACATGCGCTTGGCTTGTATGAAAAACGTCGCAATCGAACTTGAAATTATTTTGAGGAAATTGTGCCAATGCAATGTAACACTTCGGTAGTCGAGTTCAAGTTGAACCAACGTTTAGATAAACGTCCAAAGACACGCAAAAAAAAATGAATCACCGTCTTCTTGAAAATCACAAACTAGCCTACTCACGCGTAAAAATGCATTAGATTCCACTCGCAACGTCTGTTGCCAACTGTACAGGCTACTAACTGCGCGACCCAGATCAACTCGGTGAATTTAAACTGCAATATTAAACATTCCGATACAGAACACAATACAGTTCACAGTAAATAGTACATTTCACAGTAAACAGCCCTATATTTGCCATGTTTGAAGATATGTTGGATATTTCCCTTCCTTCCTTGTCTCCAACTTTCATAATCATACATCCGCGCAACCTTGTTGCATCAATTACATCGAAGTGTGGCATGTCTTTAAGCAAAAAAAAGTGGGAATTAATATGACTCCCAATCGAACAAATGACTGTAAAAGTAAGAAAGTGGTCAAACCTCATGCAGGAATTCTTACGGTCTCAAGCAGCATGCTGCTGTGGCGTAAATTGATCTCCTGAGTGCTGTTTTGCAGAGAGCACAGCCCAGGCTACTTGAACACTTATCACGAGAAGGGCAACTGTACAACAAAAAATTACCTGTTGCAGAGGTTGTCATTCGGAAAGAAAGAGGGGGAACAGTTGAAATTGATTGGTCCTCTCTCACTGCTTGGCCCACACTCTACCTACTTCAACCTACACACGCCTTCTTCTTCTTTTTTTTACACTGGCGGAGAATATAAACCGAGTTCTTTACTCCTCAAGCTTGCCTGCTGCAATCTTTTTTCTCCTTTTTTTTTGCAACAGTATTCAGGCGTAACTTTTCCCGGGTCTCGAATCACGCTGTAGCTGAATGAAAAATATATTTACCTTTTCCAGTGTTAACCCTTAATAGACCTACGTTGCATTATACAGCATTTATAAACTGCTCTGCCAATGGTCTAGTTAGTAAGTACCCCACTGGTCATTGTTAGGAGAGTGCGTGTACGTGTAACCGAATGTCCACAATAACAATATATCCAAACATTTGAGGTTGTCACTGAAAAAGGATTGCCCATTCTATTAATTTACTGAAGTCTTATTAAATCCATTGGTATAACAACAAATGCATCATCATAACTGTGCCCATTTAAATTCTATCGCACATTTGTCTTACATGTTCCTATGTTTTGTATTGTAGCCTATGTAATGTGCTTTGTTCATCCTACCTGCAAACCAAACTTGAATTTGTGAACAAAGCACATTACATAGGCTACATGGGCACAGTTATGATGATGCATTTGTTGTTATACCAATGGATTTAATAAGACTTCAGTAAATTAATAGAATGGGCAATCCTTTTTCAGTGACAACCTCAAATGTTTGGATATATTGTTATTGTGGACATTCGGTTACACGTACACGCACTCTACTAACAAGGACCAGTGGGGTACTTACTAACTAGACCATTGGCAGAGCAGTTGATTATTGATAGGGTTGCAATGGGAGGGTATATTACTGGCAACCTTTGAAGTTTACAAATAAACTACCAGCGTTTTGGTAGCTTTCAAGGATTTTATGTAATTTATCACAAGACATCTAGTGGCATTTTTGGATACTTCAGACTGTCACAGGTGTCTGTAGTCATCGCTGGCCCCCTGTGTGGCCTTATCACATGTAAAATAAGAAGGTTTTAAGATAAAAAAAAATAGAATGACAAAGCTGTGAAACATTATCCTACTAAATATAACCTATCAATCTTGTGAATACCATTGGTGTTTAATATGAGGGTTTCAGCATAAACAATCCTTTATATTTTGACACACTTGTATTTATTTTACTTGCTTCTGCACTGTCATAATGAAGTGTTTTGTAACACTAAAACTAGTGGCAACTGAACTGCCACCAATGTTACGGAGACAAAACTAACTTTGCTGGAGTTTTGAAACACGTGGGTTGTAAGGGGTTATGAGACCGATTTAAGGTGTGCTGAAACATTCATCCTAAAGTGTTCTGAAACACCACTTAATCAATAGTTGTGGAACACCTTGCAAGAGGCTGGGAGCACTAACACGGAAAATATTGAAAACACTAGTATGGTGTTTCGAGTCCTGTTTAGTGCAGAATTAGATCCCTTCTTCTTGAGTTTCCAAATCCAGTGGAAGGGAGTCCCTCCACTTATCGTGTATTCCCTGCTCTTGTGCTGATGAACTCCTCATTGGTAACTCCAAAAGGAATTATGCTCAAACAAAGGACATGAGAAAATATAGTTTTGTGAAAATACAAATGAATACGTTTGTCCAGGATAATAATGAATGAGTACAAAATTATCTTTCTTTCCTTCTTCATGAGTTTGAGCAAATCTGTTGTGTTGTGACAACGTAGGGTTGGTATACAGAAGATAGCCCTATCAGGTAAAAGACCAAGTCCATATTATGTCAAGAACAGCTCAAATAAGAAAAGAGAAACGACAGTCCATCATTACTTTAAGACATGGTCAGTCAAGTGCAAAGTTTCTTCAAGTGCAGTCACAAAAACCATCAAGCGCTGTGATTAAATTGGCTCTCATGAGGGCAGCCGTAGGAAAGGAAGACCCAGAGTTACCTCTGCTGCAGAGGATAAGTTCATTAGAGTTAACTGCACCCAAAGAAATGCTTCAGAGTTCAAGGAACAGACATATCTCAACATCAACTGTTCAGAGGAGACTGCGTGAATTGGGCCTTCATGGTTGAATTGCTGCAAAGAAACCACTACAAAAGGACACCAATAAGAAGAAGTGACTTGCCTGGGCCAAGAAACACGAGCGATGGACATTAGACTGGTGGAAATCTGTCCTTTGGTCTGATGAGTCCAAATTTTTGAATTTTGGTTCCAACCGCCGTGTCTTTGTGAGACGCAGAGTAGGTGAACGGATGACCTCTGCATGTGTATTTCCCCCCATGAAGCATGGAGCAGAAGGTGCTTTGCTCTTGACACTGTCTGTGATTTATTTAGAATTCAAGGCACACTTAACCAGCATTGCTACCAGACCATTCTGCAGCAATACACCATCCCATCTGGTTTGTGCTTAGTGGGACTATAATTTGTTTTTCAACAGAACAATGACCCAAAACACACCTCCAGGCTGTGTATGTGCTATTTGACCAAGGATAGTGACGGAGTGCTGCATCAGATGACCTGGCATCCACAATCACCCGACCTCAACCCAATAGAGATGGTTTGGGATGAGTTGGACCGCAGAGTGAAGGAAAAGCAGCCAACAAGTACTCAGCATATGTTGGAAAAGCATTCCTCATGAAGCTGATTGAGAGAATGCCAAAAGTGTGCAAAGCTGTCATCGAGCCAATGCCTCTTAATGGCCAATAGATAGCATTAGTAAACCAGGATTTATATTCACATTGGGCAAACCAGACTTCATGGCTAAAACTTTGTAGAGAATACTGAATGAAGATGTACCCCCTCTCAGGCTCCTGAGCCTGGGGGATCTGATGGGACATCTGAATCCGACTTAAGGAGCAAAATATATATATATTTTTTTATATATACTGTATTTTGTTTACTTTTGGAATATTATGAGTATGTTTTTCCCCCTTCCGCTATTATGATCAGTTTTCACCCCATCTAGTAGGTGGCGGCATGCACTTCTAACGTTTGTTTGCGGACCTCCATAATACAATAGAAGAAACAAGTATGGAACGTGTTGAGTTGAATAGCAAGAAAACTAACTTTGAATTTGCTGATCAGTGCACTAGCTGACAGCAACAATTGTGCAACTTCAATTTACTAAAGATACTTTACCAGATTCTGTGAGCAATGACTTTCTGAACATTAACAAATTCAACGAGCAGGTGAGCATTCGATAACGTGAAATTGTCATTTTGAGCATGAACTCAGTACAGTGAGCAAAAGTTAACTGTAAACACTGCAGGGGTATATTCATTCGTCCGATTCTGTTGCAAAACGTTTCAGAACGAAACGGGGCGGGACCTACCTGAATTTGTCCAATAGAAGCTCTCGTTTTCTCTTTGCTTCCGTGTGGTTCTTAAAGGGTGAACGCAATGAATACACCCCTGCAAATATTAGCTGCATGCTTGCTTGTACTTACGAATTGACATAAAGCCTAACTGATTTCGAAACATGCTGCTTTTAGTATGATGCAATGTTTCGAAATGTGTGTAGTTAGGCTATACACGTCCCAGGTCACATGACTAGGTACGGTCATATGATTCATATGAGGTCTGGCCCATCTTACCTAACAACAAAGTAGATCTATGGCAACTATGAATCAATGTACTGAATAGACCAATAAACTCTGTATTCTTAAACTGTTTCTCTGCAGCAATTTACAAGTCTGACTGAGATTGTTTTCAATTTCCTGTTGGAGCCAAAAGAGGTAAACACACTCATGAGGACAGACATATATTATCTTATCCTTAATTGTGTGCTGGACGTGTGAACAGACTGCCACTTGACTGTGTTTCCTTCATTCATTGTGGTGTGTATTTGCAGACGGCCAGGTACCACGTTGCAGCAGCTGAGTGAGTTTGCAGAGGAGAATGGGATGAGTGCAGGCCCTCTGAGAAACCGTATGAAGAGTTTCATGCTGCTTCCCTATGGTGAGACTGACAGACAGCACTCACAAATAAAGAGATTTAGGAATAACTTGTGTATACAACGTGAAATACACCTAAACCAAAATATGGTAAAGAGTCCAGCACATATCTTAGTATATTAGTATATCAATTAGTATATCACTTTTAGAAAGTTTTGCAATTTTTTATGAAATAAAAAAACTGAAATAACTTATTTACATAAGTATTAAGTCCCTTTGCTATGAGACTCTAAATTGAGCTCAGGTTCATCCTGTTTCCATTGATCAGCCTTGAGATGTTTCTACAACTTAATTGGAGTCCACCTGTGGTAAATTCAATTGATTGGACATGATTTGGAAAGGCACGCACTTGTCTATATAAGGTCCCATGGTTAACAGTGCATGTCGGAGCAAAAACCAAGCCATGAGGTCGAAGGAATTGTCCGTAGAGCTCAGAATCAGGATTGTGTCGAGGCACAGATCTGGGGAAGGGTACCAACACATTTCTGCAGCATTGAAGGTCCCCAAGAACACAGTGGCCTCCATCATTCTTAAATGGAAGAAGTTTGGAACCACCAAGACTCTTCCTAGAGCTGCTTCCCAGCCAAACTGAGCAATGGGGGGAGAAGGGCCTTGGTCAGGGAGGTGACCAAGAACCCGATGGTCATCTGACAGAGCTCCTCTGTGGAGATGGGAGAACCTTCCAGAAAGGCAACCATCTCTCAGTAAAATGCACATGATAGCCAGCTTGGATTTTGCCAAAAGGCACCTAAAGCACTCTCAGACCATGAGAGACAAAATTCTCTGGTCTGATGAAACCAAGATTGAACTCTTTGGCCTGAATGCCAAGCGTCACGTCTGGAGGAAACCTGGCACCATCCCTACGGTGAAGCATGGTGGGGGCAGCATCATGCTGTGGGGATGTTTTTTAGCAGCAGGGACTGGGAGGCTAGTCAGGATTGAGGGGAAAGATCAACAGAGAAAAGTACAGAGAGATCCTTGATGAAAACCTGCTCCAGAGAGCTCAGGACCTCAGACTGGGGCTAAGGTTCACCTTCCAACAGGACAACGACCCTAAGCACACAGCCAAGACAACGCAGGAATGGCATCGTGACAATTCTCTGAATGTCCTAGAGTGGCCCAGCCAGAGCCTGGACATGAACCTGATCGAACATCTTTGGAGAGATCTAAAAATAGCTGTGCATCGACGCTCCCAACCAACCTGAGAGGGCTTGAGGGGATCTGCAGAGAAGAATGGAAGAAACTCCCCAAATACAGGCGTGCCAAGCTTGTAGCATCGAGGCTGTAATCGTGGCCAAAGGTGCTTCAACAAAGTATTGAGTAGAGGGTCTGAATACTAAATGTGATATTTTAACAAAACATTTTTTATACATTTCTAAAAATTTCTGAAAACCTGTTTTTACTTTGTCATTATGGGGTATTGTGTGAAGATTGAGGGAAAATGCCATTCAATACATTTTCGAAATAGGCTGTAACATAAGAAAAAGTCAAAGGAAATGAAGACTTCCCGAATGAACTGTAAAATGTGTTCAATTTAATTATGTGGTTACAGCAACCTAAAATGGACAAAGTACATGTTGTAGTTTATTTTAACTCAAAACCAAGATTGGAAGAAAAAAATTCTAGGTGCCCTGAAGAAAAATCTGACAGCAGACCAAGTCTAAGAGGACCTTCTGGCTTTAGGTATGTTGTAATATATATGTAATAAACCCCATGTACACTATAAAAGCTGCAAATACTCCAGTCTCCACAGTCCATATTGATACTGAGCTTTACAGTATCATTAAACAACTTTTAACCATAACTTTTAATTGATAGGATTCAATGATGCCAAGGCAGCCCATTTTTCACAACAGGTATGTTACAACATTTAATATCCTATCCTCCATGTTGGATATTGAATTGAGAAAAAATGTAATTGATTGAATAATTATTTTCAGTGGAGCAGCCACTACCCTGTGTTGTCCAGGCTGGCTGTAGGGCAGACTCTTATGGTCAACCAGCTGGTTGACATGGAGTGGAAGTTTGGTGGTAAGACAAATAACCTTAGGATAGAAGTTCCCTTGCGAATGGTCCACTCTTTTGTGATCCTCCCCACCTTATCGCATAATATGTGTGTGTGTGTTTCACTCATTTATACTGAACAAAAATATGAATTCAATATGCAACAATTTCAAAGATTTTTAGTTACAGTTCATATAAGGAAATCAGTCAATTGAAATAAATTCATTTGGCACTAAACTATGGATTTCACAATACAGATATGCACCGGTTGGTCACAGACACCTTAAAAAAATGTAAATCAGGAAACCAGTCAGTATCTGGTGTGATCACCATTTGCCTCATGCAGTGCAACACCTCTTTCGTATAGAGTTGATCAGGCTGTTGATTGTGGCCTTGTCCGTTGAGAGAAATAAGCTTTTTGTGCATCTGGAACAATTCTGGGATCTTTTATTTCAGCTCATGAAACATGGAACCAACACTTTACATGCTGTGTTTATATTTTTGTTCAGCGTATAATAGATAAATTACCCAATTCCCAGCCTCTCCATGACTACTGTCGTGACGTGACTCATTAATCTGATGACTTATGTATCGAATCAACTATGTTTAATTGTTACGTGATTTAAAGGAGTCATGTAACAATTAACTCATTAGGATTTGGGGCACCGCGGAAGAAGTAGTTCTCCCTAATTGACTTATCGATATAGAATCTAGAGTTTATTTATTAATCATTACCTCATATCGGTCTCATAATTCTGAATGTTGCATACTCCTTGTATCTGCACAAACCCAAGCTTTACTGATCATTCCATACAAATTGACTTAATTGTTTATTTACTAACTAACTAAATGATAAAACAGGATACACACACACGGTATAGGTTATTGATTAGAAACTTAATACGATGAAAATAGGTCCCTAGTGGACTAACGATAATATGACCGTTTATCAAAAGAGGGAGGGGAAAAAGAAAGAGAGACACTCTCTATTGTAACTATGCTCACAGTAATCCTAATACTTTACCCCGAACCGCCGCCCATTTTGGTAAGAAATAATGAATGTTGTAACGGTTTTCTTGAGTTGAAGGAGAGGCGGACCAAAACGCAGCGTGGTTATTATTCATGGTTCTTTAATAAAGAAACTATACATGAATAGACTAACAAAACAATAAACGTGCAAAAACCTAAACAGCCTATTTGGTGAAAACAGAGACAGGAACAATCACCCACAAAACCCAACACCAAACAGGCTACCTAAATATGGTTCCCAATCAGAGACAATGACTAACACCTGCCTCTGATTGAGAACCATATCAGGCCAAACACAGAAATAGACAAACTAGACATGTAACATAGAATGCCCACTCAGATCACACCCTGACCAAACAAAACATAGAAACATACAAAGCAAACTATGGTCAGGGTGTGACAGAATGTATTTACAGTTGAAGTTGGAAGTTTAGATACACCTTAGCCAAATAGTTTAAATCTGAGTTTTTCACAATTCCTGACAAGTAAAAATTCCCTGTTTTAGGTCAGTTAGGATCACCACTTTATTTTAAGAATGTGAAATGTCAGAATAATAGTAGAGAGAATAATTTGAGCTTTTATTTCTTTCATCACATTCCCAGTGGGTCAGACATTTACATACACTCAATTAGTATTTGGTAGCATTGCCTTTAAATTGTTTAACTTGGGTCAAACGTTTTGGGTAGCCTTCCATAAGCTTCCCACTATAAGTTGGGTGAATTTTGGCCCATTCCTCCCGACAGAGGTCGGGACTGAGTCAGGTTTGTAGGCCTCCTTGCGTGCACACGCTTTTTCAGTTTTACCCACACATTTTCTATAGGATTGAGGTCAGGGCTTTGTGATGGCCACTCCAATACCTTGACTTTGTTGTCCTTAGGCCATTTTGCCACAACTTTGGAAGTATGCTTGGGGTCATTGTCCATTTGGAAGACCAAAGTTTTAACTTTCTGACTGATGTCTTGAGATGTTGCTTCAATATATCTACATAATTTTCCGTCCTCATGATCCAATCTATTTTGTGAAGTGCACCAGTCCCTCCTGCAGCAAAGCACCCCCACAACATGATGCTGCCACCCCCGTGTCTTCACGGTTGAAACGGTGTTCTTCAACTAGCAAGCCTCCCTCTTTTTCCTCCAAACATGGCGAAGGTCATTATGGCCTAACAGTTCTGTTTTTGTTTCATCAGACCAGAGGACATTTCTCCAAAAAGTACAATCTTCGTCCCCATGTGCAGTTGCAAACCATAGTCTGGCTTTTTTATGGCGGTTTTGGAGCAGTGGCTTCTTCCTTCCTGAGAGGACTTTCAGGTTATGTTGATATAGGACTCGTTTTACTGTGGATATAGATTCTTTTGTACCTGTTTCCTCCAGCATCTTCACAAGGTCCTTTGCTGCTGTTCTGGGATTGATTTGCACTTTTCGCACCAAAGTATGTTAATCTCTAGGAGACAGAACGCGTCTCCTTCCTGAGCGGTATGATGGCTGCGTGGTCCCATGGTGTTTATACTTGCGTACTATTGTTTGTACAGATGAACGTGATACCTTCAGGCGTTTGGAAATTGCTCCCAAGGATGATCCAGACTTTTTTTTTCTGAGGTCTTGGCTGATTTCTTTTGATTTTCCCATTATGTCAAGCAGAGGCATTGAGTTTGAAGGTAGGCCTTGAAATACATCCACAGGTAAACCTCCAATTGACTCAAATTATGTCAATTAGCCTATCAGAAGCTTCTAAAGCCATGATATCATTTTCTGGAATTTTCCAAGCTGTTTAAAGGCACAGTCAACTTAGTGTGTGTAAACTTATGACCAATTGGAATTGTGAAACTGTGAATAAGTGAAAAAACCTGTCTGTAAACATGACTTGTGTCATGCACACAGTAGATGTCCTAACCGACTTGCCAAAACTATAGTTTGTGAACAAGAAATGTATAGACTGGTTGAAAAATGAGTTTTAATGACTCCAACCTAAGTGCATGTAGTCTTCCGACTTCAACTGTACCTACACTATATCGGTATGCACCGCAGTTTTGACATCGGTTTTTAACATCAGCGTTAAACTAGACATCGGTCAGATACCGATGTTGGCATTTTTAGCTAATATCATCCATTCCGATATGTTCAACAACTATATCGTACATCCCTAATTCCAAAGGGTTCACATACTTTTTCTTGCCACTGTACAGTTTACAGCAGGTATAAATGATGCTGAAAAAGCCCTCAACAGTGCAGTACAAATTATATATTTTTTTAAGTTTAAAAAAAAGTGAAAATCTTTGGAGAAAGTAGTATGCATAGTAATAGTAAACATAGTAATAGAGCTGAATGTGCTATGTCAAGAATGACCGTTTACAGATATAAAGTGTCTTGGGTCTTACAATTATAAAGTGGATAGTGTCTTGGTCGTGCAGTTGAATAAAATGGTATATAAATGGGACCGCAGCATTGACTGTGTGTGAGTGAAAATGTGGGGCACTAAAATGTGAGGCACTAACATATCTACATGAAGCATGGATTGTAGACTATTACGTTCCTCTGGTGCACAAGACGAGAAGGCAGTCGTATGCAACATATTTCTCAGGCATGCTGTTTGCATGTCTGTAATCCATGCATCTAGGAGACTTGGCTGAAGCCAAGCTAATGGTGTTTACTTTCAAATGCATGTCTCTTGATAGTTACACGAAACCCAAACCGGCTGCGCGCGTGCACCATCGTTGCTACATGTATTTTGTCCCCCCACACCAAACGCGATCACAACACGCAGGTTAAAATATCAAAACAAACTCTGAACCAATTATATTAATTTGGGGACAGGTCGAAAAGCATTAAACATGTATGGCAATTTAGCTAGCTAGCTTCCACTTGCTAGCTAATTTGTCCTATTTAGCTAGCTTGCTGTTGCTAGCTAATTGATCCTGGATGTAAACATTGAGTTATTTTACCTGAAATGCACAAGGTCCTCTACTCTGACAATTAATCCACACATAAAACGGTCAACTGAGTATTTTCTAGTCATCTCTCTTCCTTCCAGGCTTTTTCTTCTCTTGACTCTATAATGCGATTGGTAACTTTCATAAATTAGGTGCAATGCCGCCACTGACCTTGTTCGTCTTCCAGTCACCCACCTGGGTATAACTAATGAGGAGATGGCACGTGGGTACCTGCTTCTATAAACCAATGAGGAGATGGGAGAGGCAGGACTTGCAGTGCGATCTGCGTCAGAAATAGGAATGATTTCTATTTTATCCCTTGGCAACGCAGACGCTCGTTGGCGCAATAATGGAATAACAGATTTCTAAATGCATTTTACAACGCTCGGGCATTCGACGTGAGCGGTGTAGTCAGCCTGTTAGAAGTGCTGATGAAGTACAATATGAACAATGTGCAATAAGGCATTGCGATTGAATGCTGTCTGTCTCCACAGTGACCGTTGGGACGAGTGAACTTCAGAAGGTTGGGAACATATTTCTACAGGTATTTATGTCGTCGTAATGATTTCTATTAAATCCATGTATAAATTGACCATGTTATCAAATATGGTGTGTATCTATTCAGTGTGTATCTACCGTCTTCTAGACCATAAACTCATAGCTTTGATTATTTTAAGATTGATAGACAGTCATGTTTTTGAAAGAAGTTTGAATTATACAATTTCCAGCTTTATGGGCTAACTGACAGACTGAGGGTGTGAGAGACCGCTATGATGACAGACTTATGGCGTCCGCATGCTTTCCATCCAAAACAGTTTGGAACAGCTTGTGCATATATTACGATGGCATTTTTGATGTTTTGTTTTCGTGAATACAAACATTTTTCTCGAGGCAAACCAAAGTCCCTTCATCGGTGATTGGTCAACAGTAGGGATTCATAAATGAAGTATTTGTCTTTCAATGAGAGACAAAACATATTCATGCACATTTTTTCACTTGAGAAGTACTGCACCAAACATCTGAGTTAGATTTAAAATTGCGTGATTAAGATTTCCTCAGCAAAAACGCAAAGCTGTCATCAAGGCTACTTTGAAGAATCTCATATAAAATAGATTTTGATTTGTTTAACACTTTTTTTGCTTACAACATGATTCCATATGTGTTATTTCATAGTTTTGATGTCTTTACTATTATTATACAATGTAGAAAATAGTTTTAAAAAATAAAGAAAAACCCTTGAATGAGTAGATGTCCAAACTTTTGACTGGTACTGTATTTCTTGAGTTATCTTAGATTAATTCAGACTATTTTGAAGCAGTCTCACTGGCTACAGCGTCTCAAGATGGACAAACGGTACTATTGCTGCTTTTTTTTTTTTTTAATTCAAGCTTAGTTCACCTAGCCTTTTAGCCTCTAGTTTTCATGGTTTGTTTTCCTACATGTGTCAGAATTCCTGCGGCCTGCCAAGTACTGTCTTTCTCTCATGGCTTCAGCCACTTTGATTTGTTGACATAAATGTGTCCACACATAGTGTAAGTAACACTCTGAATGAGGAAGGCCCTAAAAAATGTGCAGGCTATAGCCTGTTTATAGCCTCGTACTATTTTATTTGTATTTATTTGTACTTTTTAACTGCATAGTTGGGAAAGGGCTCGTAAGTAAGCACTTCACGGTAAAGTGTACACTTGTTTTATTTGACACATCTGAATTTTTATTTTATTTAATTTGAATGAGCATAGCGTGACCATATTACTAGCACCAGCGCTGGGGAGTAACAGATTGCAAAAATATTGTAATCAAATTAGATAATTACTTTTAAATTCAGAAAGGATTGTTGCAACAACAACAACAAAAATCGGACACCTTTCTGTTTTCTCAATGACATTTAAATCCGTATTGAAAAAAGGCGCAGGTTTACGTTTTTCCATCTGAGCGAGTCTGACCACAAGTCAGAGACCACTATGACACACCAATGCGTTTGATGGATTGTGGGAAAAGAGCAGGAACAGGATTTTAATAGGCTACAGTCCAAGCTATGTCTTCCAATGGTGTGACTGCTGTCGACATCATCCAAAGATTATCCAACTTGAAGAAATACCCTTACAGGCCATTTTGAGCCTGTAATCGAACCCAAATGCTGATGCTCCAGATACTCAATTAGTCTAAAGAAGATCAATAAGCCTTTTAAAATGATAAACTTGGATTAGCTAACACATCATGCCATTGGAACACAGGAGTGATGGATGCTAAAAATGGGCCTCTGTAGTCCTACAGTTTGTAGATGTTTCCAGCTACAATAGTCATTTACAACATTAACAATGTCTACACTGTATTTCTGATCAATTTGATGTTATTTTAATGGACAAAAAAAAGTGCTTTTCTTTCAAAAACAAGGACCTTTCTAAGTGACCCCAAACTTTTGAACAGTAGTGTATCTCATTCAATTGGTAATATTAATTTGTCCTCTTCTAATGCCTCTTAGAGGGAAAGTAATCAGATTACGTTACTGAGTTTGGGTAATCCAAAAGTGGTTACCAATTACAATTTTGGACATGTGACTAGTAACCCTGACTAGCACAATATACAGAATCTGTCCATGTTCATAATTTCGAGGAAATTGGCACATTGCAGTGTTCTACACTATTTGAAAATATCTCTACGTCTCTTCCAGCTTAAGTTGGTCATCAGAAAGGGGCACTCAACTGAAAATGTCTACATGGGTGAAGCGTGAATAGAGTGCAATTTGGGACGTACAATGAGTTCAAAATAGAACATACAGAATCTGAAGGAAACGTCCAGATTCTCACATACCATTAAACGATTTCAATATTTTGTCTTTTGAAATGTGCACAGTTGTTTTTCGCAGTAGAGGCTTTGTGTGCATGAGAAAGTCTTTGCGGGTGTGTTTTGAATTGTAACCCAATTACTTTAATTCCATTGGCTGTCACTACAAGTGACGTGAGGCATACATGTAACTGTTTTTTTGTTGTTGCAATCTTTAATCATTTGTATCACATATTTGCTTCAGTTCATTTTGTTTGTTTTATTAAGTATTCAGATGTCATATTGGTCTGCTGTAGGTATTCACATAATGATGAATGAATGCTAGAAATTCTGAACAATATCCTCAGACACAGCAAGATTATTACGCTGACATAGAAGATACTATTGAATTGGCTCTAATAACAGGTTTCGGTAGCTATTCCACTGACAGCATAATGAGAGAGAGGGGCATGTGCATACTAGTTGTCACGCCATCCTACTTCTGTACCTTAATTATCCAACTAGTCGCATCAAATGTACACCCAAATATGTTCTACTGTCATTTGAGCCCGCAGCAATGACCTGCCAGTTGTGGGCATTCTACATTCATTACATGTTTTGAAAGTGTTTTTGTGAAATAAGAGCTAGAAGCAGAAAACAACCAAACACTGCTTGCATTGCTTGATGGTTACATTGTCATAATAACCAATAGGGTGTTGATCAGAATATGTGATATGTTTTTGGAGAAATACAAGCTTGGGGAAAATGCAATGTCTTTGTTTCTGTAAATGTATATAATCAAGCACTTTTAAGAGTGTATATTAGGTAGCCTATAGTTTTTTAAATGATCAGGCATGGCTCTGCACGTTTAATGATGTCACCAATTCATTTGATTACTCATTCATTCATGTCGGGTTTGATATCTTTACTTCTGCCTGGTCTTAGTCTTGCTCACGTTTTACTTTCTGTAGTTCTTGGCCTTGTCCCAAAAATCTGGGTTATAATGTTTTTCATTCTACGTGGTGGATTTTTCTTTTGTCAAACTGTATTGCGACAAAAGATAGAAGCGGTGTTTTTCGAATGATTTATGATTGCCGAATCCTTTTGAAAGTACCTGGAGCACGTGATTTCATCACGTAACTATAAATAGTTAATTCTAAATGCATACTGCTTGCTAAATCTATTTTTCAACTATAACAATGTTTTTTCTTGCAGGACATCTTGAGTTTCAAAGTTGCCTGAATTGCTTTGTCTTGCTTTTCTAGTTGACTTGATGCAAGTTTCACCATTCATTTTTTTCAGATCTACGGGAGTGCAAATCACGTTGGCCACTGTTTTTATCGACACGACCGTTCAGTCGAAACGCACAATAGCAGGCATTTGTTGCACCTATTTTCTATGCGAACTTTCTAAATGGCGACCCTAAAAAATACAAAAAGAATCACTGGACAAGTTAAGGAAAACGTCTATTTTCCCTTCTCTCATTCTCACTTGTATAATTATGTTCCTTTATTCCCCTTCACACACCATGCCTGTTCCTCTTTGATATTCCTTGTTGTAGAACTAAAACACAAATTAGGCTTTTAAACAATTCTTAAGTCCAGTGTTATACTCAGTTTACATATGAATTCAATAGAGAACTTGGATATGATTACAGTGAAGGACTATACCTATAAAACAAAATATGAGATATATTGATACGTGGTGCCGTTTTGAAAAGGGGAGGAAGGGTGGATAGTTTTTCACCTATTCATGTTCTCAGAAATCCACCTGTTTCTCATAAACCCAGCTGTGTACTCCCATTTCCAGTGTATTCTATTGAGGAAATTCCCCGTGTCAAGTAATATCCATAATAATTAATATGAAAGCAAACACTTTCTTACTTGTATGATTGAGACTGCCAGGCTGATTTAAAGAGGGGATTCCTCTCGCGGGTTTCTGAAGAAGGAATTTATGCAATTTCTCAATAAAGAAATGAGTCGGTGAAATACATGTCTTTCCCAGTTAGATCAGACAGATTACAGTGTCTCGCCCAATGACGCCAAAGCCCACCTGCCAACCAGCCACCTGCAGGGTGTGTGTGTGTGTGTGTGTGTGTGTGTGTGTGTGTGTGTGTGTGTGTGTGTGTGTGTGTGTGTGTGTGTGTGAGAGAGAGAGAGAGAGACGGAGAATACCGTTGGTGAGCACAGCACAGAAGAGGAAGTAGAAGCTTGGTTCAGGTTAGTTATTTCACAGAACCTACTGCGATTACTCATACCTTTCATACTTCGTTGAATGTGCTATTTGAGAAGTTTCACAGCTGGTTGTATCCCCTGGGTGCATCCCCTGAGAGACACCGTATCGATGCAATAGATCAAATACCTCATTGATGTATGTATGTGGCTCATTTGTTGAACATTTACACGTGGTTCAACATCACTCTCGATCTCATCTTGCCCCTAGGATATGTATGAGGGTGTGTTATCTAGTTAAGAATTTCCAGAATGTTTAAAAAGCAACTTCCCCCGACTTACTGTGTTGTTACCCGAGGGAGTGTGTCAAATCATATAACATTCCCCTAAGGGTGTGCAGTTCATGCTTTTTATGCAAATACATGTTTTTGCTCTATGAGAGAGAGAGTCGACTCTGTGGAAATCTAGGCTTACGTAGTGCCAAGGTCTGGGATTTCTGAGACTAGCTCCCGGAAGTTTCCACAGTCTCACATGACAAGAAAGGGAAAGCAGCCATGCATCCATCAACTTTTAGTCTGGGAGCTCATTTTTAGGCCAGGTGCTGATGTGCTAAACCACCGTCCTTCTGGAGGAATAGAGGGAAACACTAGTCTTCCCAGAGTCCTTTGAGAGAAATGTGGCTATTTTCTTCCATTACCAGTGCCACTATACTCATACCAGATTTACACTATAGGGCCAACCTGAATCGTACTACAATGTAAACGGGTTGCAGCACATTTGACAGTAACTTATAAGCAACTAGTGGTAAGGTACTGTATTTCATATTACATGAGTGGCAGGGTAGCCTAGTGGTTAGAGTGTTAGACTAGTAACCAGAAGGTTGCAAGTTCAAACCCCTGAGCTGACAAGGTTGACGTCACTGGCTTTCTAGACACTACCGATCTATGTTTAATTTTTATTTTGTTTTGTCTTGATCATACACACCTGGTTTCTATTCCATTAATTATGTTCCTTATTTTAACCCTCTGATTTCCCTCTCTGTTTTGTGCGTTATTGTTTGTCATGTGGGTTCTCGTTGTTCGTGCTTGGGATTATTTGTATTTGTTCCTTGTTACTTATTTTGGAGTAC
This sequence comes from Oncorhynchus mykiss, assembly GCF_013265735.2. NCBI lineage: Eukaryota > Metazoa > Chordata > Actinopteri > Salmoniformes > Salmonidae > Oncorhynchus > Oncorhynchus mykiss. Next base: position 41,758,092 of record NC_048573.1, read on the forward strand.
ATTTTGGATGGTTACTCAGAACTGTGTCCTGTGCCTGACTCTGCATTTTTTCATTTGACCAACATCCTCACAGAATAATGCACCAACAAATGGAGTCAGCAGGTACAGCCAGCCCTCCTCTCCCAATGGAGGAGTGTGTTCAGCAGCACGTGACCATGTTACAGAGTCTCGGTACAGCCATGGATCGCTTGCTGCAAACCATGTACCGATGGGAGAGAGGGGGTTTTCCGGTTCACCCATCAGCACCTTCCCAGCTCTCACATCAACCGATCCAGAGATCCATACTTCCTTCATCAGAATCCAGTGGGATTCGACTCTCGCTCCCGGGAGCATATGATGGAACGGCTGCCGGGTGCCAGGGGTTCCTACTCCAGCTGGAGCTCTACCTAGCAACTGTTCAGCCAGCTCCCTCAGGACGCGAGAGAGTGAGCGCCCTCATCTCTTGTCTGACTGGAAAAGCACTGGTCTGGGACAACGCCATCTGGGGAGAAGGAGGCCCAACGTTGGACAACTACGTTTCGATCATCCACCTGAGGGGAGAGCGGCGGGGGAACGTTTGTTCCATTTTAGACAAGGGATGAGGAGCGCTCATGACTTCGCTCTGGATTTTAGAACTGTGGCCGCTGGCGCAGGATTGAATGAGCGGGCCCTGATCGACCGCTACAGGTGTAGTTTACGTGAGGAAGTTCGTAGGGAGTTAGCCTGCAGGGACACCACCCTTAATCTGGACCAGCTGGTGGACTTATCCATCCGGCTGGACAACCTGTTGGCATCCCGCGGACGTCCAAATCGGGGTCCATCAGTTCCATCCCCCAGCACCTCTGATCCTACCCCGATGGAGCTGGGAGGTACTGCTATGAGGGGGACCGGAGGGGGGACCGTTCCCTGCACCAACTGTGGCCGCAGAGGACACACTGCTGGTCAGTGCTGGGGAGGTTTCCCAGGTAATCGAGGTGGCAGGCGGAGCACTGGTGGATCATCTCAGGTGAGTAGGCACACGCCTCACCCAGAGCTCCCTGTTGCACACATGTGGTTGTATGTAGCCTTTCCTGAGTTTTCCCAGCATAAGGCGCTAGTAGATTCAGGCACAGCTGGGAACTTTATTGATCGTACCTTTGCACTTAGTTTAGGGATTCCTATTGTTCCTGTTGATGTCCCCTTCCCTGTACATGCCTTAGATAGTTGTCCATTGGGGTCAGGGCTAATCAGGGAGGTCACAGCTCCACTCCGTATGATAACGCAGGAGAATCATGAGGAGAGAATTAGTCTCTTTCTGATTGACTCCTGCGTTTCTTGTTGTGTTGGACCTTCCCTGGTTGGCCTCTCATGATCATATTATTTTGTGGCAACAGAGGGCTCTCAAGGGATGGTCTTGTCAGTGCTCAGGGAGGTGTGTAGGTGTTTCCTTAGGTGCCACTACGGTGGAGAGTCCAAACCAGGTATCCACCATGCACATTCCCCCCCGAATATGTTGATTTGGCTCTCGCCTTCTGTAAAAAGAAGGCAACTCAACTACCACCCCATCGACGGGGGGATTGTGCGATAAATCTTCTGGTAGACGCTGCACTTCCCAGGAGTCACATGTATCCTCTGTCACAGGAGGAGACGGTGGCTATGGAAACATATGTCACCGAATCTCTGGGACAGGGATGCATTCGGCCTTCCACTTCACCTGTCTCCTCAAGTTTCTTTTTTGTGAAGACGGGTGGAGGTTTGCGCCCGTGTATTGACTATCGAGCTTTGAATCAGATCACGATAAAATACAGTTACCCACTACCTCTCATAGCCAGTATGACAGAGTCATTGCGCTTCTTCACAAAATTGGACCTCAGGAGCGCTTACAACCTGGTGCGTATCAAGGGAGGTGATGAGTGGAAGACGGCTTTTAGCACTACATCTGGGCACTATGAATATCTAGTCATGCCGTACAGGTTAATGAATGCTCCATCAGTTTTCCAATCTTTTGTAGACAAGTTTTTCAGGGACCTGCACGGGCAGGGTGTGGTGGTGTATATAGATGACATTCTAATATACTCGGCTACACGCGCCGGGCATGTGTCTCTGGTCCGCAGGGTGCTTGGTTGACTGTTGGAGCATGACCTGTACATCAAGGCTGAGAATTGTCTGTTCTTCCAACAGTCCATCTCCTTCCTAGGGTACCGCTTTTCAGCGTCAGGGGTGGAGATGGAGAATGACCGCATTTCAGCTTTGTTTACCTCGGCTCCTGTGCTGGCTCATCCTGATCCCTCCTTAGCGTTCATAGTTGAGGTGGACGCGTCCGAGGCTGGGATAGGAGCTGTGCTGTCTCAACGCTCGGGTACGCCACTAAAGCTCCGCCCTGCGCTTTGTTTTCGAAGAGGCTCAGCCCGCGGAGCGAACTATGATGTGGGGGACCGGGAGCTGTTGGCTGTTGTCAGGGCACTGATAGCGTGGAGACATTGGATTGAGGGGGCTAAACACCCTTTCCTCATTTGGACTGACCACCGCAATCTGGAGTACATTCGGGCAGCTAGGAGACTGAACCCTCGCCAGACGAGGTCGGCCATGTTTTTCACCCGCTTTGTTTTCACTCTATCCTACAGACCAGGTTCCCAGAATGTGGTGGCACCGGTGGTATGGGAGGTGGATGCGGCCATCGAGCGGGCGTCACGTGCAGAGCCCACTCCCCCACAGTGTCCAGTTGGGCGTCTGTACATTCCGTTTGATGTCCGCAATCGTTTGATCTGTTGGTCCCACACATCACCCTATTCGGGCCATCCTGGCATCGGTCGGACAGTGCGCTGTCTTGCTGGGAAGTACTGGTGGCCTACTTTAGTTAAGGACGTGAGGGTTTGTGTTTCCTCCTGTTCGGTGTGCGCACAGTGCAAGGCACCTAGACACCTGCCCAGAGGGAAATTACAGCCTCTTCCCGCTCCACAACGACCGTGGTCACGCCAATCAGTGGATTTTGTGATGGATCTTCCCCCGTCACGGGGTAATACCACGATCCTAGTCGTTGTGGATCGGTTTTCTAAGTCCTGCCTTCTCCTTCCTTTGCCCTACGGCTCTACAGACTGAGGCGGCCCTGTTCACCCACGTATTCTGGCACTACAGGGTGCCTGAGGATATAGTTTCTGATCGGGGTCCCCAATTCACGTCTAAAGTCTGGAGGGCGTTTATGGAACACCTGGGGGTCGGGTCTGTCTCTCGACCCGAAACCTGCCCCTTCGCCTGCCCTGCCGGAAGCTGGGTCCGCGGTTTTTGGGGCCATTTAAAGTCCTGAGGAGATTGAACAAGGTCTGCTGACTGCAGGAAAGGGGATATGTGGGTTCAAATCTTCCTATAAGTCACAGATGGTGCACGGTGGGACATGTCAATATGCTGAATTTATTAATAGAAAATACTTACAGCAGAAGTAGAACTAACATTGCACATCAATGGTGTGGACGCATGTTCTACAGAAGTACTGAATAGTTTAGACGCAAACCAAAAGGAGTTTGAGGAACTTCTCCAGGAAATATCTGGTTTAATATAATATAATATATAATATAAAACTTGAGGAAGAGTGTTATGATATTATTTTCCTTAAAAATCAGGTTAAACTCGCTGCAACACAACTACAGTTGGCAATTGACTATTTCAGACGGGGAAAACCCCTGGCCTTGATGGCATTCCAATAGAAATATACTGAACAAAAATATAAATGCAACATTTTTACAGAGTTACAGTTAATAGAAGGAAATCAGTATATATAAATCTATAGATTTCACATGACTGGGCAGAGGTGCAGCCATGGGTGGGGCTGGGAGGGCATAGGCCCTCCCACTGGGGAGCCAGGCCCAACCAATCAGAATGAGTTTTTCTCCACAAAGGGGCTTTATGAAGGACATAAATACTCCTCAGCACCCCCTTTCCCCATCCTCAGATGTTTCCCCAGGTGAAGAAGCTGGATGTGGATGTCCTGGGCTGGCGTGGTTACACGTGGTCTGCAGTTGTGAGGCCAGTTGGATGTACACTGCTCAAAAAAATAAAGGGAACACTAAAATAACACATCCTAGATCTGAATGAATGAAATATTCTTATTAAATACTTTTTTATTTACATAGTTGAATGTGCTGACAACAAAATCACACAAACATTATCAATGGAAATCAAATTTATCAACCCATGGAGGTCTGGATTTGGAGTCACACTCAAAATTAAAGTGGAAAACCACACTACAAGATGATCCAACTTTGATGTAATGTCCTTAAAACAAGTCAAAATGAGGCTCAGTAGTGTGTGTGGCCTCCACGTGCCTGTATGACCTCCCTATAACGCCTGGGCATGCTCCTGATGAGGTGGCGGATGGTCTCCTGAGGGATCTCCTCCCAGACCTGGACTAAAGCATCTGCCAACTCCTGGACAGTCTGTGGTGCAACGTGGCGTTGGTGGATGGAGCGAGACATGATGTCCCAGATGTGCTCAATTGGATTCAGGTCTGGGGAACGGGCGGGCCAGTCCATAGCATCAATGCCTTCCTCTTGCAAGAACTGCTGACACACTCCAGCCACATGAGGTCTAGCATTGTCTTGCATTAGGAGGAACCCAGGGCCAACCGCACCAGCATATGGTCTCACAAGGGGTCTGAGGATCTCATCTCGGTACCTAATGGCAGTCAGGCTACCTCTGGCGAGCACATGGAGGGCTGTGCGGCCCCCCAAAGAAATGCCACCCCACACCATGACTGACCCACCGCCAAACCGGTCATACTGGAGGATGTTGCAGGCAGCAGAACGTTCTCCACGGCGTCTCCAGACTCTGTCATGTCTGTCACATGTGCTCAGTGTGAACCTGCTTTCATCTGTGAAGAGCACAGGGCGCCAGTGGCGAATTTGCCAATCTTGGTGTTCTCTGGCAAATGCCAAACGTCCTGCACGGTGTTGGGCTGTAAGCACAACCCCCACCTGTGGACGTCGGGCCCTCATACCACCCTCATGGAGTCTGTTTCTGACTGTTTGAGCAGACACATGCACATTTGTGGCCTGCGGAGGTCATTTTGCAGGGCTCTGGCAGTGCTCCTCCTGCTCCTCCTTGCACAAAGGCGGAGGTAGCGGTCCTGCTGTTGGGTTGTTGCCCTCCTACGGCCTCCTCCACGTCTCCTGATGTACTGGCCTGTCTCCTGGTAGCGCCTCCATGCTCTGGACACTACGCTGACAGACACAGCAAACCTTCTTGCCACAGCTCGCATTGATGTGCCATCCTGGATGAGCTGCACTACCTGAGCCACTTGTGTGGGTTGTAGACTCCGTCTCATGCTACCACTAGAGTGAAAGCACCGCCAGCATTCAAAAGTGACCAAAACATCAGCCAGGAAGCATAGGAACTGAGAAGTGGTCTGTGGTCACCACCTGCAGAACCACTCCTTTATTGGGGGTGTCTTGCTAATTGCCTATAATTTCCACCTGTTGTCTATTCCATTTGCACAACAGCATGTGAAATTTTATTGTCAATCAGTGTTGCTTCCTAAGTGGACAGATTGATTTCACAGAAGTATGATTGACTTGGAGTTACATTGTGTTGTTTAAGTCTTCCCTTTATTTTTTTTAGCAGTGTACATGACAAATTCTCAAAACAACGTTGGATGCGGCTTATGGTAGAGAAATTAACATTCAATTCTCTGACAACAGTTCTGTTGGGTGTTCCTGCAGTTAGCATGCCAGTTGCACACTCCCTCAACTTGTGGCATTGTGTTGTGTGACACAACTGCACATTTTAGAGTGGCCTTTTATTGTCCCCAACACAAGGTGCACCTATGTAATGAGCATGCTATTTAATCAGCTTCTTGAAATGCCACATCTGTCAGATGGATGGATTATCCTGTCAAAGGAGAAATGCTCTCCAAAAGGGATGTAAACAAATCTGTGTCCAACATCTATTCATTAGAGTGCAACTTTCAACAATCTACAGATATAAATAGATTTTGTTGGACAAATATGACTCACTGATCTGTATTAGTTCATATCGTTCTATCTGCAACAATCCAAAGGTTTCACCAAACTGATTTAACCACAGGTCGTTGAAAACAATCCTGAAAACAACCTGATTGGACACAAGAAAAGTTCAATTCTCTTTTAGTTTTGATGTCTTTTGTCTCCATCTGTAGGAGGAGTGGGGCAACAGACAGAAACAAAGGCCCGTCCAGAAAGTAGAGACCCTAAGACCCTACTCCCTGGACACTTCCCTTACACTTTCCCTCTACTCCCTGGAATTTCTGAATTTCTGACTGATATGGGATCTTCCAACTGTATTGCAAAAGTCTGGCTACTGTAGCACTTCCGTGTAGATAACTTCCTCCCGGTATCTTCTGAGTCTCCTTTTCTATGAGCCAAATTCTTCACATTGCAAAACGGGCTTTGCAGCATTCAATGACTTATGATGCAGTCCCTTGTGAATTTACGGTTAGAACTACGCTACTTTATTGTCTCACACTCTCAGAAGTATACATTCCAAAGATAAGGATGGAGTAGGGTTCTATTATACTGAACAAAAATATAAACGCAACATGCAACAATTTCAAAGATTTTACTGAGTTACAGTTAATTTAACGAAATCAGTAAATTGAAATGAATTATGAACAAATTTATGGATTTCACATGACTGGCAATACAGATATGCATCTGTTGGTCACGGATACCTTAAAAAAAAAGGTAGGGACGTGGATCAGAAAACCAGTCCGTATCTGGTGTGACCACCATTTGCCTCATGCATCACCACACATCTCCTTCGCATAGTTGATCAGGCTGTTGATTGTGGCCTGTCGAATGTAGTCCCACTCCTCTTCAATGGCTGTGCAAAGTTGCTGGATATTGGTGGGAACTGGAACATGCTGTCGTACACTTCGATCCACAGCATCCCAAACATGCTCTATGGATGACATGTCTGATGAGTATGCAGGCCATGGAAGAACTTGGACATTTTCAGATTGTGGGGCCATGCATTATCATACTGAAACATGAGGTTATGGCGGCGGAAGAATGGCACAAGAATAGGCCTCAGGATCTCGTCAAGGTATCTCTTTGCATTCAAATTGCCATCAATAAAATGCAATTGTGTTTGTTGTCCGTAGCTTGTGCCTGCTCATACTCTTCACAACCACAACCCCTCAAAATTTGAGACATCTGTGGCATTGTGGTGTGTGACAAAACTGCACATTTTAGAGTGGCCGTTTATTGCCCCCAGCAAAAAGTGCCACCTGTTTTATGATCATTCTGTTTAATCAGCTTCTTGATATGCCACACGTCAGGTGGATGGATTATATAGGGAAAGGAGAAATGCTCACCAACAGGGATGTCAACAAATTTGTGCACAACATTTTTGAGAAACAAGCATTTTGTGCATTCGGGACATTGGGATATGTTATTTCATCTCACGAAACATGGGCCCAAAACTTTACATGTTGCATTTTATATATTTTTCAGTATGTATCAAAAGTTTTATGAATTATTGAAAGATCCACTACTAGTTTTCATTATTCATACAGTTGAAGTCAGAAGTTTACATACACCTTAGCCAAATACATTTAAACTCCGTTTTTTTTGCAATTGCTGACATTTAATGCAAGTAAAAATTCCCTGTCTTAGGTCAGTTAGGATCACCACCTTATTTTAAGAATGTGAAATGTCAGAATAATAGTAGAGGATAATAATTTATTTCAGCTTTTATTTCTTTCATCACATTCCCAGTGGGTCAGAAGTTTACATACATTCAATTAGTATTTGGTAGCATTGCCTTTAAATTGTTTAACTTGGGTCAAACATTTCAGGTAGCCTTCCACAAGCTTCCCACAATAAGTTGGGGAAGTTTTGTCCCATTCCTCCTGACAGAGCTGGTGTAACTGAGTCAGGTTTGTAGACCTCCTTGCTTGCACATGCTTTTTCAGTTCTGCCCACAAATTTTCTATAGGATTGAGGTCAGGGCTTTGTGATGGCCATTCCAAAACCTTAACTTTGTTGTCCTTAAGCCATTTTGCCACAACTTTGGAAGCATGCTTGGGGTCATTGTCCATTTGGAAGACCCATTTGCGACCAAGCTTTAACTGATGTCTTGGGATGTTGCTTCATTATATCCACGTAATTTTCCGTCCCCATGGTGCCATCTATTTTGTGAAGTGCACCCGTCCCTACTGCAGCAAAGCAACCCCACAACATGATGCTGCCACCCCCGTGCTTCATGGTTGGGATGGTGTTCTTTGGCTTGCAAGCCTCCCCCTTTTCATCCAAACATAATGATGGTCATTATGGCCAAACAGTTCTATTTTTGTTTCATCAGACCAGAGGACATTTCTCCAAAAAGTACGATATTTGTCCCCATGTGCAGTTGCAAACCGTAGTCTGGCTTTTTTATGGAGGTTTTGGAGCAGTGGCTTCTTCCTTGCTGAGCAGCCTTTCAGGTTATGTCGATATAAGACTCATTTTACTGTGGATATAGATACTTTTGTACCTGTTTCCTCCAGCATCTTCACAAGGTCCTTTGCTGCTGTTCTGGGATTGATTTGCACTTTTCGCACCAAAGTACGTTCATATCTAGGAGACAGAACGTGTCTTCTTCCTGAGCGGTATGACAGCTGTGTGGTCCCATGGTGTTTATAATTGTGTACTATTGTTTGTACACATGAACGTGGTACCTTCAGGCATTTGGAAATTGCTCCCAAGGATGAGCCAGAATTGTGGAGGTCTACAATTATTTTTTTTTAGGTCTTGGCTGATTTCTTTTGATTTCCCCATGATGTCAAGCAAAGAGGCACTTCATATGAAGGTAGGTCTTGAAATACATTCACAGGTACACCTCCAATTGACTCAAATTATGTCAATTAGCCTATCAGAAGCTTCTAAAGCCATGACACCATTATCTGAAATGTTACAAGCTGTTTAAAGGCACAGTCAACTTAGTGTATGTAAACTTCTGACCCACTGGAATTGTGATACAGTGAATTATAAGTGAAATAATCTGTCTGTAAACAATTTTTGGAAAAATGACTTGTCATGCAGAAAGTAGATGTCCTAACCAACTTGCCAAAACTATAGTTTGTTAACAAGAATTTTGTGGAGTTGTTGAAAAACTAGCTTTAATGACTCCAACCTAAGTGTATGTAAACTTCCGACTTCAACTGTACATGATAAACTGTCTGACACCAAAGAGGGGATGATTTCTATCCTACTGAAGCAGGAGCCAGGGGGACAGTCTTGCAAAAAAAATTGAGGCCCCTCACTATTCAATGTTACGATTCAAAAATATTGGGCAAATTTATTGCTCATAAAATTAAAATGGTCTTAAAGTCTTAACAGATATTATCAATCACGATTAGACAGGATTCTTAAAAGGAAGATATATTGGAGATAGGAGACAATAAGAATCATTGCAAACTATGAGAATGCAGGGACTATCTTTACAGCAAACTTCTTATGTAAAATACTAAATAATGGTTATTTACCTGAGAGAAACAAGGTTGCCCACTATCACCATACATTACTTGTTTGTTATGGCTATTGAATTGTTTGCTATAAAAAATTAGATCCAAGGTATCAATGTATACCGATGATTCAAGTTCTCTTGCGTTCAATCTTCACACCTGAACAGTCTTATTGAGGACCTGGATCGTTTCTCCAGTTTATCTGGATTAAATCCCAACTATAATACATGTACTATATTATGGATTGGGTCTCTAAAAGACAGACTTTAAATTGCTATGTGGTCTCCCGATTAAATGGGTGGATGGTTCAGTTTATTTGCTTGGTGTACACATCTCGGAAAAGTTAAATGAAAATTACCCTGATTTAAATCTATAGTGATATCACAGTTTAAATATCTATTGATGGCGCTACATAGTCCACAATAATATTTTTTCAAATTGTGAGCAAATTTCATTTTTATTTAGAATGTAAAACCAGATGCATTTACAGTGCCTTGCAAAAGTATTCGGCCCCCTTGAACTTTGCGACCTTTTGCCACATTTCAGGCTTCAAACATAAAGATATAAAACTGTATTTTTTTGTGAAGAATCAACAACAAGTGGGACACAATCATGAAGTGGAACGACATTTATTGGATATTTCAAACTTTTTTAACAAATCAAAAACTGAAAAATTGGGCGTGCAAAATTATTCAGCCCCTTTACTTTCAGTGCAGCAAACTCTCTCCAGAAGTTCAGTGAGGATCTCTGAATGATCCAATGTTGACCTAAATGACTAATGATGATAAATACAATCCACCTGTGTGTAATCAAGTCTCCGTATAAATGCACCTGCACTGTGATAGTCTCAGAGGTCCGTCAAAAGCGCAGAGAGCATCATGAAGAACAAGGAACACACCAGGCAGGTCCGAGATACTGTTGTGAAGAAGTTTAAAGCCGGATTTGGATACAAAAAGATTTCCCAAGCTTTAAACATCCCAAGGAGCACTGTGCAAGCGATAATATTGAAATGGAAGGAGTATCAGACCACTGCAAATCTACCAAGACCTGGCCGTCCCTCTAAACTTTCAGCTCATACAAGGAGAAGACTGATCAGAGATGCAGCCAAGAGGCCCATGATCACTCTGGATGAACTGCAGAGATCTACAGCTGAGGTGGGAGACTCTGTCCATAGGACAACAATCAGTCGTATATTGCACATCTGGCCTTTATGGAAGAGTGGCAAGAAGAAAGCCATTTCTTAAAGATATCCATAAAAAGTGTTGTTTAAAGTTTGCCACAAGCCACCTGGGAGACACACCAAACATGTGGAAGAAGGTGCTCTGGTCAGATGAAACCAAAATTGAACTTTTTGGCAACAATGCAAAACGTTATGTTTGGCGTAAAAGCAACACGGCGCATCACCCTGAACACACCATCCCCACTGTCAAACATGGTGGTGGCAGCATCATGGTTTGGGCCTGCCTTTCTTCAGCAGGGACAGGGAAGATGGTTAAAATTGATGGGAAGATGGATGGAGCCAAATACAGGACCATTCTGGAAGAAAACCTGATGGAGTCTGCAAAAGACCTGAGACTGGGATGGAGATTTGTCTTCCAACAAGACAATGATCCAAAACATAAAGCGAAATCTACAATGGAATGGTTCAAAAATAAACATATCCAGGTGTTAGAATGGCCAAGTCAAAGTCCAGACCTGAATCCAATCGAGAATCTGTGGAAAGAACTGAAAACTGCTGTTCACAAACGCTCTCCATCCAACCTCACTGAGCTCGAGCTGTTTTGCAAGGAGGAATAGAAAAAAAATTCAGTCTCTCGATGTGCAAAACTGATAGAGACATACCCCAAGCGACTTACAGCTGTAATCGCAGCAAAAGGTGGCGCTACAAAGTATTAACTTAAGGGGGCTGAATAATTTTGCACGCCCAATTTTCAGTTTTTGATTTGTTAAAAGAGTTTGAAATATCCAATAAATGTCGTTCCACTTCATGATTGTGTCCCACTTGTTGTTGATTCTTCATAAAAAAATACAGTTTTATATCTTTATGTTTGAAGCCTGAAATGTGGCAAAAGGTCGCAAAGTTCAAGGGGGCCGAATACTTTCGCAAGGCACTGTAAATGGGTATATGTATATAATGAATTCATTTTTCTGCAAAAACTATTAAATATCATGGAATTACACTGAAACTTTATCAAAATCCAAACTGGTTTTCCAGTAAGCTACTAAGAGAGGCACATCCAATGTTTAAAAAGGGCTCTTTGCTGTTATACAGATTACAACTATCAATTTCCAGTGGATTGACAATGGAACCCTGTTTTAAAGTATTCTTATTTTTAAATGAAGCTATACAGAGTTGGCTACAATTCCAATTTTATCCTACAGAAGTGGCAAAACATATATTACAGCAAATAATATGGCAAAACTCCAATGAACTGATAGAGGATAAAGCAAACTTCTTGGAGAGAACACGAAAGGAAGATATCATATTTATGAATTACATTGTAAACAACGATGGTAGAATTGTCACATGTAAGGGAAGTGTTATGTTTGTGTATCAAAAATATATCAAGATCAATACTACTTACTGTGACCAATTTAGATGGGTTCATGCAGGTGACTGACTGATCGTACGTGGAGGAATCCTCACTATCACTGATCCTTAACTTGGCAGTACGCCCAGAATATTGCTATGGGAACAACCGAGGTATCTCAGTTTCAAGGTCTCAACTTGGAGAGAGAGAGAGGGAGAGCCTCAAGAAGTATTGGTCAGTCGCATGTGCGAGCCACCGGTAGGAATGAAGGAATTATGCTAAATCATGCAAATATAACTTGTCCGTGCATAGCCGTATATAAGACAATTGTTGGGACTGCCCAAGCTGAGTTTTCTGATAGACCTGTACAGTGTGCAGAGTTTGTTGTAACCTTTCCAGCCGGCTGAAAATATAGTGACTCATTTAAGATTGACTTTAGGTGTCCGCCGGTGTTGAATTTCCACCCCACACACATGCAATTAATCAAGGTGTATGGAGATGAATGCTCAATACAAAATTATAATCAACTCATCGCATCTCTGCTACAAAAATGGCATTGGGTTTATGAACTGATGTACAAAACAACAATTGACGCATCAATACTTTCTTTTCAATTTAAGCTATTATATACAATTCTTGCTACAAAAAGTATGCTCAGTATGTGGAACAGTCAGACCGGTGCAGACTCCCGGAAACAGAATCAATAGAGCATCTCTATTGGTACTGTCCATCGGTGGCTTGTTTTTGGAGTTGGGTCCAGGAATGGTTATTATGTCATAATATCAGGGTGCAGTTGGACCTGCAAGCTGTATTGCTGGGGGATTTGAAGGACCACAGTCAGTCAATAGGAAATATCATTGTGTTCTTGGGTAAAAAAAAATGTATTTTGTGGGAAAACTTCTGTAGAAATTTTGCAGATGCGGAGGTTCAGTCCCTAGTGAGGCACCATGGTAGAATGGAGGGAGGTATTACAATATTAGAATGATGATTTACTAGGAAAGGTGAGATAGCAGATGTTCTGAAAGAGCTGCAAAACCTGGACCCGTACAAATCAGCTGGGCTAGACAATCTGGACCCTCTCTTTTTTTTGTTCTTTAAAAATGTTTACCCCCTTTTCTCCACAATTTCATGGTATCCAATTGTTAGTAATTACTATCTTGTCTCATTGCTACAACTCCCGTACGGGCTCAGGAGAGACGAAGGTTGAAAGTCATGCGTCCTCCGATACACAACCCAACCAAGCCGCACTGCTTCGTAACACAGCGCACATCCAACCCGGAAGCCAGCCGCACCAATGTGTCGGAGGAAACACTGTGTACCTGGCTACCTTGGTTAGCGCACACTGTGCCCGGTCCGCCACAGGAGTCGCTGGTGCGCGATGAGACAAGGATATCCCTACTAGCCAAACCCTCCCTAACCCGGACGACGCTAGGCCAGTTGTGCGTCGCCCCACGGACCTCCCGGTTGCGACAGAGCCTGGGCGCGAACCCCGAGTCTCTGGTGGCACAGCTGGCGCTGCGATGCAGTGCCCTATACCACTGCGCCACCCAGGAGCACTGGACCCTCTCTTTCTAAAATTATTCGCCGCCATTGTTGCAATCTCTATTACCAGTCTGTTCAACCTCTCTTTCGTATCGTCCGTGATTCCTAAAGATTGGAAAGCTGCCGCGGTCATCCACTTCTTCAAAGGGGGTGACACTCTAGACCCAAACTGTTATAGACCTACAGTGGAGCAAAAAAGTATTTAGTCAGCCACCAATTGTGCAAGTTCTCCCACTTAAAAAGATGAGAGGACTGTAATTTTCATCATAGGTACACTTCAACTATGACAGATAAAATGAGAACAAAAATCCAAAAAATCACATTGTAGGATTTTTGTATTAATTTATTTGCAAATTATGGTGGAAAATAAGTATTTGGTCACCTACAAAACAAGCAATATTTCTGGCTGTCACAGACCTGTAACTTCTTTAAGAGGCTCCTCTGTCCTCCACTCGTTACCTGTATTAATGACACCTGTTTGAACTTGTTATCAGTATAAAAGACACCTGTCCACAACCTCAAACAGTCACACTCCAAACTCCACTATGGCCAAGACCAAAGAGCTGTCAAAGGACACCAGAAACAAAATTGTAGACCTGCACCAGGCTGGGAAGACTGAATCTGCAATAGGTAAGCAGCTTGGTTTGAGGAAATCAACTGTGGGAGCAATTATTAGGATATGGAAGACATACAAGACCACTGATAATCTCCCTCGATCTGGGGCTCCACGCAAGATCTCACCCCGTGGGGTCAAAATGATCACAAGAACAGTGAGCAAAAATCCCAGAACCACACGGGGGGACCTAGTGAATGACCTGCAGAGAGCTGGGACCAAAGTAACAAAGCCTACCATCAGTAACACACTACGCTGCCAGGGACTCAAATACTGCAGTGCCAGACGTGTCCCCCTGCTTAAGCCAGTACATGTCCAGGCCCGTCTGAAGTTTGCTAGAGAGCATTTGGATTATCCAGAAGAAGATTGAGAGAATTGCATATGGTCAGATGAAACCAAAATATAACTTTTTGGTAAAAACTCAACTCATCGTGTTTGGAGGACAAAGAATGCTGAGTTGCATCCAAAGAACACCATACCTACTCTGAAGCATGGGGGTGGAAACATTATGCTTTGCGGCTGTTTTTCTGCAAAGGGACCAGGATGACTGATCCGTGTGAAGGAAAGAATGAATGGGGCCATGTATCGTAAGATTTTGAGTGAAAACCTCCTTCCATCAGCAAGGGCATTGAAGATGAAACGTGGCTGGGTCTTTCAGCATGACAATGATCCCAAACACACCGCCCGGGCAACGAAGGAGTGGCTTCGTAAGAAGCATTTCAAGGTCCTGGAGTGGCCTAGCCAGTCTCCAGATCTCAACCCCATAGATAATCTTTGGAGGGAGTTGAAAGTCCATGTTGCCCAGCAACAGCCCCAAAACATCACTGCTCTAGAGGAGATCTGCATGGAGGAATGGGCCAAAATACCAGCAACAGTGTGTGAAAACCCTGTGAAGACTTAAAAAAACGTTTGACCTCTGTAATTGCCAACAAAGGGTATATAACAAAATATTGAGAAACTTTTGTTATTGACCAAATACTTATTTTCCACCATAATTTGCAAATAAATTCATTAAAAATCCTACAATGTGATTTTCTGGATTTTTTTTCTAATTTTGTCTGTCATAGTTGAAGTGTACATATGATGAAAATTACAGGCCTCACATCTTTTTAAGTGGGAGAACTTGCACAATTGTTGGTTGACTAAATACTTTTTTGCCCCACTGTATATCCATCCTGCCCTGCCTGGTTAGTGAACAAAAATGGTCAGTGAACAAACAGATCACTGACCATTTCGAATCCCACCGTACCTGCAATCCGGTTTCCGAGATGGTCAAGGGTGCACCTCAGACACGCTCAAGGTACTAAATTATATCATAACCGCCATCGATAAAAGACAGTACTGTGCAGTCGTCTTCATCAACCTGGCCAAGGCTTTCGACTCTGCCAATCACCGTATTCTTATCGGCCGACTCAACAGCCTTGGTTTCTCTAATGACTGCCTCACCTGGTTCACCAACTACTTCTCAGACAGAGTTCAGTGTGTCAAATCGGAGGGCCTGTTGTCCGGACCTCTGGCAGTCTCTATGGGGTGCCACAGGGTTAAATTCTCGGTCCGACTCTTTTCTCTGTATATATCAACAATGTCGCTCTTGCTGCGGGTGATTCTTTGATCCACCTCTACGCAGACAACACCATTCTGTATACATCTGGCCCTTCTTTGGACACTGTGTCAACAAACCTCCAAACAAGCTTCAATGCAATACAACACTCCTTCCGTGGCCTCCAACTGCTCTTAAACACTAGTAAAACTAAATGCATGCTCTTCAACCGATCGCTGCCCGCACCCGCCTGCCCGACTAGCATCACTACTCTGGACGGTTCTGACATAGAATATGTGGACTACAAATACCTAGGTTTCTGGCTAGACTGTAAACTCTCCTTCCAGACTCATATTAAGCATCTCCAATCGGCTTCCTGTTTCTCAACAAAGCCTCCTTCACTCACGATGCCAAACATATCCTCGTAAAACTGACTATCCTACCGATCCTCGACTTCGGCAATGTCATTTACAAAATAGATTACATCCAGTTTGCTGAGACTATCACAGTGCACAGCACTCTCACTAACGGCTGCAACAAACTTAAGCCTCTTACAAGGCATGCCTCAAAATATATTAATGAGACAGAAAAAACCATACCACTCCAAAAATACGGTACAGTACTGTATTCTGTGGGATGGAATTACAGTACCATTAGAAATACAGCAGTTCTTTCCCCGCCCACAAATTTGTCCCATAATGCACCATAATTTATAGTATGCTGCAGTAAAACATTTCACAGTATTTTACTGTTGATAATAGCCCACATTATCGTATAAATTACAGTTTTCTGTTAGTGTAAACTGGCTTAGATATTTTAATTTCAAACCAAATTTCCAGCACGGTTCCACAAGCTAAGATAGACGCGTCCTATCTCTACAGGAACCTTTGGTGGCTCCAGCATACCTGTATAGAGTATAAAACGGATATTGTACTTGTTTCTCTGCTCCTCCCTACCCCATATAGTCCTGAAGAGCTTAGCTATGAGGGGTGAGGGGCTTCTCCCAGCCCACTCAGCCCAGAGGTGTCAGGGCCTCAGCATGTTGGGGCGTGTCGTGGGTGGAGGTCGTCTGGCTGCATAGACAAGAAAGAGAACTTAAAAAGTACTAGAATATACACCTCTGTGTTGAACAAGAAACCGTATAGAAGAATGCATATACACTGAACAAAAATATAAAGATAACATGTAAAGTGTTGGTCCCATGTTTCATGAGCTGAAATAAAAGATCCCAGAAATGTTCCATAGGTACAAAAAGCTTTATTTCTCTCAATTGTTGTGTACACAATTCCTTTGCCAAAATAATCTATCCATCTGACAGGGGTGGCATATCAAGAAGCTGATTAAACAGCATGATCATTACACAGGCGCACTTTTTGCGCACCTTTTGCTGGATACTCACCAGATATGTGACCCATTGAGCATGTTTGGGATGCTCTGAATCGAAGTGTACGACAGCATGTTCCGGTTCCCGCCAATGTCCAGCAATTTCGCACAACCATTGAAGGGGTGTGGGACAACATTCCACAGGCCACAATCAACAGCCTGATCAACTATGCGAAGGAGATGTGTGGTGATGCATGAGGCAAATGGTGGTCACACCAGATACGGACTGTTTTTCTGATCCACGTCCCTATCTTTTTTTTAAGGTATCCATCACCAACAGATGCATATCTGCATTCCCAGTCATGTGAAATCCATAGATTAGGGCATAATTAATTTCAATTGACTGATTTTGTTAAATTAACTGTAACTCAGTAAAATCTTTGAAATTGTTGCATGTTGCGTTTATAATTTTGTTCAGTATAATAGAACCCTCCTCCAAGTCGGAAGTTTACATACACTTAGATTGGAGTCATTAAAACTTGGTTTTCAACCACACAAATTTCTTGTTAACAAACTATAGTTTTGGAAAGTCGGGTAGGACATCTACCTTGTGCATGACACAAGTCATTTTTCCAACAATTGTTTACAGACAGATTATTTCACTGTATCACAATTCCAGTGGGTCAGAAGTTTACATACACTAAGTTGACTGTGCCTTTTAAATAGCTTGGAAAATTCCAGAAAAGGATGTCATGGCTTTAGAAGTTTCTGATAGGCTAATTGACATAATTTGAGTCAATTGGAGGTGTACCTGTGGATGTATTTCAAGGCCTACCTTCAAACTCAATGCCTCATTGCTTGACATCATGGGAAAATCAAAAGAAATTAGCCAAGACCTCAGAAAACAAATTGAAGACCTCCACAAGTCTGGTTCATCCTTGGGAGCAATTTCAAAACGCCTGAAGGTACCACGTTCATCTGTACAAACAATCGTACGCAAGTATAAACACCATGGGACCACACAGCCGTCATACCACTCAGGAAGGAGACGCGTTCTGTCTCCTAGAGATGAACGTACTTTGGTGCGAAATGTACAAATCAATCCTAGAACAACAGCAAAGGACCTTGTGAAGATGCTGGAGGAAACAGGTACAAAAGTATCTATATCCACAGTAAAACGAGTCCTATATCGACATAACCTGAAAGGCCGCTCAGCAAGGAAGAAGCCACTGCTCCAAAACCGTCATAAAAAAGCCAGACTATGGTTTGCAACTGCACATGGGGACACAGATTGTACATTTTGGAGAAATGTAATCTGGTCTGATGAAACAAAAATAGAACTGTTTGGCCATAATGACCATTGTTGTGTTTGGAGGAAAAAGGGGGAGGCTTGCAAGCCTAAGAACACCATCCCAACCATGAAGCAAGGGGGTGGCAGCATCATGCTGTGGGGGTGCTTTGCTGCAGGAAGGACTGGTGCATCATGAGGACGGTTAATTATGTGGATATATTGAAGCAACATCTCAAGGCATCAGTCAGGAAGTTAAAGCTTGGTCACAAATGGGTCTTCCAAATGGACAATGACCCCAAGCATACTTCCAAAGTTGTGGCAAAATGTTTTAAGGACAACAAAGTCAAGGTATTGGAGTAGCCACAAAGCCCTGACCTCAATCCTATGAAAAATGTGTGGACAGAACTGAAAAAGCGTGTGCGAGCAAGGAGGCCTACAAACCTGACTCAGTTACACCAGCTCTGTCAGGAGGAATGGGCCAAAATTCACCCAACTTATTGTGGGAAGCTTGTGGAAAGCCACCCAAAACGTTTGACCCAAGTTAAAAAAAAATGTAAAGGCAATGCTACCAAATACTAATTGAGTGTATGTAAACTTCTGACCCACTGGGAATGTGATGAAATAAATAAAAGCTGAAATAAATCATTCTCACTACTATTATTCTGACATTTTACATTCTTAAAATAAGGTGGTGATCCTAACTGACCTAAGACAGGGAATTTTTATTTGCATTACATGTCAGCAATTGTAAAAAAAAAACTGAGTTTAAATGTATTTGGCTAAGGTGTATGTAAACTTCCGACTTCAACTGTATACTTCTGAGAGTGTGAGACAATAAAGTAGCGTAGTTCTAACCGTAAATTCACAACGGACTGCATCATAAGTCATTGAATGCTGCAAATGTGAAGAATTTGTGAAGAATTTGGCTCATAGAAAAGGAAAATCATAAGAGACCAGGAGGAAGTTATCTACACGGTAAGTGCTACAGACGCCAGGCTTTTGCAGTTGGAACATTCCCATGTCAGTCAGAAATTCTGATATTCCAGGATGTTGTGGGAAAGTGTTGGGGGAAGTTTCCAGGGAGTAGAGTCTAGGGTCTCCTCTTTCTGGACGGGCCTTTGTTCCTGTCTGTTGCCCCACTCCTCCTACAGATGGAGACAAAAAGACATCAAAACCCGAAAGAGAACAGAATTTTTCTTGTGTCCAATCAGGTTGTTTTCATAACGACCTGTGGTGTAATCAATTGGGTGAAACGTTCCGAATGTTGCAGGTAGAAAGAGATGAAATGATACGGGACAGTGAGTCATTTGTCCAACAAAAATCTAATTCTCTCTGCAGATTGTGTAAAGTTGCACTCTCCTGAATAGACCCAAGTCTACTGTAGCCTGATCCTTGGCGTGGTGGCATCCCCCCTTTCCCCTCTAAAGGGGAAGTGCAGTACACTGGAGACACCAAGGGCTGTGTGTAGGGGCCCACAGTTCAACAGGGTCGTGGGAGGGTGGGTCTGGCTGTGCATGTGACTGTATGTGTGTGTGCGCGTGTGTGTTCGAGTACCTGCACGCACGTGCATCAGTGTGCGAAGGTGATAGAGTAAACAGGAGCCAGAGAGAGAAAAGGATAGAGAGAGGTTAATAGTAACAGGCAGAGAGGAAGTGTGATCGGTCAAACATGTTGGAGTCGACATCTGTTTCCCCTTTGAAACCACAATGGAGGGAGACAGAACACTTCTTATCAACCGGGCCAGTCTAGCCCTGCGGTGAGCGAGGAGAGGCAAGAGGCCTACAACACTCACCCCCCATATACTCATACACATACACACACAGTCTTGTATAACAAACCTTGTGGGGACACACAATTCAGTCCCATTCAAAATCCAATTTCCCTAACCCCTTACCCTAAACCTAACTCTAACATCAACCCCAATACCTAACCTTAACCCTAGCTCCTAACCCTAAAACTAATTCTAACCCCAACACCAATTCTAACCTTAACCGTAAACCCCCTATAAATAGCATTTGACCTTGTGGGAACTAACAAAATGTCCCCAGTTGGTCAAATTTTTGTTTGTATAACATTATTGTGGGGACTTCTGGTCCTCACAAGTATAGCTAAACACGTCCACACATATACATATACACACTGACTGTCTGGAGCTGGGGTCTGTAGGGAGTAATTGATGGCTTCCTGCTCAGCACTGTGAGAAACATGCCAGTGAGCTCTTGTCTCCCTGACCACAGGACTACCGGTACGCCCAGGCCTGTGTGTGTGTGTGTGTGAGTGCGTGAGACAGCCCAGGCGGTGGATAAGGGACTTCCTGTCATATTTCACCCCACATTGAGGCCCTCTAATCTGGGTCGGACAGAAGCATAGGACTGGTGTCTCAGAGGAAAGAGGTTGTCCACTCAAACAGACTTTGCAGAGACAATGAACTCCCTCTCTCTGCCTCCTGGACGGACGGACGGACGGACGGACGGACGGACGGACAGACAGACAAGCTGTGAACCTCATACACTACATGACCAAGAGTATGTGGACACCTGCTTGTCGAACATCTAATTCAAAAATGATGGGCATTAATATGGACTTGGTCCCCCTTTGCTGCGATAACAGCCTCTGGAAGGCTTTCCATTAGATGTTGGAACATTGCTGCGGGGACTTGCTTCCATTCAGCCACAAGAGCATCTGTGAGTTCGGGGGCTGATGTTGGACGATTAGGCCTGGCTCGCAGTCGGAGTTCCAATTCACTTCAAAGATGGGGTTGAGGTCAGGTTTCTGTGCAGGCCAGTCAAGTTCTTCCACACCGATCTCGACAAACCGTTTCTGTATGGACCTCGCTTTGTGCACGGTCATTGTCATGATAAAACAGGAAAGGGCCTTCCCCAAGCTGTTGCCACAAAGTTGGAAGCACAGAATCGTCTAGAATGTAATTGTATGCTGTAGTGTTAATATTTTCATTCGCTGGAACTAAGGGGCCTAGCCCGAACCATGAAAAACAGCCCCAGATCATTTTTCCTCCTTCACCAAATTTTACAGTTGGCACTATGCATTGGGGAAGATAGCGTTCTCCTGGCATCTGCCAAACCCAGATTTGTCCATTGGACTGCCAGAGGCTGAAGCGTCATTCATCACTCCACAGAATGCATTTCCACTGCTCCAGAGTCCAATGGCGGGGAGCTTTACACCAGTCCAGTCAACATATAGCATTGCGCATGGTGATCTTAGACTTGTGTGCGGCTGCTCGGCCATGGAAACACATTTTATGAAGTTCCCTACGAACAGTTATTGTGCTGACATTGCTTCCAGAGGCCGAACTCTGTAGTGAATGTTGCAACCAAGGACAGATGCTTTTTACGTGCCTCAGCACTCGGCGGTCCCGTTCTGTGAGCTTGTGTGGCCTGCCATTTGGCGCCTGAGCCGTTGTTGCTCCTAGACGATTCCACTTCACAATAACAGCACTTACAGTTGACTGGGGCAGCTCTAGCAGGGCAGACATTTTACGAACTGACTTGTTGGGAAGGTGGCATCCTATAACGGTGCCACGTTGAAAGTCACTGAGCTCTACAGTAAGGCCATTCTACTGCCAGTGTTTGTCTATGGAGATTGCATGACTGTATGCTCGATTTATACACCTGTCAGCAACGGGTGTGGCTGAAATAACGGGTGTGGCTGAAATACTCATTTGAAGGGGTGTCCACATAGCCCTGATCCAGCATGGCTGTGGACCACACTTTGTGTCCCATAATCAGCCAATTCTGGAGGTACCATTCTAATCCTCCTCTGTTGTGTGCTCCTGTTACTTAGCTACCGGTGGCTGCGGTTGCCTGGGCTCATCATGTTTCCCTGGCAACCATGCCAATTGCATTGTCTGCAATCCTGCGGTGGTTTTTCTGGGCCTGTCCCAAGGCTGCCCCCTCCCCCACACAGCCACCCACCCAGCCGCACTCCACTCTGCATATCAGGAGGAAGGCAGGACACTGAGATGACAGTGCCCCCACACACACACATATGCATGTACACACACACACAAACAAACGGACAAACAGGGCTTCCCAGTGCACTAGACTTGTGAGCACACACACCAGGTGCGTGTCTGTAGCCTAATCTAATGGATTGTGTAACCTGCAGCCTGTTTCCTGTTTCCTGCTGCAGGATGGCAGTCAGGAGAATTCTCATGCACAGCATTTGTGCATGCTAATCATTAACAATGCAGCCTGTTTGTGCCTCGGAAACAGGGAAGGCACTCTCTCCTCTTTTTTGTTTGTTTACACGCGTTGAAACGAGACCCAGTTAATTGAGTCTCACAGCTATCAAAGGAAGAACAAATACTGTAGGGAGTAACTGTGTTAAATCTGGTGCTGAGGTGTTGCGATTCTCCAAGGAGACACAAACACAACAAAAGCAGCCCAGACACCCCTGCTGTTTCTAAGCTTCGGCTATTACCATGAACTGTTGTTTACTCTTCTTCCTGCAACACCACCAGCCACACATGTTGATGATCATGAGAGAAAGAATATCAAAGCCTGATTTATTCATTTATTAAAGGGAATTGAGGTGCCTTGCAATGGGAGGCTGACGTGAACACACATACTGTTGTTACTCTCTGTGAATACCAAAAGCACCGGCTGAATACTTAGCCAGTGATTTTCACTAAACAGGAGGGCTGAAGCAGGAGGGGAGTATATCTATTAACTTATTGAAGACAACGAGATGCCGAGGACCAAAGTGGTACGTACTGTAGGTGAACATAATGAATATGGTGGGGATTAAAAGGTTGGAGCTGAGAATCAATGACATTTACATTTATTCTCACTACTCTCACATTCTACAGAATGAGAATTTGTTTTAGGTACATTTCAAACTATGAGCTACAGTCAAACAATATAGTATTATTCCGACTGAGACGTGCTGACTTTATTTTGTGAGCTGCACTTGCACACATGTAACACCAGGGGACAGTCTGGCACAAACATTCTCCATACAGATTGGCTGCAAAAACAGTGGTTTTGGATCAAGAGATTGTTCTATGTCTACTGAACAAAAATATGAACACAACATTTAAAGTGTTATTCCCATGTTTCATGAGCTCAAATACGCACAAAAAAACATATTTCTCTCAAAATGTGTGCACAAATTTGGTAGTGAGTAGTTCTCCTTTGCCAAGATGATCCATCCACCTGACAGGTGTGGCATATCAAAAAGATGATTAAACAGCATGATCATTACACACCCTTGTGCTGGGGGAAATAAAAGGACACTCTTAAATGTGCAGTTTTGTCACACAACACAATGCCACAGATGTCTACATTTTGAGTGAGCATGCAATTGGCATGCTGACTGCAGGAATGTCCACCAGCGCTGTTGTCTGAGAATTGTATGTTAATTTCTCTACCATATGCCGCCTCTAACAGTGTTTTAGAGAATTTGGCAGTACATCCAGCCGGCTTCACAACTGCAGACCACGTGTAACCACACCAGCCCAGGACCTCCACATCTGGCTTCTTCACCTGCGGGATGATCTGAGACCAGCCACCTGGATAGCTGATGAAATTGAATAGTATTTCTGTCTGTAATAAAGCCCTTTAAAGGTTAAAAAAAAAAAAAAAATTATATTAGGCTGGGCCTGGCGCCCATGCCCAGTCATGTGATATCCATAGATTAAGGCCTAATAAATGTATTTTAATTGACGGATTTCCTTATAAGAACTGTAAACTCAGTAAAATCGTTGCATGTATTGTTGCATGCTGCGTTTATATTTTTGTTCAGTATAGATTTGTGGCGGGGAGAGGTTGGGGGTGTTGAAATAAACAAATACATAGGTAAAAACAACATTTTATTTTGTGCAAAATGCCATTATGGAACATATTCCTTCTATACAATTGCTCAGAAAGAGATTTTATAAGACTTTTTTTTTCAAATAAATATTGGGTCCAAAATTATGGCCACCTTTTTTTTCAATAGCCTTCAATACCTCACCTTGCGAGGATAATGGTAATGATACGTTTTCTAAAATGTTTTATGAGTTGAAGAACAATGGGAGGGATCTTAGACATCCCTCCATACAGAATCTTTCCAGATCCTTGATATCCTTCGTCTGCGCATATGGACTGCCCTCTTCAATTCAAACCAGAGGTTTTAAATGGGGTTTAAGTAAGGAGACTGAGAAAAAAAATGGCTTAAGTGTCTTGCTCAAGGGCACATAGACAGATTTTTACTTTGTTGGCTAGGGTATTCGAACCAGCGACCTTTCGGTTACTGGGCCAACACGCTAAACGCTAGGCCTCCTAACAAGGTTTTTGGCAAAAATGTCCTGTTACTGGATAAAGTTAATGATGTCGTTGACCTTAACAAGGGCCCCAGGACCAGTGGAAGCAAAATAACCCCATAACATTAAAGATCCACCAACATATTTTTACAGTAGGTATGGGGCTCTTTTCTGCATATCAATCAATCAAAAATATTTATATAGCACTTCTTACATCAGCTGATGTCACAAAGTGCTGTACAGAAACCCAGCCTAAACCCCAAACAACGCAGGTGTAGAAGCACGGTGGCTAGGAAAAACTCCCTAGAAAGGCCA
This sequence comes from Oncorhynchus mykiss, assembly GCF_013265735.2. Lineage (NCBI taxonomy): Eukaryota > Metazoa > Chordata > Actinopteri > Salmoniformes > Salmonidae > Oncorhynchus > Oncorhynchus mykiss. Next base: position 41,782,939 of record NC_048573.1, read on the forward strand.
GAACCTAGGAAGAAACCTAGAGAGGAACCAGGCTATGAGGGGTGGCCAGTCCTCTTCTGGTTGTGCCGGGTGGAGATTATAACAGAACATGGCCAAGATGTTCAAATGTTAATAGATGACCAGCAAGGTCAAATAATAATCACAGTGGTTGTAGAGGGTGCAATAGGTCAGCACCTCAGGAGTAAATGTCAGTTGGCTTTTCATAGCCGATCATTCAGAGTACCGCTACCGCTCCTACTGTCTCTAGAGAGTTGAAAACAGCAGTTCTGGGACAAGGTAGCACGTCCGGTGAACAGGTCAGGGTTTCATAGCCACAGGCAGAACAGTTGACAGGCAGGATAAAACCCCACCCACTTTTCCAAAGCACAGCCCCCCACACCACTAGAGGGATATCTTCAACCACCAACTTACCATCCTGAGACAAGGCAGAGTATAGCCCACGAAGAAATGGAATGGTTCAAAAATAAACATATCCAAGTGTTAGAATGGCCAAGTCAAAGTCCAGACCTGAATCCAATCGAGAATCTGTGGAAAGAACTGAAAACTGCTTTTCACAAATGCTCTTCATCCAACCTCACTGAGCTCGAGCTGTTTTGCAAGGAGGAATGGGAAAACATTTCAGTCTCTCGATGTGCAAAACTGATAGAGACATACCCCAAGCGACTTACAGCTGTAATCGCAGCAAAAGGTGGCGCTACAAAGTATTAACTTAAGGGGGCTGAATAATTTTGCACTCCCAATTTTTCAGTTTTTGATTTGTTAAAAAAGTTTGAAATATCCAATAAATGTCGTTCCACTTCATGATTGTGTCCCACTTGTTGTTGATTCTTCACAAAAAATACAGTTTTATATCTTTATGTTTGAAGCCTGAAATGTGGCAAAAGGTCGCAAAGTTCAAGGGGGCCGAATACTTTCGCAAGGCACTGTACATGCTGTTTCCATTGATCATCCTTGAGATGTTTCTACAACTTGATTTGGAGTCCCCCTGTGGTAAATTGAATTGATTGGACATGATTTGGAAAGGCCCACACCTGTCTCTATAAGGTCCCACAGTTGACAGTGCATGTCAGAGCAAAAACCAAGCCATGAGGTCGAAGGAATTGTGCGTAGAGCTCCGAGACAAGATTGTGTCAAGGCACAGATCTTGGGAAGGGTAGCAAAAAATGTATGCAGCATTGAAGGTCCCCAAGAACACAGTTGCCTCCATCATTCTTAAATGGAAGAAGTTTGGAACCACCAAGACTCTTCCTAGAGCTGGCCGCCCGGCCAAACTTAGCAATTGGGGGAGAAACGCCTTGGTCAGGGAGGCACCTAATGACTCTCAGACCATAGAAACTAGATTCTCTGGTCTGGTGAAACCAAAATTTATCCTGAATGCCAAACGTCACGTCTGGACGAAACCTGGCACCATCCCTACGGTGAAGCATGGTGGTGGCAGCATCATGCTGTGGGGATTTTTTGTAGCGGCAGGGACTGGGACACTAGTCAGGATCGAGGGAAAGATGAACGGGGCAAATCACAGGGAGATCCTTGATGAAAACCTGGGGTTAAGGTTCACCTTCCAACAGGACAACGACCCTAAGCAAACAGCCAAGACAACGCAGGAATGGCATCAGGACAAGTCTCTGAATGTCCTTGAGTGGCCCAGCCAGAGCCTGGTCTTGAACCCGATCAAACATATTTGGAGAGACCTGAAAATAGCTGTGCAGCGACGCTCCCTATCCAACCTGACAGAGTTTGAGAGGATCCGCAGAGAATAATGGGAGAAACTCCCCAAATACAGGTGTGCCAAGCTTGTAGCGTCATACCCAAGAAGACTCAAAGCTGTAATCGCTGCAAAAGGTGCTTCAAAGTACTGAGTAAAGGGTCTGAATACTTTTCACATTTATATACAGTGCCTTGCGAAAGTATTCGGCCCCTTTGAACTTTGCGACCTTTTGCCACATTTCAGGCTTCAAACATAAAGATATAAAACTGTATTTTTTTGTGAAGAATCAACAACAAGTGGGACACAATCATGAAGTGGAACGACATTTATTGGATATTTCAAACTTTTTTAACAAATCAAAAACTGAAAAATTGGGCGTGCAAAATTATTCAGCCCCTTTACTTTCAGTGCAGCAAACTCTCTCCAGAAGTTCAGTGAGGATCTCTGAATGATCCAATGTTGACCTAAATGACTAATGATGATAAATACAATCCACCTGTGTGTAATCAAGTCTCCGTATAAATGCACCTGCACTGTGATAGTCTCAGAGGTCCGTTAAAAGCGCAGAGAGCATCATGAAGAACAAGGAACACACCAGGCAGGTCCGAGATACTGTTGTGAAGAAGTTTAAAGCTGGATTTGGATACAAAAAGATTTCACAAGCTTTAAACATCCCAAGGAGCACTGTGCAAGCGATAATATTGAAATGGAAGGAGTATCAGACCACTGCAAATCTACCAAGACCTGGCCGTTCCTCTAAACTTTCAGCTCATACAAGGAGAAGACGGATCAGAGATGCAGCCAAGAGGCCCATGATCACTCTGGATGAACTGCAGAGATCTACAGCTGAGGTGGGAGACTCTGTCCATAGGACAACAATCAGTCGTATATTGCACAAATCTGGCCTTTATGGAAGAGTGGCAAGAAGAAAGCCATTTCTTAAAGATATCCATAAAAAGTGTTGTTTAAAGTTTGCCACAAGCCACCTGGGAGACACACCAAACATCTGGTCAGATGAAACCAAAATGTAACTTTTTGGCAACAATGCAAAACGTTATGTTTGGCGTAAAAGCAACACAGCTGAACACACCATCCCCACTGTCAAACATGGTGGTGGCAGCATCATGGTTTGGGCCTGCTTTTTTTCAGCAGGGACAGGGAAGATGGTTCAAATTGATGGGAAGATGGATGGAGCCAAATACAGGACCATTCTGGAAGAAAACCTGATGGAGTCTGCAAAAGACCTGAGACTGGGACGGAGATTTTGTCTTCCAACAAGACAATGATCCAAAACATAAAGCAAAATCTACAATGGAATGGTTCAAAAATAAACATATCCAGGTGTTAGAATGGCCAAGTCAAAGTCCAGACCTGAATCCAATCGAGAATCTGTGGAAAGAACTGAAAACTGCTGTTCACAAATGCTCTCCATCCAACCTCACTGAGCTCGAGCTGTTTTGCAAGGAGGAATGGGAAAAAATTTAAGTTTCTCGATGTGCAAAACTGATAGAGACATACCCCAAGCGACTTACAGCTGTAATCGCAGCAAAAGGTGGCGCTACAAAGTATTAACTTAAGGGGGCTGAATAATTTTGCGCGCCCAATTTTTCAGTTTTTGATTTGTTAAAAAAGTTTGAAATATCCAATAAATGTCGTTCCACTTCATGATTGTGTCCCACTTGTTGTTGATTCTTCACAAAAAAATACAGTTTTATATCTTTATGTTTGAAGCCTGAAATGTGGCAAAAGGTCGCAAAGTTCAAGGGGGCCGGATACTTTCGCAAGGCACTGTATTTCATTAAATTTGCAAAAATGTCTAAAAACCTGTTTTGATAAAGCTGCCAACAACAGATTCCTAAATGCAGCCATACAGGTGTTGACTGAGTGTCACCTCTGAAATAAAAGAAAAATGATGCATGATGAGGAATACAAATATCCAGCGTTAAATGGACTGGAATATTCCCCTAGCAGCATGGAGGGTTATGACAAAGTTTGCATCCATTTCCATGCTTAATTAAGGCATTGTTATACACACCCACTAAACCAGGTGGACCAGGCATTGGTTATCATCGTCATTTTCAAGAAGACTTGCGGTTGTAATCGCTGCCAAAGGTGCTTCAACAAAGTACTGAGTAAAGAGTACTTATGTAAATGTCACATTTCAGTTTTTTTTTAAATAAATTAGCAAACATTATTAAACCCTGTTTTCGCTTTGTCATTATGGGTTATTGTGTGTAGATTGTTAAGGGAAACATCTATTTAATTCAATTTTAGAATAAGTCTAATGTTAAAAAATGTGTAAAAAGTCAAGGGGTCTGAATACTTTCCAAATGCACTGTACGTGATTCAATGCCAACTGTTATATTTGATTACTAACAAACCTATATTTCAAGTCACAACCTATTTCTTTGAAGTCTCAACTTGCTTTTAATTAACCTTTGGTTAAACCTACTGAATAATATCAAAACAAAATAATAGTTTATGTAAAAACAATCCATCTTTTCAGCTTATTCCAATTCCAATTCTCTTTGGAGATCAAGTTTGTTCCATAAAATCAAATAAGTCAAGGGATCTGAACACTTTCCGAATGCACTGTATGTAGGTTCAATGATCACCATAGCTGTGGTTATGATGATCACTGGAGTTTGTACAGTGGTTTACGAAAGTATTCACCCCCATTGGTATTTTTCCTATTTTGTTGCCTTACAACCTGGAATTAAAATAGATTTTGCGGGGGGTTTGTATCATTTGATTTACACAACATGGCTACCACTTTGAAGATGCAAAATATTTTTTATTGTGAAACAAACAAGAAATAAGACAAAGAAAACTGAAAACTTGAGCATGCATAACTATTCACCCTCCCAAAGTCAATACTTTGTAGAGCCAACTTTTATAGCAATTACAGCTGCTAGTCTCTTGGGCTATTTCTCTATAAGCTTGGCACATCTAGCCACTGGGATTTTTGCCCATTCTTCAAGGCAAAACTGCTCCAGCTCCTTCAAGTTGGATGGCTTCCGCTGGTGTACAGCAATCTTTAAGACATACCACAGATTCTCAATTGGATTGAGGTCTGGGCTTTGACTGGGCCATTCCAAGACATTTACATGTTTCTCCTTAAACCACTCGAGTGTTGCTTAGCAGTATGCTTAGGGTCATTGCCCTGCTGAAAGGTGAACCTTCGTCTCAGTCTCAAATTTCTGGAAGACTGAAACAGGTTTCCCTCAAGAATTTCCCCGTATTTCGCGCCATCCGTCATTCCTTCAACTCTAACCAGTTTCCCAGTCCCTGCCGATGAAAAACATCCCCACAGCATGATGCTGCCACCACCATGCTTCACTGTGGGGATGGTGTTCTCAGGGTGATGCGAGGTGTTGGGTTTTCGCCAGACATTGTGTTTTACTTGATGGTGCCATATTCTTTCAATTGTTTAAATAATGGAGTTAATGGTGCTCCGTGGGATGTTCAAAGTTTCTGATATTTTTTTATAACCCAACCCTGATCTGTACTTCTCCACAACTTTGTCCCTGACCTGTTTGGAGAGCTCCTTGGTCTTCATGGTGTCACTTTCTTGGTGGTGCCCCTTGCTCAGTGGTGTTGCAGACTCTGGGGCCTTTCAGAACAAGTGTATATATACTGAGATCATGTGACACTTAAATAAAGTCCACCTGTGTGCAATCTAACTAATTATGTGACTTCTGATGTCACGCCCTGGCCATAGAGGCTTTTTATTCTCTATTTTGGTTAGGCCAGGATGTGACTAGGGTGGGCATTCTATGTCCTTTTATCTATGTTTTGTATGTCTATGTCTTGGCCTGGTATGGTTCTCAATCAGGGACAGCTGTCTATCGTTGTCTCTGATTGAGAACCATACTTAGGTACCCTTTTCCCCCCATCTGTTTTGTGGGAAGTTAACTTTGTCTTTGTTCAGGGCACATAGCCCAAAGCCTCACGGTTTGGTTTTGTTCTAAGTTTTGTCGGCGTCATTTTCAATAAAGAGAGAATGTACGCTTACCATGCTGCACCTTGGTCCAGTCCTTCAGCCAGCCGTGACAGAACTTCCCACCACCAACGGACCAAGCAGCATGGTAAGGTGGACTCCTGGACATGGGAGGACGTTCTGGATGGCAAGGGAGTCTACACATGGGAGGAGATCCTGGCGAAAAGGGATCCATGGGAACAGGTGGAGGCAGCTAGGAGAGCAGAGTCAGCCAGAGAGAGAAACCAGTGGTATTTGGGAACACGGCTGGCAAGGAAGCCCGAGAGGCAGCCCCCCAAAAAATTTGGGCGGGGGAACACGGGGAGTGTGGCAGAGTCAGGAAGCAGACCTGAGCCAACTCCCCGTGCTTACCGTGGCGAGCATGGGACTGGTCAGGCCCAGTGCTATGGGGTGATGGGTACGATACCGAGGTCGAGTATTCACAGGCCGGTATGCTCGGTGCCAGCGTCCCGCATTTGCCGGGGTGGGGCCAGCTCTGCGCTTGAGGCGCCAGTGCGCCTCCACAGCCCTGTGTATCCGGTGCCTCCACTACGCCCCAGGCCTCCGGTGGCAGCCCCACGCACCAGGCTGTCTCTCCGTCTCCTCCCTCCAGGTGCTCCCACCTGTCCGGAGCTGCCAGAGCCGCCCTCCTGTCCGGAGCTGCCAGAGCCGCCCTCCTGTCCGGAGCTGACAGAGCCGCAGCCCCTCAGTCCAGAGGCGCCCCTCAGTCCATTGGCACCCTCTACGAGGGTCTTCAGTCCGGGGCCCGCTGCGAGGTTCCCCGCTCCAGAGGTGCCACCTAAGTGGGCCAAGACTGAGGTGGAGCGGGGTCCACGTCCCACACCCGAGCCGCCACCGTAAGAAGGCCCACCCGGACCCTCCCCTTTAAAGTCAGGTTTTGCGGTCGGAGTCCGCACCTTTGGGGGGGGGGGGGGGGGGGGGTACTGTCACGCCCTGGCCATAGAGAGGCTTTTTATTCTCTATTTTGGTTAGGTCAGGGTGTGACTAGGGTGGGCATTCTATGTCCTTTTTTCTATGTTTTGGTTCTCAATCAGGGACAGCTGTCTATCGTTGTCTCTGATTGAGAACCAAACTTGGGTACCCTTTTCCCCCACCTGTTTTGTGGGAAGTTAACTTTGTCTTTGTTCAGGGCACATAGCCCAAAGCTTCACGGTTTGGTTTTGTTCTAAGTTTTGTCGGTGTCATTTTCAATAAAGAGAGAATGTACGCTTACAATGCGGTCCAGTCCTTCAGCCAGCCGTGACATCTGAAGGTAATTGGTTGCACCAGATCTTATTTAGGGGCTTCATAGCAAAGGGAGTGAATACACCACTTTTCCGTTTAAAATCATTTGACAAGTTATTTTTTTCACTTCACCAATTTCTACTAATTCGTGTATGTCCATTACCTGAGATTTTTATTTGGATTTATTTAAATAACAGGTTGTCAATGCAACAAAATAGGAAAAAACGCCAAGGGGGATGAAAACTTTCGCAAGGCACTGTACATATGTTTTACATACATGATCTGTGTGCCACAGAGGAGGCTGGTGTGAGGAGCTTTAGGAGGACAGGCTCATTGTAACGGCTGGAATGGAATAAATGGAACGGTATCAAACACATAAAATATATGGAATCCACGTTTGACTCTGTCATTTATTTTTCAACATGTTCAACATGTCTTTTATTTAAAAGAAGTCAGTATGCTTCTCTGCATCTCTGCTCAAATCTGGGTAAAAGATTGACAGAAATGTGCGTCTTCTTCATTACATTTAGTAATTGCTTTCTTTTCTAAAGTCTATCAAACCTGTCAGCAGGCATGCCAGCTAAAATAGTTAGACAAGCTAGTTACTCTAACTTCAAGTTAGAGTAGCTAGCTAGCTACTCAAGTTAGAGTAGCTAGCTAGCTTGTATGGCTTTTTGGTAGCTAGTAATGAGGTTGGGAGATTGGGAAACTATCTGGGATAGCTAAAGCCAACTTCATAAAATTGCTAGGTAGAGTAGCTAGGTTAAGCCACTAGTAGTGTTACAAAGATTTTTTTAAAATATATAAGGCGGTGTGGATCTTCCATCCACAACACACAGAGGCGTCATGTCCACAGGGTGCATGTACCCCCTCAGATTTGTCCTGTTAAACATATATGTTTTACAGGACAAATATGAGGGGATTGTGGTTGGAAGATCCACACCGCCTTATATGGCTGCCTGCGTATGTGCTCTATTAACTGTCCGTAGAGGAATTGGACTAGAATCTGACATGGCCTTCACAGAGACAGACTGCCATTTCTGTGGGAGGTTAGTGTTCAGGGTTCAGGGTTGACCACACTGACTGGTGGGTTGAGGCACCACTTATGACTTAGGAATGGCGAGACATCCTACCTATTCATTGCTATAGATGAGAAAGGTGTGTGATGGGAAAGAGAGTGATGCCAAAGAAATATGAACATGTTTACAACAGATGGCTCATTGAATCCTCAATGGACAATCATGTTTGCACTGTGTGTCCGCATGCAGATCGAGTTTGAGGGGCAAGACGAGAGATAGAGATTGAGATATGTGATGAAAAGTAGGAAAGAGAGATTAATAATGGTGAGTTGAATAAAGAAGAGAGACTGATAGCTGATAATATAACACTTGAAATGTATATATTTTTAAACCTTTTTGAGAGCAATGTTTACTGTTCTATTTCTAATATTTTTTTGTTGATGTTAAATTTGTTTCTTCTGACTTTTGTTTATGGTTTATTTCACTTGATTTGGCAATGTAAACATTGAATTGAGAGCGAGAGCGGTCCAGTTGCCAGGACCATAAATACAAATTCCATCTAGACACCGTTGCCCTAGAGCACACAAAAAAACTATATACAGTTGAAGTCGGAAGTTTACATACACCTTAACCAAATACATTTAAACTCAGTTTTTCACAATTCCTGACATTTAATCAGAGTAAAAAGTCAGTTAGGATCACCACTTTATTTTGAGAATGTGCAATATCAGAATAATAGAGAGAATGATTTTATTTCTTTCTTTCATCACATTCCCAGTGGGTCAGAAGTTTACATACACTCAATTAGTATTTGGGAGCATTGCCTTTAATTTTTTTTTTTACTTGGGTCAAATGTTTCAGGTAGCTTTCCACAAGCTTCCCACAATAAGTTGGGTGAATTTTGGCCCATTCCTCCTGACAGAGCTGGTGTAACTGAGTCAGGTTTGTAATGCCTCCTTGCTCGCACACACTTTTTCAGTTCTGCCAACAAATGTTCTATAGGATTGAGGTCAGGGCTTTGTGATGGCCACTCCAATACTCCTTAAGCCATTTTGCCACAACTTTGGAAGTATGCGTGGGGTCATTGTCCTTTTAGAAGACCCATTTGCAGCCAATATTTAACTTCCTGACTGATGTTGAGATTTCCACATAATTTTCCGTCCTCATGATGCCATCTATTTTGTGAAGTGCACCAGTCCCTCCTGCAGCAAAGCACCCCCACAACATGATCGTGCCACCCGCGTGCTTCACGGTTGGGATGGTGTTCTTCGGCTTGCAAGCCTCCCCCTTTTTCCTCCAAACATAACTATGGTTATTATGGCCAAACAGTTCTATTTTTATTTCATCAGACAAGAGGACATTTCTCCTAAAATTATGATCTTTGTCCACATGTGCAGTTGCAAACCGTAGTCTGGCTTTTTTTATGGCAGTTTTGGAGCAGTGGCTTCTTCCTTGCTGAGCAATCTTTCAAGTTATGTTGATATAGGACTCGTTTTACTGTGGATATAGATACTTTTGTACCTGTTTCCTCCAGCATCTTCACAAGGTCCTTTGCTGTTGTTCTGGGATTGATTTGCACTTTTCGCACCAAAGTATGTTCATCTCTAGGAGACAGAACGCGTCTCCTTCCTGAGCAGTATGACGGCTGTGTGGTCCCATGGTGTTTATACTTGCGTACTATTGTTTGTTCAGATGAATGTGCTACCTTCAGGCGTTTGGAAATTGCTCCCAAGGATGAACCAGACTTGTGAAGGTCTACAATTTTTTTTCTGAGGTCTTGGCTGATTTCTTTTGATTTTCCCATGATGTCAAGTAAAGAGGCACTGAGTTTGAAGGTAGGCCTTGAAATACATCCACAGGTACACCTCCAATTGACTCAAATTAGGTCAATTAACCTATCAGAAGCTTCTAAAGTCATGACATAATTTTCTGGAATTTTCCAAGCTGTTTAAAAGGCACAGTCAACTTAGTGTATGTGAACTTCTGACCCATTCGAATTGTGATACGATGAATTATAAGTTAAATAATCTGTCTGTAAACAATTGTTGGAAATATTACTTGCGTCATGCACAAAGTAGATGTCCTAACCGACTTGCCAAAACTATAGTTTGTTAACAAGAATTTTGTGGAGTGGTTGAAAAACGAGTTTTAATGACTCCAATCTAAGAGTATGCAAACTTCCGACTTCAACTGTATACCTCGGCCTAACCATCAGCCCCACTGGTAACTTCCACAGAGCTGTGAACAAGGCAAGAAGGGCCTTCTATGCCATCAAAAGGAATATCAAATTTGACATACCAATTAGGATCTGGCTAAAAATACTTGAATCCATTGCCCTTTATGGTTGTGAGGTCTGAGATCCACTCACCAACCAAGAATTCACAAAATGGGACAAAGACCATACTGAGACTGCATGCAGAATTCTTCAAAGATATCCTCCGTGTACAATGTAAACCACCAAATAATGCATGCAGAGCAGAATTAGGCCGATACCCGCTAATTATCAAAATCCAGAAAATACCTGTTAAATTCTACAACCACCTAAAAGGAAGCGATTCCCAAACCTTCCATAACAAAGCCATCACCTACAGAGAAATTAACCGGGAGAAGAGTCCCCTAAGCAAGCTTGTCCTGGGGCTCTGTTCACAAACAGACCCCACAGAGCCCCAGGACAGCAACACAATAAGACTCAACCAAATCATGAGAAAACGTTAAAGATAATTACTTGACACATTGGAAAGAAGTAACAAAAAAACAGAGCAAACTAGAAAGCTATTTGGCCCTAAACAGAGACTACACAGTGGCAGAATACCTGACCACCGTGAGCATAGCCTTGCTATTGAGAGAGGCTGCTGTAGGCAGACAAAGCTCAAAAGAGAAGACAGGCTTTGTGCACACTGCCCACAAAATGAAGTGGAAACTGAGCTGCACTTCCTAACCTTCTGCCAAATGCATGACCATATTTGAGACACATATTTCTCTCCGATTTCACAGACCCACAAAGAATTTGACAACAAATCCAATTTTGATGACTATTTGCACATCGTTACAACACTGTATATAGCCATAATGACATTTTTAATGGCTCTATTCCTTTGGAACTTTTGTGAGTGTAATGTTCACTGTTCATTTTTGTTGTTTATTTCACTTTTGTTTATCCATTTCACTTGCTTTGACAATGTAAACATATGTTTCCCATGCTAATAAAGCCCCTTGAATTGGAGTGAGAGAGAGAGAGAGAGAGATGAGTTTAATCTGAGAGTGGAGGGAGAGTAGAAGCAGGGAGGGAGGGGACAAGGTGAGCCCCAGGGCACAGCTGTTGTTGAATGGGAGAGGAACAGACAAAAGCCCTGGAGGGCATGAGGAGACAGAGAGGGCTGAGAGAGACAGGCTGGGGGCAGAGAACGGTGTTGCAGGGAAAATACCTACCTCTCTCTCTCTCTCATTCTCTCACCCTCACACACAAACACACACACACACATACCAGACCAGACCACTGACTGAGTCAGAGACAAATTGGAACAAATAAGGTTTGTTTCAAAAGTCTCCCTGGTGCAGGATAGATAGATACCTTACTGATAGATAATGGGCGTGGCCAGTCTGTTTCTACAACATCGTGTGCTGTATTGTAACATCAGTGCAGTGGATAGTGGATACTCATGTAAATGTGGGACAATTACATTATTTTGGATACTGTATGTCATTTTTTCACGCGTACAACTGTTTGCTGTTTTATTTACTCTCCTTTTTTGTGTAACTCTGCAAACACTGCACGCACAATGAAGTAACAGAAATATCAAGCCCTGGTTTACAAAGAAAATCGCAAATGAACGAGGCAAATCTCTTCCCAGTCTGGGCTATGATGCAATCAGTGTTAGCAGCTCTCTCCCTGGACCTGGCAGGTGCAACCACAACAGGTCTACACAGAGAAAGGGCTAGGGCTTAGCGAGAGAGGGCGAGTAGGATGGAAAGATAGAGGAAGGGGGGGGGGGGGGGGTTGTTCAGAAAACCTGGACATGGAGGCTTGCTGGGTGGGTGGGGGGGGGGGGGGGGGTCCTTTTAATTACAGCTAAATGGACTCACCAACAGTGTGAAAGCTGGTGTAAAATTACTCATCCCCACCCCCGGCTTGGGTCCCTGCTCTCCCCAACACACCCCCACCCCAAGCTCCATCAAGGCAGCTGTATGGGAAGCACACGCCGGCCCTGACCTGGGGGCATAACTTGATAGGCTGGAGAAGGTCAGAGATCATGTGAGTCAATAGGTTCTGTGACATCTTCCTTAGACAGATGGACTGAATGTGCAGCTCAGCAAGCTGATAAAGGCTCCCTTTTAATAGTGTGTGGGGTGTATTTGTGTGCACTCTCAGAAAAAAAACAATGATATGTAGAACCATTTGTCCGTGTATGAGAACCCTCTGAAAAAGGTTCCAGATAGAACCCATTCAGGTCAGATAAACCCCTTTTTGTTACAAATAGCACCCTTTCAAGGGTTCTGTTTGGAATCAGAGGTTTTATGTAGAACCAAAAAGGGTTCTTTTTTTCCAGAGGGTTCTCCAACAGCAGAGGTAGGCAATTAGATTCAGCCACTGTACAATTTTAGTCCGAGAATATTATCGGGGGACTGGAACATAGTTATAGTAATTTGTACACTGCAAATTGACCACAAGTAAGCCCAAAAAGAGATTATATTTCAAAATTCAACATAATCAAGGTATGAAATGATTTTAACACAAACACATCTCTTTTTATTTGTGGTAATACTTGGGAACAGATTTCCTGAATTAATTCCTTGTGATTTTAACCTACTTTTGTTTACTAAAAGCTTTGGGGGGCCAAAGAAAATCCCTCCTGGTGCCGACCCGTCCTACAGGGGAAAATGGTTCTAGATGGAATTTTTTTTTTCTGAGAGTGTTATTTGTGTTTCTAACGCTCATACAAATCTGTGTTGGAAAATCTCACGACTAACCTGTCATTGAATCTCAGGCAATCTTTGGCATGCTGTTCCTGGCCTGCACACATGGGGACTCGGTCTCTGTCACACTCACATACACACACCTGGACATAATCACATAGTATGAGAACAACCAAGCACAGGCACACAGAGCAAACGAAAGGTTGTGTTACTGCTCTGTTGTCCTTCTGTGGTTTATATTTTTACTGTTCTGACTCCAGTGACTCTGTCCTCCTTCTGATGTACACATCCCCCCTCCCCACACTGACACTTCGCTTCGTCCCGCTGTTGGGACATTGGGTTGATACAGACACAATCTTTGCGGAATCCCTTGTTGCGGGACGTAGTTAACTGACACTCAATATTAGTAGCTCCAGTGTGTGTCTGTCTGACCGGCAGGGACAAGTCTACCCAGCGCTCATAGATTTGCATATTTTCAGCGGGGGGGGGGGGGGGGGGGGGGGTTGTTTCTAGGGGAGGCAGTACCCTGCTCCGACTGGGGGGATGGGGAGATGGTATGATGCTGAGCCTGTACGCTCCCTCCCTTTCCAGCCTGCAGCAAGGAAACAGGGGATAGTAATGCGAGAGGGAAAGAGCGCGATGGAGGGAAAGAGAGAGCGAGAAGGGAGGGAGGGAGGGAGGGAGAGAGGGATGGAGGGTGAGTGGAGAGGTGAGCTCTCAACTCAGAAGGCTGTCCCCTGTAGCTCTGTGTGACGACCACACACACACACACACACACAAATAATCTGGACACATCCTCCATGAACAAAGAACAATCCAGTCCTATGATACCTTTGGTATTTATTCTATTATATAGGCCTATGGTCTTGGCTGTTTAGTGTAACATTTAAATTACCCTGTACACAACTGCTTCGTTAGTAGGCTAATGTTTATTTGCTTCCATTGCCGACATTCCATAATGTCCCCATGGATCTATAGTTGAACTCTGCCATTTTGAGAGGTGGCCTAACCTTACTGTATCACATTTACATGTTTTAGGTTGATACTTTATGAAAAATGATGGATGAATTTGAGGCGCTGTGCGGGGCCCCGGAGCATGGGGTGCTGTCTTGTTTAGCTGCTACAAAAGATGGATAGAAGGTCATTAAATAGCCATCATGGGCTGCTGTACAGGCCTCAGACACCGCAGTTATTAAAGCCATGCTTATGGATCAGTGGGGCAACTGCTCCGTTGGTGTCTAATTTACCTGTGGGATGCAGTCTTGGATGGATGGTAGGAAGGTGCCAGACAACAGTCTCTGCGGTACAGTCAGGTGATTTATTTACAGCAAGGCTATAGTGTTCAGCAGTCGACTTGGATATTTACAGATGGATCCTCCGAAAAATAAGAAAAAGCTGGAATATATTGCTTTCTTGCACACACTTCACAGTGTAAGGCCTACAGCTTGCAACAAGTATATCACAAACATATCACAGGCGGGTAACTTTCAGCCGTTTACCACTTCCTCGCCCTGAAGGTTTGTAACAGACTTGCATAAATACCAGTTGGTAACCCTCCTACCTCGATTGGGTCATACCAACACAGTTCACAGAAAGGGGACATTGGCCTAGATTCAACCCACACAGCTGATGGTTTGCCGGCGTCTAAGGTGCAATTGCATCGGCACTATCAAATCAGTGAGTAGCTTGATCATTGTCACGAAGACACACCTGTCTCACTCGCGTTAGAAGTTCAGAACTAGATGGGAAAACTCCAGGTGACGATGGTTTCCGTATAGAATCAGAACACGTCAGAACACTGCTTGTATTGCTGGACATAATTGCTAAACGGTATTAAGCATGCGTTCTGCCAAAGTCAGGAAAGGATCCTAGGCAAATGTGCAACTTTCGTCCTTTGAGTTTATTGAAGGAAGTCTATGGTTTGCCAATATCCTTGCTATGAACCTAGAGAAGGCTATCCCCTCTTTAACACATCTGCATCAGGTGGGGTTTGTACCAGAGCGCCTGTCCTCCAATCACATGAGACTTTTTCCACGTCATGTCAAGGGCTAGCAGTATCGCTGGATGCAGAGAAAGCTTTTGGATAGAATAGAGTGGTCGAACCTGTTCTATGCACTCTCTAGATTTGGTTTTGTGCCTTTTAACATGCAATGGATTGGGGCATGATCACGAACCTATTGCTTCAGTTTAAACTAATAGTATGATATGGTGTTAGATCATTTAGCTTGGTAAGAAAGACCAAAACACACGCTGTAAGTGAATTATCACTCAATATAATATATTTTATCTTGCTTAGAATGTACTTTTTACAGTGTAGGTCAAATGCTACAGTGGTCCACGACGCATCTTGAACATGCAACTTTTGGTCCGCAGCTGTACTCCCATCTAGCAACAACCGTAGAAGCCATTTGTTCCGGGAAACCATCGGTATTACCACACCAGCATGAATAGGCACCCAATCAGGCGCGTCGCCTCCCCGTAGGACCTGGGTTACATTCAGCACGGCAGAACGGTGTGCAACGTTGAATTCACCGGAAACGGTACTGTACCGAACTACTAGTTGAATAACCTTGTGATTATGGCCACCATATTGTGTGCTGCACAAGTTTTACGATTTCAGATGGTCACACCCATATTGATCAGGCCACACCCACCAAATGGGACCAAACGTCCCTCAAAGCAGTATAAAGATGGGCAGAAAGTTATTCTCCAATAGAAATCCCCGATAACACTTGTGGGCAATGTCATGGCGACATTGGCTAGCCAAGCTCATCCACAGGCCAGTGTAGCAAACGTTAAAGTCAACTAGGAAGCACGTGGTTTTGGACGAGCGGGAAACAAATAAGCAGGCGATTAACGTTTCTAACCTGAGTAATACATTACTTATATTAAATAGTTAAACGATTGCAAAATGCATAATACGTTTGAATTAAGTTTGATAAACCAAATTCTGGTGTGAGACTGAGCAACTGAGGGTGATGGTGAAAACAAATGTGCACAGGAACAAATTGAATGGAGCTGCTGGGCACCACATCGCTATACCATATGTGGTTAGTTGATAGGTAAAACACCTATCCAGGCGTTGTACCATATGGCATGCACCAGCAAAGTCTGAGTAGAGGAGCACAACCCATATCTCCAACCACAATAGGCCTTTATAAGTTACACAATTATGTTGATATGCTAATAACATAAATGCTGTGGTAATCCTACAGCATAAGAATAAAAGTTGATCAATTAATTCTGTAACAGGTACTGTAGTCAATCAAATGAATGCATTGTTGGTTGGAATATAAGGGGGAACATTAAATAAATGTGTTTTCTTACTGTGTGAGGCTCAGAATAATAATGACTTGTTAAAGAAAATCTTTATTTTCTCAAAAAGAGTGGGGTGAAAACAATTGTCACTCGTTTTCAATACTCCAGCACGCTCCACTTGCGACGATAACAGCACCGAGCCATTTTCCAACATGTTTTATGAGATTGGAGAACACTTTGGGAGGGGTTCTAGACCATTCCTCCATACACTCCTGCTCGACGTTTCCGGTCTACTAATCACTGGGCCTGGCAACCCACATTGTGCACACCTGGCAACCGTCATTGTGCACACCTGGATTTCATCACCAGCCTGATTATTCTCCCTTCACATAGCCCTCAGTAAGCATCAGGCAGTATTGGTTACGTTCAGTACACTTCTCCTGTTTTGCATATTCTTCATGTTTATTACTATTAAACTCACCTTCTACACCTGCTTCCTGACTCCCTGAGTATACTTTATAAGGGTGTATTTATTGTATAGAGTCTTTATTTTGCTCAATGGGTGCCAATCGTTTTGAAGATGACTATGTTTGAGGAAGAAATGTATTTATTATTTAACCAGGGAAGTCACAGAGACATACATTTTTATTCCTAGGGAACCTTGGCTAAGAAAAGCAGCATATGTTTTGTTATAGGCTACATGGATTTAGAGCCATATCTCTGGATTTTACTCAAAGTGGTCATTCTTTTCTACTCCACAGCGTTCGAGTTGCACTGCATAGAACCGTCTATTGAGATCTATCATAGAAACTATAATGAAAAAATATATAAATGCAACATGCAACAATTTCAATGATTTTACAGAGTTACAGTTCATATAAGGAAATAAGTCATTTAAAATAAATTCATTAGGGCCTAATCTGTGGATTCTACATGACTAGGCAGGGGCTCAGCCATGGGTGGTGGGTCTGGCAGGGCATAGGCCCACTCACTTGGGAGCCAGGCCCAGCCAATCAGAATTAGTTTTTCCCCCACAAAAGGGCTTCAATACAGACAGAACTACTCCTCGGGTGTCCGGGTGGCTGGTCTCAGACGAAATCTGCAGGTGAAGAAGCCGGATATGGAGGTCCTGGGCTGGCATGGTTACATGTGGTCTGAGGTTGTGAGGCCGGTAAGATGTACTGCCAATTTGTCTAAAAAGACATTGGAGGCGGTTTATGGCAGAGAAATTAACATTAAATTCTCTAGCAACAGCTCTGGTGAACATCCCTGCAGTCAGCATGCCAGTTGCATGCTCCCTCAAAACTTGAGACTGATCTGTGGCATTGTGTTGTGTGACAAAATTGCACATTTTAGAGTGGCCTATTATTGTCCCCAGCACAAGGTGCAGCTGTGTAATGATCATGCTATTTAATCAGGTTCTTGATATGCCACGTCTGTCAGGTGGATGGATTATTTTGGCAAAGGAGAAAAACTATTTAAAAGCGATGTAAACAAATTTTGTGCACAACATTTGAGAGAAATAAGCTTTTTGAGCGAATGGAAAATGTCTGAAATATTTGATTTCAACTCATGAAACATGGGACCAACACTTTACATGTTGTGTTTATATTTTTGTTTAGTATACATATATATTTCCAGCAATCATATGCAGCTTCCTCATAATCTATTTCCAGCTGTGAACCAACACCTTTGCGCAACAAGTCAAAACAGATATTGATCTGGTGGGGGGTTTCAAAGCCAAACATGTATTTCCTTATTTGACTTCCTGTGTTCTAGATGGTGATGTATAGATGAAAGCATCAGAGTATTGACTCAGTCTGACTGACTGACTGATAGACTGTGCTACATTGTAGGTCTGCTTTTGAGAGCAATAGATCTGGCACACAGCACAGAGACCTCCTCAGTAACAAAGACGTGGGTTATTTCGAAGCTCTCTTTCCCCCTTTTGCGCCTGTCTCTCTGAGGGTGTGTGTGTGTGTGTGTGTGTGTGTGTGTGTGTGTCTGTCTGTGTGCGTTTGCTCTAGTGTGCACAGCATGCCCTCTTATTGTGTGCATGCCAGTGTACCAGCGTAATCATAAATGATAGCTTCCCCAGTTTTGTTTGCTGAGCTGTGCATATCAATGTGTCCGTGTGTGCGTGAGTGTCCGTGCACGCATGTGAGTGTGTGTGCTGGTATGTTAGTGTGTGACAGTCTTTCCTAGGACCCTGTCTGCACACACATACAGGCAGAGGCAGGATGGCGAGGATCAGGCGTCCTGAACGCCCACTTGCAGTCCCTCCAGCTGACTGCCGTCATGGCAACGCAGAGCTCTAGCTAGCCGAGCGAGTGAGGGAAAGGGAGCAGAGCAGCGAGGTCCTGGGTTTGTGTGAAGCCAGGAGCAGGGCAGCCTCAGCAGGCAGGCAGGGGGGATGCATCAGCCATTGGCCCGGACAGACACCAGCCCATTTCTGTGTGTGTGTGTGCGTGTGTGTGTCTTCAGGGGGGGGGGGGGGGGGGGGGTTGATTTTACTCACTGTGTTAGGTCAGGGGGAGGAAGAGATGCTCTCTCCAATTATACAAGAGGAACAGGCTAGTGTGTGTGTCTGGGGAACTGAACAGGGCTGTGTGTGTGTGTGTGTGTGTGTGTGTGTGTGTGTGTGTGTGTGTGTGTGTGGAGGGGTGGGTCGCTGAAAAGTGTGTGTGTGCGTGTGCGGTTTGGGGGTACTGAGTAGGTCAGTGTGAGGTCGATTTTATTCTCAACGGAATCCGGTCAGGGATCGGAGAAGATACTAACTCCATTAATTCTGAGGCAGGTGTGCGTGTGTGAGTGCAAGGCACCGTGAGCTTTGTTCTGCATACCACTAATTCAGAGATAGGATCATCCTCTGTTTCAATTTAGACTCAATAACTCCCTGCTGTGCAAGTCATCCTATTAATGAGCATTTAAACAAACACACCTTGTGAAATCATATGGTCAGTGTCTTAATTCATAGCTAATGTCAGAAACATGTATGGCTTACTAAGGTCGCCTTTCATTGATTTCTTTGCTGGTTAGTTTCAGGCAGTTGCCATGTGAGGCCAAAGGAGCAGACACTATATTTTGCTTGATATGCACAGTGAGAGACAAAGCACAGATTTTGTGGAGTTTAATTGTAGATATCACCTAGTTTAGGTTTGTTTATATGTGCTGTCGCTGTAAAAAGTGGAACGGGGCTGTTGTCCATCTGAAGTGCTTTCACTGATTGGTATAATCGAAAATGATGCTGTGGTTCGTTCAACCTATTCCATTCAATTGGTCTGAAATCAAATAATGAATTTGACAGATCAATGCGATTTAAAAAAATAAATACAAATGTAATTGAATGAAAGCTTCTAAATTGCTTTCAACCCCTCATTCACATGCACATTGCATATTGCATAGCAGTCTGTTCAATGTAGCGCCGGGCAGGTTATCTGAAGAGTTGGAGGAGTGGCTTTAGTGATTTTTGGCCACCTGTGAGAGTGTACATCATTCCAGTTAATATGTTCCGTTTTTTTTTTGTTGTATTGTTGTAGTTGCACACTGCCTGCACTGAATCAGAAATGATACTTGCATAAGTGCATGTGAAACTAAAGAACCTGGTAAGGCCATTATTGAGATAGCCATAGTTACTATACTGTAGCCAGTAAATGTGCAAGTCTTATTTAAGTAAAGTTTTTGGATTCATTATTTCATTTTATGGAACAAACTTTATCTCCAAAGATAAAAAACGAAATGAACAAGATGAAAAGATGGGTTGTATTTACATGAAATATTAGTTTGTTTTTATATTATTTAGTAGGTCTAACCAAAGGTTAAATTTAAAGTAAATTGAGTGTTCAAAGAAATATGTTGCGACTAATAGGTTTGTTAGTAATCAAATATTGGCAACAGTTGGCATTGAATCATATATTTGGTTTCAACAAATCGATTTTTTTTTCTATTGAGAGAACCTAATTTATTTACTTGTAACCAGTTGATTTAAAAAAATGTAAAAAAGAGTTAAAAATAAATGGTGTTTTACGTATTCCTCTGTGTGGTGTGAAGGCCTGTGTTTCTGTACACATTATGTGTAAATGTATTTACACACTACAACACCTTAACCTAGTGTTTCCCAATCTTGTGAGGGAATAGACAAGTATTCACATTTGAATGACAATGTCAGCTAATCGCTAATCACTGGCTCAATGTAACAGAACCAAAACAAGCCAACTTAGTCAGGACAGCCCCGTAGAGGTGAGAACGACCACGGGCCCCAGCCAGCAGTTGCGATTTCCACAGACTTTTCACAGAAACAGGAATGAAGTGTTAACCACACAGCACTAACTCGTTTTTACCCAAACCGGCCGGTCACTAACTTCCAGGACCCCTGAGATGAAAAAAGGGAAAAATAGGCAGACGAGGGAGGAAAAAAGATGGCTGCGTTTTGTAACACACTTTCTCTTGCCGTGGCGAAGGTCTATTCTATTTTCATTCCCTCCGTTGCATTTTTTTTTGTCTTTATTCCTCTGGGGCAGGGACTCTTATTAATAGATAAGACTGTGAAGGACACACAAAAAAATTGGTTGAACCTCAATGTAACATTAATACAACATCAATGCAAAGTTATCTCCGGAGTATAGTCTATCTTCGTTGTTGTTGTTGGGAGCCCCTCCTCTGCTGTATTCAGTTTCCTCCATGGTTTGGTGGTGGGGTTTAAGGAGCCTGGTGGGGGCCTTGTTTTTAGACCCTGTGGGCTCACAGGAACAGGTGTCACCCCAACAGCCCCACATGCAGTGGTGGAACTACGCCGTGACAACGAGACTACTGTGGCAACAACAAGCACATGTGTGTGCACTGACTGTACAGGCTACATTGACACAGGTATCCAAGCGCAAGTGCTACAATGCTTTGACAGAGAGCGGACAGATATGTATGTCGTTGTGCGCACTAGGCCCCCCTCTCATGCACAAACCATAGCACCACAGAGCATCATGGTCCATTTAGATGCTATTTCAAAGCAACCTGTTGTACTGTAGCATCCCAGCCATCCACTTTATACATGGGTGGGACTCTAGTGCTCTCTTTGACATACTGACTGCTAGGGTCAGTGATTGAGCCATAAGCATGACATTCACTTCAACACAAACTGTGATGTTCTGTAGATAAGCTCTTAATACCAGAACTTCAACTTAGACAGTTGATTGGCCAAAGGACAAAGGTAACAGAGACATTCTTTGGAGATAAACCCGGAACAGAGTTGTGATGTATTTTTTTGTTGGTGTAAATGAGAAATGTCATGCCACATATCTGGTATATTTCATAGATGGTAGCTCAACTGGTGACAGTGGTCTATATTTTCTAACTCCAGGGAAATCGCATTCTTTAAACAAACTCAATATTCAGCCAGGCCACTAACAATACATTACAACAAAAAAAGGTCTTTCTCATACAGAATGCCAGTTTAAGGGTATAAAGGAGTTTGGGATGTTCTGTTCCAGGGCTTGTACACCCAGACAGGGCCCCTTCATTGACACAAACATACTGTAGCAATTTGGGCACACAGTATCCATGCTCCTGTCTGTACCCACTCCAAGGTTACTCCCAGCCCCAACCCCAAAACACAGCCTCCACTTTAGTTGTTCCCAAGCATACGGCCTTTGACACAGCATTAGAAGCCCCTGAATTGATCAAACAGTCAAGTAACCATGTTAGTACTGGTATAAGTAGTGATTTTCCCCAGATGGTTCTGTGTCCTCTATACACATACATGAAATACTTTATACTATACTTAAATAGTATTTTCATTAAATATATGGGGAATGACTTGCACTGTACGGTATGGGGATTACAGCGAGAGCTATAGGTTTTTCATTTTGGACAATGCACCTTGTATATTCTGTGATGTATTTCATCAAGGGAAGCAGAAACAGTGGGTCAATATACTAGGTCATAAAATGCCATTGATCCAACATGATGTTCCATGGTCTGTGATTGGGCTGTAATGGGATCCCCTGTTTTACTGTTCATCTAAACTATTGGATGTTATGAGCTATTATCAATAGCAATAACAGTCTGGGTGTTCTTTAGGGTAAGGTAGCCTATCCTATGTAGGCAAACTGAGAGTCTAGACTTTTGTTTTATCCATTACTATATGATATACTATACAGCTGGCATGTTGAGCATGTAGGCTACAAAATAATATGCATGGCCTGGTGAATGAAGAATAGGAATAGTTACAATCTTGAATTTGAGGACTCTTTTGAGTAAAATTGGGTATATTGGATGATGTGTGGTGGCCTCTCTTTTTTTTTGTTTTGATGTGTGAGTGTTTTTGTGCCTTGCTTCAGTGATTACAAGATTACATCTGGACATGGATGGAGCCACAAAGGGCCACTGACGGTTGAGAGAAAACTAAACAGTCAACTGAGATGTTTTTCAAAAAGAAACACAAAGATCAGGTGGAGTAAAGCTACTCCAGAACACACATTGCTGCTGCATGGGTTCAAATCCGGCACACTGCTTTTTCAACACATTCTCCCGTCTATCTCTTGCCTATCCAATAAACATAAAATATGTGAGGAGTAGAATAATATCAATAATGAATCATAAATAATGATTAATCAATTAATTCAGACTTAATTCCATGACAGTATTTATAGTATAATTATGCTATATCAATAGGTTATCCCTTCATGACTATATGGATAGTGAAGAAATTAGATATTATTTTACAATAGACCAGTCATGTGCTTAGGCTATGCATGGCTCAAAACCCTGCATTTTATAGAAATTATGTTTTTGATACAATGGGGCAAAAACATTAATTATTCACATGACCAATTGCCCATCAAACGTAAGAAACAGTGCCAACGGCTATTTGGTCCCGCATGGGACGGTCGCGCAACCCCGCTTTGTGTGCGTTTCGGCTACTGGGACTGCACTTCCTGGATTTCGGCGAGCCATTGCGCGCACCCATGTCCCATCGACGCGACGGAGTTCGTGTGGAGAAGAACAAGAGCCTGTCCATAACATATACCATTTGCTCATATTAAGGCTTATCTTAGGCTAGATCAATTTAACGCTTTATCTAGTAGAGAAACAGGAGAGACATCGATGCGCTTTGATTTCCGTCTACGTAAGACGGTTCGGGACAGCGGCGTTCTGGTCCGATTCAAACAGGTGGAACACGAATCAGGTGGAGTTGGGAGGAGGAGGGTATCACGATAGACCGGGCTGCTATAGCCATTCCTTCTAATTAGTTGTGGACCCGTGTTAAAATATGCACTCCTTATTCTAGCCCTACTTAACGTCAAATAGGCTACCACGTTTTGTTGTATCTGATATTCAAACGGCGAATCTTTATAGATTGGAGACCTTTAACACACAGGTGGGAGATA
The DNA here is from genome assembly GCF_013265735.2 of Oncorhynchus mykiss. Classification (NCBI taxonomy): domain Eukaryota; kingdom Metazoa; phylum Chordata; class Actinopteri; order Salmoniformes; family Salmonidae; genus Oncorhynchus; species Oncorhynchus mykiss. Next base: position 41,806,444 of record NC_048573.1, read on the forward strand.
CCCGTTTAATAGGACGGCACCTCTTTCAGTTCCTCGGCGCAGGATATGAGCTACTGACATTTGTTATTACCCTTTGGGACAGGAGACGAACGGTTTCCGCTAACAGGTGTGAGAGTACACCAATCGTTCATTGCCTGATACGGAATCCTTCCTCATTGTTCGCAGAAATATCAATCTAACTCGTATATGGCTCCCTTTCTAACCAGGAGAGTGACATTTAACAGTTAATTGAAATAAATCGATAAATCGAATAAAATAGGGCATTATTAGTGTTTGGAGTTATTTTTGAGACCCCGTCCTCCAATCTAAAGGGACACGGGACATCAAAGAGAAATCATGTCAACGAAAAAACCCAGCGTGGATTTACCCAAAAGGAGCAGAAGCCCGGTGGCGTTAGAAGGAGAGATGTTCGGTGAATTTCAGGACTGGTGTCTCCGTACTTACGGGGACTCGGGTAAAACAAAGACAGTCACCCGGCGAAAATACAATAAGATTCTCCAGACCCTTTCACACACCGATGAGTCGGACCCTGTCTACATCGAGAGCAACCACATCAACGCCAAATTCAAATTCTGGGTGAAGTCCAAAGGTTTCCTTGTTGGGACAATTCAAGGGGACATGAACAAGAATGGAGCCGCCGACAGACCTGTCCTGTATGTCCCTATCAAGGCGACGGTTAGTAAATGTTCCTCTTTCCTACTGTGCGCGCAAATGTGTGTGCGCACTATGATGATGCCCATATTTTCCTATGTAAATATGTGTATGGAGTCCTGCTACTGCTCTACGACAACTTTCCCTGGCCCTTTGATCCAGTCCTTTCTCACTGTCATGGTTCGGGCAGTGCCATGGTGCCATGCGCGCAGCGCTCTTATTACGACCCTTTTCGCGCAAATAGCATCGCCTAGACAATGATTTTGGCTCCAAAGAAAAATGAGACAAGTATACCCTGATGGCACTATAGTCCACTGTGCGTGTGCGCGCGTTTACACACACGAGGGCAAGCTTCAAAGCTATATTGTTTTTTTTTTTTTAAATCGGAGATATTTCATGCCGAGAATAGTCGTTTTGTCAGTTCCCACTATTTACATAGTGTTATTTATTTAGTCTCAAATCAATTAAATTCTGTTCATGCGCAATTTCCTAAAGCTCATCAATGATGAACATGGACATATGTGATGCATTGACGACATGGATGCAGCTGAAAAAAATAATTGAATTTCACCCCTGTGTGCAGAGTGCTAGAAACTCATTCTAAAATTGTATCAGTGCAATTGTGTAGCCTGTTCTTTAAATGTTATTCTAGTGGCTTTTGGTATTGAACGTTAAAGAGGGGGAGGAGAGACTTGAAAAGATAGACATCTGTGACTGTAAATGACAATGGAAACTAAATTCTAGTTTGTAGCAATCCAGGTTCAGACAGGGGGACAACCACAGACCATTCATTTAGAGGATTTGTTACAAAGATGAATAGGTTACACATTTCAAAGCCACAGTCACCTGCTGAGCTTGTGATGCAGCCGTTTGCTGCTGTTCCTTGCCTTTGCATCGAAGTCACATGAAAAGTTTGAGCTCCTGTCTTCTCCTCACTTGATAATGTGTCTGTCCTAGATTTGAAGAGGCTATTCTGAATCTCTCTCTCTCTCTCTCCCCCATTGTACTGATTTCATTGAGGTTGTCTTAAAAGATTGAATAGAGAGTCTATTTAGGCATAGGGGACAGGCTTCTGGACTAGAGTCTGTTACTTCTGTCCCACACAGGTTCTCTCTGATTGCATTCAAACCATTTGTAAACGGACAATGGTATACAATAAACACCTCTAAAATACTTTGCAATCATAAAAAAGGCATCTCAAATGGCACCCTCTTCCCTATATAGTGCACTACTGTTGACCAGGGACCAATACTTTTGACCCTGGAACATTGGGCTTTGGTCCAAAAATAGTGCCCCAGGAGTAGGGAATATGGTGCAGCTTGGGAAGCACCCCCAAGACAGTCACATGACTTGTTGACTTGCTCAACTCTGACAGTAGGCTAATTTGAGCTGGCCGGCTACAGGACATTTTTGGAGGAGCTGTTAATCTGCTGTCAGCTAAACACAGAGACAACACCACTCATAACAGCGTTTTGGCAGAAGCTACGGCAGTAGCTGTAAGTCTGCTTTCTGTCTGAAGGCAGCAAGCAGGGTCATATTATGACTGATTGACTGTGAGACACAGCCTGCTCTCACCCAGTCCTGCTGCTATTCCATTGCTATTCTACTATAGTGGGCCGTGCCAAGCAGAGCGTGCAGTAGAGAGATGCTGAGCGATAGATCAACAGTGATGATGGGAAAAACAAATAATCTTAGCATCTCCAACAGCTGTAAAAAAAAAACACATAAAAAAAAACCTCAAAAGTAAGTTTAAACCAAATATTGTATTGTTTGGTTATTAATGTTCAATGACATTTTTATATTAGAAGAAATCAACTGCCAATGTTAATTAATTAAGTGTTGAGACACTAACCAATTGGTCCAAGGCTATCATGTAGGCTCCACCCAGAATCTGATCTAGGATATTTCACTTTAGGATATTTGGCTGCTATTATAGGCTAAACTGTATGTTTGGTGTGTATGTGTATATGCATGTGTACCGATGTACACTTTTTGTATTTCCTTCTTCTTTTCTTTATTCATGATTTATTATTTGTTTTCTTTTTTTTTTGTGATGTTGCTCCCCCTGTGTGCTGCTTGTATGTACTGTTTATTTCTTGAAAAATGGTGATGGAGACAGTCTTGCTCACCTTCAGGGTTCTGTTGGGATGCATGAGCTTGAACCCTCACTGCTTGTTTTGTATTTGAGGTTTTGTCCACTTGTAAATTGGACGTGTGTGTGTGTGTGTGTGTGTGTGTGTGTGTGGGCGGAAGGGATGGATGTGGGGGATGTGTGTTTTAGCTGGGTAAATTGTTCTAAATTCGACAGTATGTATACATTTGTTGTGTGTGTGTGCGTGAGATTCCTGAGTGAGCAGGTTGTAAATGTGTTCTAATTGCCAGTAGAGAGCTGTGGCCTGATAGGTAGTGTGTGGATGAATGAGGCCAGAGCTCTGGAAAGCTGCCTGAGGCTTGGAGAAACCTGGAAGGAAATGCCATACACACTGGTCCCACTCCCAGCGCGTGTGTGTTCACACGTGTGTAATACAAGAAAGTGTGTGTTTATGGAGCAAAAGTGTGTAATTCCTGCACATACCCGTTTGTGCAACAGGCAGCTATGTAGGCCTGCTCCCTCTCACCTACTCATTCAAGAGTTTTTCTTTATTTTCTACATTGTAGAATAACAGCGAAGACATCAAAACTATTAAATAACACATATGGAATCATGTAGTAACCAAAAAAGTGTTAAACCAATCCAAATATATTCTAGATTCTTCAAAGTAGCCACCCTTTGTCTTGACGACAGCTTTGCACATGCTTGGCATTCTTGGGGTGGCAGGTAGCCTAGTGGTTAGAGCATTGGACTTGTAACCAAAACCCAGAGCTGACAAGGTAAAAATCTGTTGTTCTGCCCCACTGTTCTTAGGCTGTCATTGAAAATAAGAATTTGTTCTTAACTGACTTGCCTAGTTAAAAAAGGTAAAATAAAAATGATCTCAACCAGCTTCATGAGGTAGTCACCTGGAATGCATTTCAATTAACCTGTAGTGACACCCCATCCCGTGAACGGGACCGTTGTCATCATCTGACACTAATTAGCATAACGCAACGGACTTCCTAGAAAATATTCCTATTCATGAAAATCACAAGTGAAATATATTGTAACACAGCTTAGCCTTTTGTTAATCACCCTGTCATCTCAGATTTTCAAAATATGCTTTACAGCCAACGCTAGACAAGCATTTGTGTAAGTTTATCATAGCCTAGCATAGCATTATGCCTTGCTAGCAGCAGGCAACCTTGTCACGGAAATCAGAAAAGCAATCAAATTAAATTGTTTACTTTTGATGAACTTTGGATGTTTTCACTCACGAGACTCCCAGGTAGACAGCCAAAGTTCATTTTTTCCCAAAATATTATTTTTGTAGGCGAAATAGCTCCGTTTGTTCTTCACGTTTGGCTGAGAAATCGTCCGGAAATTGCGGTCACCACAACAAATATTCCAAATTAGCTCCATAATATCAACAGAAACATGGCAAACGTTGTTTAGAATCCATCCTCAAGGTGCTTTTCTAATATCTATTCAATAATATATCCGTTGGGACAATTCGTTTTTCACTAGGACCGATTGAAATAATGGCTACTTCTGTATTTTATGCGAGAATCTCTCTCGGAGCCACCATGTGACCACTTACGCAATGTGGCCGCCTATGGCTATTCTTCAACAGAAATGCGTAAAACTACATCACAATGCTGTAGACACCTTGGGGAATACTTAGAAAGCGTAAGCTCGTTGAAGCTCGTAAGCTCGTTGAAACGCAACGCTTTCAAAACCTGGGGCACTTCCAGATTGGATTTTTCAGGCTTTCGCCTGCAACATCAGTTCTGTTATACTCACAGACAATATCTTTACAGTTTTGGAAACGTTAGAGTGTTTTCTATCCAAAGCTGTCAATTATATGCATATTCTAGCATCTTTTCATGACAAAATATCCCATTTATAAAACGGGAACGTTTTTTTTTTCCAAAAATGAAAATACTGCCCCCTAACACCAACAGGTGTGCCTTGTTAAAAGTTAATTTGTGGAATTTCTTACCTTCTTAATGCGTTTGCGCCTATCATTGTGTTGTGACAAGGTAGGGGTGGTATACAGAAGATAGCCCTATTTGGTAAAAGACCATGTCCATATTATGTCATGAACAGCTCAAATAAGCAACGAGAAATAACAGCCCATCATTACTTCAAGACATGAAGGTCAGTCAATACGGAAAATGTCAAGAACTTTGAAAGTTTCTTCAAGAGCAATGATGAAACTTGCTCTTGTGAGGAACACATTTTTAAAAATGGAATGTTGGCATATTGGCCGTACGTACGTACTCCAACCAGAAATTACAGGCAACATCCGCACTGAGCTAAATGGTAGAGCTGCCATTTTCAAGGAGCGGGACTCTAACCCGGAAGCTTATAAGAAATCCCACTATACCCTCTGATGAACCATCAAACAGGCAAAGCATCAATACAGGACTAAGATCGAATCGTACTACACTGGCTCTAACGCTCGTCGGATGTGGCAGGCCTTGCAAACCATTACAGTGACACAAGCCTACCAGACGAGCTAAACTACTTCTATGCTCGCTTCGAGGCAAATAACATTGAAACATGCATGAGAGCACAAGCTGTTCTGGAAGACTGTGATCACGCTCTTCACAGCCGATGTGAGTAAGAGATTTAAACATATCAACATTCATAAGGCCTCAGGGCCAGACAGATTACCAGGACGTGTACTGCAAGTATGCGCTGACCAACTGGCAAGTGTCTTCAGTGACATTTTCAACCTCTCCCTGTCCGAGTCTGTAATACCAACATGTTTTAAGCAGACCACCATAGTGCTTGTGCCCAAGAACACTAAGGTAACCTGCCTAAACAACTACCTGTAGCCATGAAGTGGTTTGAAAGGCTCACATCAACACCATTATCCCAGAAACCCTAGACCCACTCCAATTTGCACACTGCACCAACAGATCCACAGATGATGCAATCTCTATTGCACTCCACATTGCCCTTTCCGACCTGGACAAAAGGAACACCTATCTGAGAATGGTATTCATTGACTATAGCTCAGCATTCAACACCATAGGGCCCTCAAAGCTCATCAATAAGCTAAGGACCCTGGACCTAAACACCTCCCTCTGCAACTGAATCCTGGACTTCCTGATGGGCCGCCCCCAGGTGGTAAGGGTAGGTACCAACACATCCACCACGCTGATCCTCAACACAGGGTTACAACAGGGGTGCGTGCTCAGTCCCCTCCTGTACTCCCTGTTCACTCATGACTGCACTGCCAGGCACGACTCCAACACCATCATTAAGTTTACTGATGACACAACAGTGGTAGGCCTGATCACTGACAACAACGAGACAGCCTATAGGGAGGAAGTCAGAGATCTGGCCGTGTGGTGCCAGGTTAACAACCTCTCCCTCAACGTGATCAAGACAAAGGAGATGATTGTGGACTACAGGAAAAAGAGGACTGAGCACGCCCACATTCTCATCGACGGGGCTGCAGTGGAGCAGGTTGAGAGCTTCAAGTTCCTTGGTGTCCACATCACCAACAAACTAACATGGTCCAAGCACAGTCGTGAAGAGGGCACGACAAAACGTATTCCCCCTCGGGAGACTGAAAAGATTTGGCATGGGTCCTCAGATCCTCAAAAGGTTCTACAGCAAGGGGCCTCCCGGGTGGTGCAGTGGTTAAGGGCGCTGTACTGCAGCGCCAGCTGTGCCATCAGAGTCCTGGGTTCGCGCCCAGGCTCTGTCGTAACCGGCCGCGACCGGGAGGTCCGTGGGGCGACGCACAATTGGCCTAGCGTCGCCCGGGTTAGGGAGGGCTTGGTCGGTAAGGGTGTCCTTGTCTCATCGCGCACCAGCGACTCCTGTGGCGGGCTGGGCGCAGTGTACGCTAGCCAAGGTGGCCAGGTGCACGGTGTTTCCTCCGGCGCATTGGCTGGCTTCCGGGTTGGATGTGCGCAGTGTTAAAGAAGCAGCGGCTTGGTTGGTTGTGTATCGGAGGACGCATGACTTTCAACCTTCGTCTCTCCCGAGCCCGTACGGGAGTTGTAGTGATGAGACAAGATAGTAGCTACTACAACAATTGGATACTACGAAATTGGGGAGAAAAAGGGGTAAAATTCAAAAAAAAAAAAAAAAAAAAGGTTCTACAGCTGCACCATCGAGAGCATACCAGTTGCCTGGTATGGCAACTGTTCGGCCTCCGACCGCAAAGCACTACAGAAGGTAGTGCGAACGACCCAGTACATCATTGGGGCCAAGCTTCCTGCATCCAGGACCTATATACCAGGCAGTGTCAGAGGAAGGCCCTAAAAATGGTCAATTGTCAAAGACTCCAGCCATAGACTGTGCTACCGCACGGTAAGCGGTACTGGAGCACCAAGTCTAAGTCCAAGAGGCTTATAAACAGCTTCTACCCCCAAACCATAAGACTCCACCTAATCAAATGGCTACCCAGACTATTTACATTGCCCACCACTCCCCCTCTTTTACACTGCTGCTACTCTCTGTTGTTATCATCTACGCAAAGTCACTTCAATAACTCTACCTTCATGTACATATTACTTCAACTAACCGGTGCCCCCGCATATTGACTCTCTACCGGTACCCCCCCTGTATATAGTCTCGCTATTGTTATTTTACAGCTGCTCTTTATTTACTTGTTACTTTTATTTTTTATTCTTATCCGTATTTCTTTAAACTGCATTGTTGGTTAGGTGCCTGTAAGTAAGCATTTCACTGTAAGATAACTGTTGTATTTGGCAGATGTGACTAATACAATTTGATTTGAAGAGGAGTAGACCTAACAAACAGCAAATGCACCAGAAAGATGATGGTGTCCTCCTATTTTTAATAGAAGCCATCAAAACTCTGTTTTCTTACATAATTGCATAGCCTATAGAAATGTTGCGCAACATGATCTCATGGGCTCTCATGAAGTGTTTGATTTGATATTTAGATTATATTTACATTGATGTCAGAGTGATTAGAGGGACAATAGTGCTGAGTACCAGGCTGTTAGCAAGTTGGGTAGGCTACTAATGACCATCAGAGCTAGGAGATGCCTAGTTACCATGACTAAACGGTCATGTAGAATTTGACTGCGGTCATGACTCGTGACGGCCGGTGTAGCCGTAATACAGTCACAATAACAGCTCTAGCTAGACACAGGTGGCCTTTTAACACTACTGACCCGAACCGATCCGAACTGTGCTGGCCTGGTTCCGCATCTACCATCGTTGCTGGAACCATCCTATTACTGGAAAAAATATCAGAACCAGCACATTAGGGTTTAGGTCGATACAATAGTGTGAAAAGGGTAATGTTGTGATCTTATTATAAGAGAGAGTGGATGGAGACCGCAGGACAGAGTGGTAGCACAGTAGTAGCACACCGAAAAACAGACGGACAGACAGACAAACAGAGAGAAAAGTGAGGCACAGCATTACGAATAGCGAGAAAAACAAAACAGGGGACAAAGAGAGAGAGTGAGAGAGAGAGCGAGAGGGACAGAGAGAGAGAGAGGAAGAGAAGTGTGTGTGTGTGTGTGTGTGTGTGGCTTAGAGGAAGCAGCCCCACAGCTTAGCCATCACATGCAGTTGACACCAGCGTCTCAGCGGCTCCTATTAATAGGTCTTAACGTTTTTCTCCTTCCTTCGTTTTGCTGTCTCTGTCTTCTCTCTCTCTATCCCTCTCTCCCTTTCTCTTTCTCTCTCTCTACCACCTGCTGCACCTGCTCTTAGAGGGGGCTGACTTAGTTAAGTGCAGTTTGATCAACTGTTGCTGCTCTGTGCCCATGCTCTTCTCAGGCCGCTGTCTGTCAGCTGCCTTCTTTAACCACAACCAGAGAGGGACGAGAGGATAGGGAGAAAGAGGGAAGAGAAGCATGTGTGTGTTCTGTGTATACACAGACTTGAGTTACATTAGGCCGTCAATGAGCTTTTCTTAATGTCCGTGTATCAAGCGTCTCAGAGTGCTAATCTAGGATAAGGTCCCTAGTGTACATGTAATTGTATTCGTTGTGATCTAAATCGGCACCCTTACTCTGAGACGCTTGATACGGCTCCAGTTTAGCTGTTCTCCGATCAGATAGTAAGAGTAGGAAGTGAGGATTTCTGCAGTAGGAGTCAGTCAGAAGGTTATCGAAAACGGTTGAACGAGATGTCGTCCGTCAGTGGAAACAGGAGACAGATGGGCATTTGAGGTTTTTGTGTGTGGTACAAAATTACCAGTAATACAGCAAAACATTCCACATGAGCGTCTGTCCAGGTCGGGGCTGTGTACGGCAACAGCCCCACACCACAGGGCCATGTTCATTAGTCACCAAACGTAATAAAACAAACTGAAACTGAAAGAGGACTGGAACTGGACTGATCTAATAAGAAACATTTTCTGTTGGGTGCCCTAATGAGCATGACCCAGGGCTCAGTCACAACCCATCCTCTACTCTCATGTGCTGAGGGGGGGAAACAGGATAATAGAAATATAGTGTACAGCACAGGAAACTGAGATGGTTCTTATCAATTGTTTAGAGTTAGTTTTACACAGACAGTTCACACAAACTGTCTGCCTGTTTTGCATGTGTTTGAGGAGCATTTTGTGTGTAATCATGCATGACTCATGTTGGGGGTGTATGATGGGAGGATGCACTGTATGTTTTTATGTGTGTGTCTATTTTCCAACCTCCTTGGTCCTCCTTCTCCCGCTGCTCCCCGTGGCGGTGACGTGTCGATGGCCTAGGGTTTAATGGTGGCCCGCGGGGGTAACTTAATTGGGACGGCCCCCATATCAGACCTGGGATCTCTCTAATCTCAAAGGGGCCCTTATCCTGCAGAAATAAATACAACTAAATTGATGTGAATGGGTAGGCCTCTGGTTGTGTGACCCCCCCCCCCCCCCCCTCCATGCCTGCCCCTGCTCTCTGAGGCCCGGTGCGTCTGTTCCTCTGTTGAGGGGTGGTAGGAGGGCGATGAGGGAATGGCCGGGGTGAAGCAGAGGGCATGCTCCCCTCTCTGAACCGAGGGGCTAAAGTCACATTGGTCACCCAGCGAATGTCACTCTGCAGCGGGGCAGAGCAGGGCGGGGTATGGTTATGGCCAGGTTGTGGAGCTGGGGCAGTTGAGGTGAAATAAAAGATTCCCTAAGGCACGTGCCCCCTCAGATTTGTCCTAATTTCAGAGGTTAAATGAATGACTAAACTTCATTTTTTTTAAGCCCATGTTTCATAATATTAATTATTTATAAAAAAAAGATCTGTCATCCATTTGCCTCTTTCCAAGGTGCACGGAGCAAAGAGATAGATATTCCCACACATAATAGGGAGACACGTGATCGCATTCAAATGTATGCAAGGTTTGAAATGATTATGTTTTAGTCAAACATTATATCTGCTTGGGCTTCCGTTCCTGGCCCCCGGACCATCCGCTCAGGAAAAAAACAGCCCACAGCTGAATCTAGTTGATGATCCTTGCGCTATCACGTGCAGTATCGTCAGTGGAGGAGCAGAGCGAGTGTAGCGTAACACACACAGCGTTTGATTTCATTTTAGCTGCCAGGGTTGGGCAGGAGGTATGTTTGTAAATTAATTTGATCAATAGCCTATTGATTAATTTTTGATGAATTAAAAAAAAATATATATATATGTTTTGTTTCTCTGTAATACTAGCCACCTAGCAATTTTATGAAGTCGGAATTCATAAATAATTTCCACTGTGAAATGATATAGCGAGAGCTATGCATGTAAAGATTGACAGACATTTAGATGTGTGACATACCAGTGTGACAGTTGTACTAAACTCCTAAGGCGTAAACGTTCTTAAGGAATCAATGTGCATTCACTCATTAAAATGACAATTGAACAGGTAAAGACGTATGTTTAGATAACCTAGGCAGAACATTTGACTCTAGAAAGCAAGAGAAAGCTGCTAAATTCTCCAGCTTCGTGGGGGGGGCATACTTTGTGCCCCGTCTCAAATAATGGGTGCATGGTTACATCCACAAAGAATACTGTATGTTTGTTCTATGTAATTATTTGGCTACGTCATTGTTTAATTTTCACTGTGGTACATAGCAGCAGGCTTTAGCCAATCAGGTCGCCGCTACACCTCTCCTCCCGCTCTTTGTCGGGACCCTGCCTGAGATCCAAACAATAGGTGACTGCACCACCCTGCCCCTCTCACTACCCTTATCTACCCTGTCTGGCCTTGTTCAAACACACAGCCTCCTATGCTCCTTATTTTCTCTCCCCCCAACACACACTCTCCTCTCTTTCTACAATGACCTCCACACACTCACTCACTCACTCACTCACTCACTCACTCACTCACTCACTCACTCACTCACTCACTCACTCACTCACCAACTTTCGCTCTCTCCTGGAGCCTTAAGTAGCCACCCATTCAGGTGTGCTGCACTTATCAAAAACACCCCCACACCCCCTCCCCCCCACCTAATACCCCAACCTTGTCTTTGTAGTGTCATTCAAACAAGAGTGTCACATATCAGACGGATAGCTGGAGAGGACGGGGGCTAGGGAAGGGAAGACTGGAGGAGAGAGGCAGAAGGTGGTGGGTTGGAGGAACACTAGGACAGGTGCTCCAATGTGGTGACCAGAATTCAGGGTGAATGTCATTGGTGACCACAGTAAGTGTTAGCGAAGAAGTGACAGAAATGTGTATAAAACACATTCGAGCCTCACTGTCTCGTGCAAAGTCAACTGCTGTCTTCTAAGAGGTAAACATCATGCGTGGTGTTGTGTATGGATGTGTTTTGGATGGAGAGTGAAGATGAGCTCCACGCCTCCCTGGTGTTGTGTACGCGCCCACACCCCTAACCTTCCAAGAGCGCGGGTGTGTGTGGACAGCTACCTGCTGGCTGTGCAGCTGTAAGTCATTGACTGGCAGTAATTGTGTTACTTTGGAGTCCTGGGTTACAGAGAGAGGGAGGGAGGGGAGGGGGGAGAACGACAGAACAACAGAGAGACTGGATGGGGCAGGAGATTAGTTTGTTTTCTTTGGCCACAGGCCACCTATAGTATAACAAAATCCACTTCATTTAGAGTGGGTTCAATGGAGGAGCCATCCGAAGTGTCCCGGGGCTGTTCCGTATATCTGAGGTTCGATCTGGAGCATTCTGGGGGTTTGTGTATTTTGGTGTGTGAGATTTGTGTATTTCTGTGTAGGATAGTGCTTTTGAATGATTTTGTTCAATCAGTTCGGAATTTGTGAAACGTACCCCTGATAAAGGAAATGCACACTGCACCTTGGCAGACGACATATTAATAGGAGTCCCTCTGTAGAATTAAAGGCATACTTCACTCAAAGTCAATGGTATATGAGCATTTTCACGTCCAAATCAACTTAATTAACTTAATTGAGTTACATTATAATTTTTTTTATACTTTAGGATGCTTTGGACATGATCATAAAATTCTAATATAGGTACCATTGACTCGGATTTATGCCACAAATGCTAAAAAGTATTTTGAACAGTGGCCAGGTAAACAAAACCAATGCATGGACTGCTGTCATACCTTCTCCATAGACCGCTTACAGGGTAAGGAAACCAATATGTCATTTTGTCATTTGGCTGAACTATCCATGAAGCGGCATATTAATCAAACAGCATAGCAGGCAGGGAGACCAGAACGGCAGCCCCGGCTATGTGTTATGAAGCCTGTGTGATCTGCTCTTTAAAGGAGAAGAAAATATCTATCGACAGTATATGGAGCTTCACTGTGTGTGCTGAAACAGGCACGGTGGTGGAACGGATTGATTTGGACTCTCCTCTTAGATAATCAGGGCTAGATTGCAATCTCTGTGAAATGACTGTCTGGAAGAAGACGTAGAGTGCTGTGGTGTAGTGTGTACGTGGGTCTGGATCTGAGGGTATAAATGCACACTCAGGGTGTGTCCGAAATGGCACCCTATTCCCTATATAATGCACTACTTTTGACCAAAACCCTATGGGGTTTTGCCTGTAAGCACAGTATATGCCAGGGTCCAGGGGTAAAGATGTCAGAAGTTCGCTATCTATCCCATAGAGCAGGGAAGAATACTCAAATCTAACTATTGGGTCTGCTGGCTGTCTTTTCTTCCAGGTAGTTGATTGACTGATTCATTTGATCAATGCAATTGCCCAGATTCTACTCACTTGGTGTCTCAGGTCTGAATCAACCCCTGTTTAAAGGCTGAGAAAGGCTGAGAAATCAAATCAGCATGGGCATCATGCTTATGACCTCAGGGGCTGGAGGAAACATGATAGTGAGTTATAAGGCGAGTGTTGGTGCACACTATCTGTGAGTGTGTGTGATAGGGTCATTGAACGGTTTTAACCAATGATTTATAAACTTGGCAAAAAAAGAAACGTCTTTTCACTGTCAACTGCGTTTATTTTCAGCAAACTTAACACGTGTAAATATTTGTATGAACATAAGATTCAACAACTGATACAAACTGAACAAGTTCCACAGACATGTGACTAACAGAAATTGAATAATGTGTCCCTGAACAAAGGGGGGGAGGGGGGGCAAAATCAAATGTAACCGTCAGTATCTGGTGTGGCCACCAGCTACATTAAGTACTGCAGTACAGCTCCTCCTCATGGACTGCACCAGATTTGCCAGTTCTTGCTGTGAGATGCTACCCCACTCTTCCAGCAAGGCATTTCTGGGGGGAATGGCCCTAGCCATCACCCTCAGATCCAACAGGTCCCAGACGTGCTCAATGGGTTTCAGATTCGGGCTCTTTCGCTGGCCATGGCAGAACACTGACATTCCTGTCTTGCAGGAAATCACGCACAGAATGAGCAGTATGGCTGGTGGCATTGTCATGCTGGAGGGTCATGTCAGGATTAGCCTGCAGGAAGGGTACCACATGAGGGAGGAGGATGTCTTCCCTGTAACACAGTGTTGAGATTGCCTACAATGACAACAAGCTCAGTCTGATGATGCTGTGACACACCTCCCCAGACCAGGACGGACCCTCCACCTCCAAATCGATCCCTCTCCAGAGTACAGGCCTTGGTGTAACGCTCATTCCTTTGACGATAAACACGAATCCGATGATCACCGCTGGTGAGGCAAAACCGCGACTCATCAGTGAAGAGCACTTTTTGCCAGTCCTGTCTGGTCCAGCGACGGTGGGTTTGTGCCCATCGGCGTCGTTGTTGCTTGTAGTTCTGTTACAACAGGCCTACAAGCCCTCAGTCCAGCATCTCTCAGCCTATTGCGGACAGTCTGAGCACTGATGGAGGAATTGCACGTTCCTGATGTAACTCAGGCAGTTGTTGTTGCCTGTCCTGCAGGTGTGATGTTCCCTGGCCACATCTGCAGTCCTCATGCATCCTTGCAGCATGCTTAAGGCACGTTCACGCTAATGAGCAGGGACCCTGGTATCTTTCTTTTGGTGTTTTTCAGAGTCAGTAGAAAGGCCTCTTTAGTGTCCTAAGTTTTCATAACTGTGAGCTTAATTGCCTACCGTCTGTAAGCTGTTAGTGTCTTAACAACCGTTCCACAGGTGCATGTTCATTAATTGTTTATGGGTCATTGAAAAAGCATGGGAAACAGTGTTTAAACCCTTTACAATGAAGATCTGTGAAGTTATTTGGATTTTTACGAATTATCTTTGAAAGACAGGGTCCTGAAAAAGGGATGTTTATTTTTTTGTTGAGTTTATATACACTAGATGACTCATAGGGGGCGCTGTGTTGAAGCCACTCCCCCACCATTGTAAAAAAATAAATATACATTTATTTTTGTTACACTTATTCTATTACGGACATCTTAATGCATACTTTTAAGTTATATTATGTGAGATTAATATAAAAGGAACAAATATATAAAACATTTTCTTTAAAGTATAATTTTTTGAGATTACTAATGTTACTGTCCCCACTACAAAACAAAAATACTAAAACACATGTAATTTTGTCCTGAAATACTGTAGAATTCCATTCATTCCTATGGAGGACTGCTCATACTGGGGAGTGCCAATATGGCCAACCAGTGGCTTCAAAGCCTCTCGATGGCCAACACATAGCATCAGCAATCCAGGGTTTATATGCTTTACATCATTGGTTTTAACCAGGCTTTTAATTGGCTTGGTGTCAGTGAGTACCCTCCCTACTGTGCATGCTCAGGGCCCACGCTCCTGACCCAGTCAAACTTCACTGCTGGCTTCACACAGAGAGGAAGTAACCCACTGGGCACACACTGGTTGAATCAACGTTGTTTCCACGTCATTTCAATGAAATTATGTTGAACCAATGTGGAATATACGTTGAATAGACATCTGTGCCCAGTGGGAAGATACTTTGCCATTCCAGTGTGTCATCTTGTCATAATTTACTGTATTCTACCTACTGTAATTTAGCTTGGGGTTAGGGACACTCTCACACACAATGTTTTTAACACTGTATTTTCAACTTACATATTTGACCCACTTTGACATAGAGTGCCTTCAGAAGGTATTGGGCTGCAATTTCTGAGGTTGGTGACACTAACGAACTTATCCTCTGCAGCAGACGTAACTCTGGGTCTTTCTTTCCTGTGGCGGTCCTCATTAGAGCCAGTTTCATCATAGTGCTTGATGGTTTTTGCAACTGCACTAGAAGAAACTTTCAAAGTTCTTGAAATGTTCTGTATTGACAGGACCTTCATGTCTTAAAGTAATGATGGACTGTCGTTTCTCGATGCTTATTTGAGCTGTTCTTGCCATAATATGGACCTGGTCTTTTACCAAATAGGGTTATCTTCTGTATACCACCCCTACTTTGTCACAACACAACTGATTAGATCAAACGCATTAAGAAGGAAATAAAATCAACAAGGCACACCTGTTAATTGAAATGCATTCCAGGTTATTACCTCATGAAACTGGTTGAGAGAATGACTGCTCTGCACACTCTTGGCAAAGGGTGGCTAGTTTGAAGAATCTCAAATATAAAATATATTTTGATTTGTTTAACACATTTTTGGTTACTACATGATTCCATGTGTGTTATTTCATAGTTTTGATGTCTTCACTATTATTCTACAATGTAAAAATAAAGAAAAACCCTTGAATGAGTAGGTGTGTCCAAACCTTTGACTGGTACTGTATGCATATATATATATTTATATATTGTTTGTGTTCAAAAGCTCCAATAAGTTGCTAGTTGGCATCCAATGTGATGCAACAGTAACAATAGTGCGCCCCTAGCCTGCCTGAGAACCGCTGTATTCACAACTTTAGCCAAAGTCTTGCTACGAGATGGATCCATTTAGCCATACAAAGAACGGTGCACTAACATTCTTGTTCAGCTAAACTGCTAGCTAACTAGCCAAGAAGATCTCTAGCTAGCTGTACATAGCTAGCCTGGCTTGCTGACATTTCTGACAAGTCAAAAACGGTACCCTGTTTCTGGTGTATGTAGTTCATGACACTCGTTTGCTACAACAAGTCGCAACTTTGTTTCAAAGTTTCATCACGGAATTGTAAAGCGGCGCCGTTACCATGGAAACGTTCTCAGCTGCACATCTCCTGTGCTTGATCCGAATGCCACTTCTTTAGTCAGCTGTTGTACAACACATTCTAAAACTAGCTAGTTTTATCTCTGATCTAGGTTAGGGATGGTCAACTCCAGTCCTCGGGGGCTTGATTGCTGTCACTTTCCCCCAGCCCCAGCTAACACATGACTCCAATAATCAACTAGTCATGGTATTCAGTTTAGTATGCAATTAGTTTAAATCAGGTGTGATAATCTGGTGTGATAGTTAATCCTATAGACAAAATACTCACCAAATATTATATTTAATCTCAAGGAGACTACAATAACAAGTCTCAAAGGTGAAGTGTCTACGTTTTGAAAACTGCAAAGGACAACATCGACATCCCAGAACTTCAGAGAGCAGTGTTGAGAAGACTGGGCTCTCATTTGTGGCTACCAAGGAGAATGGTCTTGTGATCAGATGACCCAAGACTACCTGAAGTACCAGCTACAACTTTGAGGAGACGTCGCCAAACAACAAGCACACCTGGGAAGGACTGGAGCTTTTCCTGATGTCAGACTTGGTGGTTCCTGGGAAGTTTGAAAACCTATAGAGTACTCAGAATTGTTGTTGAATGATGTGGGCCTAAAAGCAAACACATAAATCATACTAATAAGGGAAAGTGTGTGTGGGCAACATTAATTGTGCATTTAAAAAAAAAATTGAGCATATAGTCATCATTATTGTACTTTTAGAATGGATTTAGAACTGTTCTCTTTTTCTGGATATCTATGCTGTTGATGGTTTACACTTTAAATGAGCAGATAGTAGATATCCAGAAAAACGGATGGACTACCCTGGTGTATATAGACTGCAAAACAAGTCTGTCCGATTACACAGACAGGTCAAATAGACAAGAATACAAGGTAGGCTCTGTAACCTCCCTCAAAATAACAAAAGCACAGTGTACGGGAAATGTTCTGATCAACTACTGAACTGATATCACCCAGACCAAGGAAAATGTCATGCCCCCCCAAAAAAAAGATTGACGAAGATATCACCAAATGGGGTATTTTTTTCTAATTGGGATCCAAATGAAGAGTAAAGTACAGTGTAGTCATGGAAAGTGTTAACCTGTTGTGGTAATACACTGTACTTGGTAATAAAAACATTACATGGCACATTACAGTGGTGAAATGGCAGCAGTTGTGTGTTGTAAGGTGCAGGAGCACCTGCGATGTTGTTCCAGAGACCCTGGGATAGCTCTCCGGTACTCCATCATGTCAAAACATCACTCCAGGTAGCGGCCAGCTCCAGCACCTCTCCCCTTTCTTCAAATGTTTCCTGTAATGATAAGAAAATAAGCAACATACGAAGTTACAGAATGCATCCAAATGTGATATAATTATGTTGTGGAACTAAGAGAGTCTCCAAAAACACCTGTACACAGTTACGCAAGTGCAGGTTTAAGGGAACGTTCTCTACAGTTGTGGGAATGTTTGTTTGCTGGATAACCTTGAATATTTAGTACAATTGTCGACAAATCCCGTTCATAAGGGCAGTTCACTTCCCTTCACTACAGCTTCCATCTACTGTACTTCTCACCCACTCTAACCTCTCAAATGAAATGATTTACCTTTATTTCAACAGGGAAGCCATGAGACTAAAGTCACTTTTGCAAATGAGCCCGGAACAAAAACGAACACATCAATAGGCAAGTATAGATAAACCTAAATATACACATTAAGAATCAAAACCCAGTAAATTAAAAAAACACATTCTTCATTATAAAAATTTTCCGATTGCCCTAGGGATACCAAAGCATCCAATCGAAACGTATTTTGGAGATTATTCCAAAGGAGTCTCCAGAGTTAACCAACCCTGTGAACGGTTTTGATAACTTGTCATTTAAAATCTTAACAGTGAAGTTAGGTAAGTTGGAAGCTTGTGGAGCAGGGCTCTGTAAACAAAAAGAGCTTAATGATGTGATCTACGTGACTTCAAAGAGGTTCAGACAACTTTTTCGGTAAAGAATTCAGTGGTGAGTAATACATATGTCTACGGTGATAAAACGAAAGGCGTTATGATAAACGTCATCCAGGGGTTTAAGTGGCAACTGCAATTTGATAAATAGTATCACCATAATCAAAAACGGATAGAAAGGTTCACTGCACCGTCTGCTTCCTGCTGACTAGAGAGGTCTGTTTCTGTAAAAAAAACAAATCCCACTTTAAATCTTAGCTCCTTAACAAGCTCATTTGTACGTTTATTTAAACAGTAAATCATTGTCAATCCAAATACCAAGGTATTTGTATGCAGGGACTTGTTTGATTATAGAATCATCAGATGAGTGAAGATGTAATCCATTTGAGACAATCTTACGAGAACATTAAAACAACATGTGTTTAGTTTTGGCTGTTTTAAGCAAGAGTTTTAAATTAGTATGGTGTTACATCTGCGCCTGCCATACTCTGTACTGCTCATCCTGTGTCTCCATATCCTGCCGCCAGTCCCCCAGTGCTCTCTCCCTCTTTCTCTCTCTGTGTGTGTGTGTGTGTGTGTGGGCAGAAACAGGTGTGCTGGAGGTAAAGCAGATCCTCACCATCTGCAATCTGTTCCATAATCAAGACCTCTACAAATACTCAGCCCTGCCACTGTCACGCTGCCAGATCGTAACCTCTGCTCATTCTGTCCGCTCTGACGCTGGTACTGGTCTCCAGTCCCACGTCTCGTCAGTCCTGTTATCCTGTCCTGGACCCCCCACTCTACTGCTTCCTTGGATTCACCTGCTCCGCTCTGCGAAACATAAGGTCTTCCTGCACAGTTGCAAAAAATTTTACTGTAGCCTTGTCACGACCAGGTCAGCCGTCGGGGGAATTGCATAGATAATATTATCATCTGCAGATAGATGAAATGTACCATTTTTAACAGATTGACCAATAGCATTTATATGAATAGTGAAAAGACCAGATCCTAGTATCGACCCTTGCGGAACACCTTTATGTACTTCAAGAAATTTGGACTTAGAACTCAAGCCATCGTGATTGATGGGGTTATCACTAAGATAGACAGGAAGCCAGGCCAATCGAGGGCAACTTGTTCAATAAAATAGCATGATCAATATCAAACACTTTTGACAAGTCCACAAACATGGCAGCACAATACATTTTAGCATCTAAAGCATTGACTGTTTTATTAATTACTAATGGGGTTGCTGTGATAGTGCTGTGATCTAGCCTAAACCCAGATTGATTTACACTGAACAATAAAATATGAACACAACATGCAACAATGTAAAAGATTTTACAGAGTCACAGTTCTTATAATGAATCGGTCAATTAAAATAAATTGATTAGGCCCTAATCTATGGATTTCTCATGACTGGGAATACAGATATTGTCACGTTGTAAAGTGATAGGAGACAGGCGCAGGAATACCAAATAGTTATTTTTATTTCTCTACCCAAAATAGCGCACGTCAGGAACATGACCGGAACGAAGCCCAAAATGAACACATACATATATTATATAACGCAGGGCTGTAACCCAAACAAAGAGCGAGGTGTAGACCTCTAATAAATACACGGGACGAGACCCGTAATAAAAATACATGGGACGAGACCCGTACTAACATGCGCACACTAACATGCAAGCTGATACAACAGAGCACAGGTACTCACAAGACCAACGGACATGGGAACAGTAACCAACAATGGAGAACAGAGGGCACACATATACACATACTACTCAGGGGGAATGGGAACCAGGTGTGCGCAATGAGACAAGACAGTCCGGGTTGGTGGTAATGATCCAGTTCAGTGACACCTAGAAGGCCGGTGACGTAGACCTCCGGAGCTGGTGAACGACATGAGCAGCAATACCGGGGGAATCCGTGACAGATATGCATCGGTTGGTCAAAGATAACTTTAAAAAAAAAAAGGTAGGGGCATGTATCAGAAAACCAGTCAGTATCTGGTGTGACTATAATTTTCCTCATGCAGTGTGACACATGTCCTCCTCAAAGAGTTGATCAGGCTGTTGATTGTGTCCTGTGGAATGTTGTCCCACTCCTCTTCAATGGCTGTGTGAGGTTGCTGAATATTGGCCTGAACTAGAACACGCTGTCGTACATGTTGATCCAGAGCATCCTAAACGTGCTCAATGGGTGACATGTCTGGTGTGTATGCAGGCCATGGAAGAACTGGGACATTTTCAGATTCCAGTAATTGTGTACAGAGTCTTGCTACATGGAACCGTGCATTATCATGCTGAAACATGAGGTGATGGCGACGGATGAATGGCACGACAATGTGCCTCAGGATCTCGTCACTGAATCTCTGTGCATTTAAATTGCCATCGATAAAATGGAAATTGAGTTTGTAGTCTGTAGCTTATTGCCTGCCCATATCATAACCCCATCGCCACCATGGGGCACTCTGTTCACAACGTTGACATCAGCAAACCCCTCGCCCGCACAACGCCATACACGCTGTCTACCATCTGCCCGGTACAGTTGAAACCGGGATTCACTTCTCCAGCGTGCCAGTGGCCATCGAAGGTGAGCATTTGCCCACTGAAGTCGGGTTAAAACGCCAAACTGCAGTCAGGTCAAGACCCTGGTGAGGACAACGAGCATGCAGATGAGCTTCCCTGAGACAGTTTATGACAGTTTGTGCAGTAATTCTTCAATTGTGCAAACCCCCAGTTTCATTAGCTCTCCGGGCGGTTGGTCTCAGACGATCCCGCAGGTGAAGAAGTCAGATGTGGGCTGGCGTTGTTACACGTGGTCTGCGGTTCTGAGGCCAGTTGGACATACTGCCAAATTCTCTTAAGACGACATTGGTAGCGAAATGAACATTCAATTCTCTGGCAACAGCTCTGGTGGACATTCCTGCAGTCAGCATGCCAATTGCACACTCCCTCAACTTGAGACATCTGTGGCATTGTGTTGTGTGACAAAACTGCACATTTTAGAGTGGCCTTATACTGTCCCCTGCACAAGGTGCAGCTGTGTAATGATCATGCTGTTTAATCAGCTTCTTGATATGCCACACCTGTCCGGTGGTTTATCTTGGCAAAGGAGAAATGCTCACTAACAGGGATGTAAACAAATTTGTACACAAAATTTGAGAGAACCAAACTTTTTGAGCGTATGGAACATTTCTGGGATCTTTTATTTCAGCTCATAAAACATGAGACCAACACTTTACATGTTTTGTTTCTATTTTTGTTCAGTATATATTCAAAATACCGTGCTCAGATAAAAAAGATCGAAGTTGCTTCTTCGAGAATCTTAGCTAGCTAGACATGGAAACCTGGAGATGGGACGATAATGATCAAGATCACTACTATCCCCATCCTTATGAAGTGGCAGCACATATGCTGTTTTCTATACTTTTGGAATATTTCCTGATTACAATGTTAGATTTAAGATATGGGTTACTAAGCCAACAATGAGGGGGCAGCACACTTGAGCACACCCAGTGGAGTTCTTGGAATATATTACAAGTATACAAGTAAGGCATCAAGGACTTCCTTTTTTGCGAATGACAGAAAACATGTTTGTGAAAGTTTTTCCTCCCTGTGACATACAACTTTAAGTACTTTTGTGCTCAAAGATAGTTTTTTATAAATACACTCAACACACAGTTCTGCTGAGAGATCTATTTGGAGACATTTCACGAAACAGTTGCCATGCCAGTGACAGTAGTCAACCTGTGTCATCACTCTACAAGTGGGAGTGTGTGTTAGTCCACTGTCATGTCTCTGAACTGTCAACACCGTTCTGAAACAGCAGCATACTGGAATACTGAAACAGCAGCATACTGAAATACTGAAACAGCAGCATACTGAAATACTGCAACAGCAGCATACTGGAATACTGAAACAGCAGCATACTGGAACACTGAAACAGCAGCACACTGAAATACTGAAACAGCAGCATACTGGAACTCTGATACAGCAGCATACTGGAACACTGATACAGCAGCATACTGGAACACTGAAACAGCAGCATACTGGAACACTGAAACAGCAGCATACTGGAATACTGAAACCGCAGTATACTGGAATACTGAAACAGCAGCATACTGGAACACTGAAACAGCAGCATACTGGAATACTGAAACAGCAGCATACTGGAACACAAACAGCAGCACACTGAAATACTAAATCAGCAGCATACTGAAACAGCAGCCTACTGGAATACTGAAACAGCTGCATACTGGAATACTAAAAGAGCAGCATACTGAAACAGAAGCATGCTGAAATACTGAAAAATAAACATACTGAAAAAGAAGCATACTGAAATACTAAAACAGCAGCATACTGAAACAGAAGCACACTGAAATACTAAAACAGCTATAATATAATACAGAAAAATAATTGATACACTATCAAAGGGCAAATGTCTAGTAAACCACACACACTGTAGAGACATATAATACACACACACACACACACACAAACACACACAGGGCCATAGGGCCATAGGACCGACCCATTGACAGGCCAAATGGAAGGCTTTCATCAAAGACCAGTGAACAAAAAGGCAATTACATCACATCCGAGTTGAAAGGGATGAATGTTATTAGCTAGTTGGGTTCTGGATTCATTAGAGATAATATTGCACCTCTCCAGAGCGAGCCAAGCTGAGGTCAGAGGTGGACACTGCATACAATGCTGGATAGGTTAGTCACTACTGCTACTCTTGCTATAGTAGTAGTGATGTCTTTTCAGGAGGTTTAATTCTCATAAGTCAAAATGTAATTTAAATGAACTTCCTGAATTGACAGATTTTCAGTTTCTACACACCAGTTGACTTGGTCTTGATATCTGTACCTCTGTGTGTTCTGTGTTGAAAGGTATGGCTCATTGCAGTGCACTGTTTGGCTGTGTTAGCTATGCACTGCTCTGTGATTGTTTGTTAGAGACGAGCATACTCCAAGCACTACAGATGCTTACACACACACACACACACACACACGCACACACACACTGACCCACTTCTACTACTTCCAGCCTAAGCTAAGAGGCCTCTGGGTGTAGCCAGTCAGCCACTACCCCTCTGGTTGAAGGATGTGGTATAGCTGTAAAAAAAACTCTGTACTAAAGCACGCACACGCAGGCAGGCAGGCGCACGCACGCACGCTCACACACACACACACACACACCATGTGGTATGAATTGAAGGCGGGGCATCTCTGCGTGTGGGGCTATGGATGTGGCCTTGTCCCCTCTATCTAACTGTGTGCATGTTGTGTGTGTGCATTTATGGGGCAGTGTGTGTGGTGGCCTAGCTGTGGGGGCGGTGTGTCGTCCAGCTGCCTGCTAGCTCGCTATGTCTTGGATACAAAGTCGATGTTTGTACGAGAACACGGCTCTGCTCACCTCCCCCCTGGCATTCTCACAGTTGCCATGGTGAACAGTTTTTTTGGTTCTCAATGGAGGAGAAATTAACACCGTTTTTAATTGGCTCTGGGGCCTCAATTTTGAACCTCCTCCCCCTCCATTACCCAGCTAGCTAACCTCCATAAGCCAACCGAAGGGAGTGTCGTTTCCTCATTATTAGACAATGGCCCGTCCATATGAACACACACATATATCTGAAGGACCCTGCTCTACAGGAGGTTACCTTTGCATTCCATTGACATCCCCCTGCAGGTGACCTGTACTATGTGCACGAGGCATGACCCATCCCGACTCACCCAGTCACTCACTGAATGAACAAGTGGAATGTCCTCGCACACTCTCGGTCTTCTGTAGGTTCTATCTGAGTGTGCTCTACGGTGTGCGAGAGGGAGACGGCGAGAGGGAGAGCAGTGGGGAGAGCAGTGGGGAGAGGTGGCGATGGAGCGGGAGTGCTAAGGATGGAGGGATTTAGAGAGCATGGCTTTGTGAAATCCCCATGATGCCTCCTCTTTCTCCCGTCTCTCTCAGGAGAGGATGCTGCTGTGGGACAAAGGACTGCCTCTCCAACCCCCTCCCCCTTGCTACACACCCATCCTCCCATCCCCCTCCTCTCACTGTGCCCCTCTCTGCTCTGCCAACGCCGCTGGATAATTAGCCCTGCTACGGCGCCTCACTGGGACTGGGGCCTGAGTCTGTCTGTTTGTCTGTATTCATTCCATGATGTTATTGGTAGTCCCTATAACAGGTGGGCTACTGCGGTATTCATTCCATTATGTTATTGGTAGTCCCTATAACAGGTGGGCTACTGGGGTATTCATTCCATGATGTTATTGGTAGTCCCTATAACAGGTGGGCTACTGGGGTATTCATTCCATGATTGTATTGGTAGTCCCTATAACAGGTGGGCTACTGGGGTATTCATTCCATGATGTTATTGGTAGTCCCTATAACAGGTGGGCTACTGGGGTATTCATTCCATGATGTTATTGGTAGTCCCTATAACAGGTGGGCTACTGGGGTATTCATTCCATGATGTTATTGGTAGTCCCTATAACAGGTGGGCTACTGGGGTATTCATTCCATGATGTTTGTAGTTGTGTTATATTTCTCCTGCTGCTGGGTGGTACAGTATGGGCAGAAAATAGCACATAGAAAAGCGGGCAATACAACATAGCAGGCAGCGTGTGAGCACGCTGGGGTGGTGAGGAGATGAGGGACGAGGGGAGGATGAGGGGAGGCATAGAGAAGTGATCTGGAGTGTCTGGAGAGGGATATTGGGATTGTTGAGTGTTTTAATCCTCGACTGGAGAGAGAGCAGAGGAGGAGCCCGCCAGCACCGTAACCCAACTAACGCTAACATAATGAAGCATGGTCAAAGGACTGGAGAGAAGAAGAGGAGGAGAAAGAGGAGAGAGGATGGGGTGGGGGGAGGGGGTGGGTGTAGAGAGAGCAGGATAGGGTAAAGAAAGATACAGAGAGAGGTGGGGGAGGAGGGAGATGGAACAGGGGCATCTGAAGAATGAGAGCAAAGGAGAGAGGATTTGAGAGAGGGAGAAAAACGGGATGGGGATAGTAAGATGGGGAAGGAAGGAGAAGCGCGGCTGTAGCCATTCTGCTATGCCAGACTGTGCCACCCAGCCCTCTGGAAGCTGTGACGACAGACAGACAGGCAGACACAGAGCCTTGCCCTGGTTGGCACACGCTGGGCACCCTGTGGACACCCTGATCTGTAATCAGTTTGTTTACTAACGCAGCCATTTAGGGAAGATTGGCCCATAAAATGGGACTGGCTGTCAGATTCACTGTGAGATAACAGAGCTGTGAACACAATACACTTAACCCTTTTCTCCAGCCTCTTCTCTGTCTCTCTGTCTCCTATTCTTTCTTTCTTTCTTTCTTTCTTTCTTTCTCTCTGTACCCATCGCGCACGCTCTCTTTCTCCCTCTCTCTCTCTCTCTCCCTGAGCTCCATCTGTATTGTGTTTCTGAGACGGCTGATCTTAAAGGGGTGTCACTTGTTTGTCTCTCTCTCTCACTCTCTCTCTCTGACTGACTGGAGAGAACAGAAGAGAACAGAAGAGAACATAAACAGGTCACCAACGTACGTATGCTTTGTAGAGCCACATTCCACTGCAGCTGTGCCTGCCTGCAGCCCGCAGCCTGCAGCCTGCTCCGAGGCGTGTACCCACTACCCACAACAATGATGAGGTTGCCCGATGCATAAAGAGGATGATTAGGGAATTGGCAGCGGTATATACTAGTACTATATCTGGGCTTAATAACGGTTGGCAAAAAAACAAAGGCATGGGGCTGCATGCACACACACACACACACACACACACACACACACACACACACACACACACACACACACACACACACACACACACACACACACACACACACACACACACACACACACACACACACACACACACACACACACACACACACACACACACACACACACACACACACACACCTCAGTGGATAGAAAGCCAGGCTGCTTATGTTAGTATGGTTAGGAGATGTTTTATCATTGATGTTATCACACCAGCTGGGTCTTTTGTTATTTTAAGCTTGGGTATGGGATGGCTTTCTGTGTGTTTGTGTGTTTGATTATGGGCCTGTCTACATGTGTGCTGCATGTTTGTGAGCATATGTGTGTAAGTGTCCTGTGTGTGTGTGTGTGTGTGTGTCCTGTGTCCTGGAAGTGAAGCAGGTTGTCTGCATCTGCTTGCTTCTGCAGCTGGACACACTCACTCCTGTCTGCAGGGGCTGTGCACGCTGCTGCTCTCCTCCTTCCTCCATCCCTTCATCCCTCCATTCCGAGCCGTCCACCGGAGAGGAGAGGAGGAGAGGGGGTGGGGTGGGCTGGGATGGCAGGGCGAGGGCCAGGCAGCCGTTTACTGAATCGACCCCTCGCGTCTCCTAGCAACAGGGCTGTTTGGAACGGGACGGGGGAGTTGAAGAGAGCGAGAAAGGCAGAAAGAGAGATGGGGGGGGGGGGGGGGGGGGGGGTGGAGAGAGGTAGAAGGAGGGAAAGAGAGGAGGAAGGCTGCACTAATTATGTGCCGCTGGAGAGACCACAGGCCTGGAGGTGCGGTGGAAAAGGGGATGGAGCCGGGGAGAGAGGGATTGAGAGAGAGAGCAGGGATGAGGGGAGTTTGGGAGTGAAGGGTCGAGGGAGGAATCACAGAGGGAGATGGAGGGAGTTAGGGATAGAGAGATGAGATGGCTAGATAGATGGAGCGATAGATAAACGCCCGACTGTGATGGTGGCACAGTAAGCACAGTTCCTCGCATTGTAAGGTCGTCAAAAAACATAGCAGGACATTTATTTCTACCCTTTGTTCGTTTCACTCTGTTCGCTTTCATGCCCCTCTGTTGCTTTCTTGTCAGGATCTAGTGTCAGCATCATATATCAAAACGTTTTGTGTTTGAGTGTGTTGCCTGCTGCCTCGGACTATCCCTTGTTAAATTGGATGCTATCCAGCTGAACTTTGTTCTCTACGACCATAATTCACTCCCATGCATGAGCAGTATTTACATGTGTATGTGCGTATGCACGGGTTGCACGAGGGCTTCCTGAAATGGCAAAATAAAGGAACCGTCAACATAAAGTGTCTTCATAGAGGGTTGGTCCACCACGAGCCAGAACGGCTTCAATGCACCTTGGCATAGATTCTACAAGTGTCTGGAACTCTATTGGAGGGATGCGACACCCTTCTTCCTCGGGAAATTCCATCATTTGGTGTTTTGTTGATGGCGGGGGGAAAACGTCGTCTCAGGGGCCGCTTCAGAATCTCCCCAAAAAAAGTGTTCAAGAACCACACCTGTGTGGGAGCTCCTGCTGTCAATGTACTTTGTATCCCTCATTTACTCAAGTGTTTCCATTATATGTTGGCAGTTGCCTGTACATAGGCTACATGTTTATGTATGTATGTTTGTTTGTTCGGTCATGTGCGGCAGGCAGCCTAGCCCTCTTTCCCTTTCTTTTTCTCTCTCCCTGTGCTGTGACTTTGATCCCATCGCCGGGCAGGCAGGGAGTGGGGGTTGGAGGCGAGGGGGTGCCCACTGTCCTGTCCTGTCTGCTGTGACCCCCCCCCCCTTCCTCCCCCCCCGTGCCCCACATATATCCGTACACGCAGGTTTCTGCTGTCGCACACGCTATCGTCCCGGGCCGCTGATGTGCCCTACAACCGTATGGGGGGGGGGGGGGTGCGTCATCATATGTCCCAGGCAGCCACAGGGACAGTGGGTAGGCAGGCAGCCCACGTGTCCTTCCCTGGTAGTAGTCATACCTCCTGGAGGTAGAGTGGTATGGTGGGTGTGGGCCAGTGAATTCCTCTCCTTTGACCTCCCTGTAAAGGGCATGACTGCTGGAGCTGGCACAGTGGCACACCATGCAGCTCTACAAGCTTTAGAGCAGGGTAGTATTCATTATGACACACTGTAGTAAACGTTTTTTGCAACAGACAAATAAGACCCAGCATTGTCCTATGTTAATGTCAAATGTTATCCGCAAAGGGCCTTGTCGGTCATCTATAGAGTAATCAACAACAGTCCCCTTGTCTCATCGATGCCTCTACCTGTCAATGAGAAATAGCATCCTCATCATCGTCGTCATCATCATCATCATCACTAGGGTTACGTCGGGCGTGTAGAGAGCTGGCGCTTTAGAAGCATGCAGCCCACTCTGCCCCACACACCATAGAAATATAATGAATAGAACGGGCTTGGAACCTCTAACCCTGGCAATTTGACTGGTCAACTCATGGGTACACAATGACTGCCTGGTATTGTGACACAATCATTTCCATGGTAATGTTTCATTCAAATGATGTTAACTGATGTGGCTTTGTTGAATCAACAAATCGCGTGACTCAGTTATGGGTACACTTCCTGCTTTTATTTCCTGCTTTCTGTTCCTGTTTTGCTCTTATGGGTACACTCGCAATGGCCGCCTGTCCATCCATTAAGCCATTCATTTTATTTCTATGCCACACGCCGCTCCATGCTGCCATGGCAACCCTCGTTACCTGCCGCTAGTGACAGCCGGAGCGAGGGAGAGCGGCAGAGGGATTGAGGTAGAGTGAGAAGGGTAGGGTGAGACCGGGGGGGAGAGAGAGAGAAAGACAGGCTAGCAGAAGGAATAACTTGTAGACTAAGGGGGAAAAAAGGATTTGGAAGGGGAGGAAAAAGGAGGGTGGTGAGGGATTCTGAGAGGATGGAGGGAGTTTAGGGGGAAGGAGGAGTGCAAGTGGGGTTGGGGGAGGTGAGTGCGTTAGTGCATTGACTGACTTCCTGTCTATTGCTTCTGTTAAAGGATGCACAGGGATCGACGTTTTAAACAGCAATGAGGAGAGAAGTACCCCCCCCAACACACACAAAACCTCCCCCATGTTCACCTGTCGGCTCCAATGAGTCCCACACAAAGCCAGTGGAGTGGCGTGCCCAGCAACACAAAACAGACAGACATCTCAGCTCAGCTCACATACTGGGAATATACTCACATTAGGAGAGAACGACTGTGGAAAGATGAGACCATATTTAAGAAATAGAAGGTTAGAGCATAACACAAGGGCAGAACAAAATGAGGAACGGGTCAGAGAGAATGTGGTGCGTGTGACTTGTGTGTAGGGGTATTTTGGATCATGTGTAAATCCACACAACGTTTGTTGACACAATTCAAGTTTTACTAGGTGCAGCCTGTGTCACATGACCCGCTGCCCCGCACACCTGCCCACGAGGTTGGCACTCCGGTTGTCATGGCAGCAAGTTTTGCCTTATGGTGAGTAGAATGCTGGTTGGAAGTAGAATGGTTTTTCCCCCACACCCATTTCTAGCCAGGACCTGTTTGTGTTGTGTGCTCTTTTGTGCTGTTGAAGCTTGAGCTTGGATCTCTGAACAGGATTCGTGTAAAGATAGGCCATGGATCCTGATAGATTCATTATCAATTGTGAAGATGGAAATATGAAGAATTCCACAAAATGAGAATGAAATGACTTCATTAAATGTAATGTTTTGTTCATATTTTCTAAGGTGGAGAGTACAAATGACAGATTCGAGTTTTATGGTTCTTTTAGTTTTGGTTCTGTTGCCGATGGTCATTTTGAAGATCCTGAACAAAGAAAAAAGATCTCACCTCACCTCTCTTACCATGACGGTTTTGTCAGTTTGTTGACCACACACTTTAGCCGGGATGAGAATACAATGATTCACCAGCCAGTGAAAGAAACAAACAATCAAACAAAGGCTATGAAAAAATACGCTTCAAAGAGCCATTTCTCTGTAGAAATTTAAAGTGCATTTAAATGCATCACCTGCTGTTTTTTCACAGGGACTTTGTGTGTGTGTGTGTGTGTGTGTGCTCCTGGCAGGTATCCCCTCTCCCAATCTCTCTCCCCCTACTACACACACAGCTCTCCACTGGCCTTGTGGGAGAATAGGGAGGTTCCCATCAAGACTTCCAGATATTCCAGCATTTCTCTCCTTCTCTCTCCCAGTGTGGGAGATACAGAGCTGGGTGGGAATCTCCTCCCTGCCTTGTTTTCTTTGTGTGTGTGTGTGTTTGTGTGTGTGTGTGTTTGTGTGTGTGTGTGTTTGTGTGTGTGTGTGTGTTTGTGTGTGTGTGTGCAGGACCAGATTAAGAAATCATATGCCCTATGGCATTGTTTCTTTTTTTTTCAGACCACCTCAAACCCCTTTCTGGCACAACATCATTTTCTGTAAACAATGGTAAATGTACTTTTGACGAAAAAGCCCTTTTATAATAAAGCCATAGTAACATTTGCCATGTGGCATACAGGCTACATACAGGCTACATACAGGCTACATACAGGCTACATACAGGATACATACAGGCTACATACAGGATACATACAGGCTACATACAGGCTACATACAGGCTACATACAGGCTACATACAGGATACATACAGGCTACATACAGGATACATACAGGCTACATACAGGATACATACAGGATACATACAGGATACATACAGGCTACATACAGGCTACATACAGGATACATACAGGCTACATACAGGATACATACAGGATACATACAGGATACATACAGGATACATACAGGATACATACAGGATACATACAGGCTACATACAGGATACATACAGGATACATACAGGATACATACAGGCTACATACAGGATACATACAGGATACATACAGGCTACATACAGGATACATACAGGCTACATACAGGATACATACAGGATACATACAGGATACAGGATTTTCACACATGAGGATTTTATTTTGTTGCAGCGTCAATTATTATTATTGTTTTTGTGCATTTTTAAAAACTATTAGCTGAATCTGGTTGAATACCACACAAATGACCAACATGAGTGCCTACTCCGACAAACTGAGATCAATCTGGTTTTGAATTCAAACAAACCCAGCCCAAATCATTAGCCCAGGCCAATGGAGCGACACACAGATTGTCAAATATTAGGAGCCAATATATATACACAGTATATATATCATAGGCTACTAAATAAAATGCCCAGTGGCAAACTGACTCATCTAATGACGAAGAGGAAGCCATGGGCTACTCACGGTGATGGCCGACGCGCTCGGCATGGCAATCTCAAGATGAGCTACTTTGAAAAACAGTGCTGCTGTTAGCTACAAATGGGAGGTTGTTGAGAAAAAAGGGTTACTATTGGTTCTACGGTTCTCTTTGCAGCAGTAGGCATTTGCTTTCCAAACGTTTTTCCTGCGATTGTATTTTGAAATCTGCAAAAGGCAAACCTACAGCTTGTGTGTGTACAAGGTAGTTGTTGTGAAATTGTTAGAGGACTTGTTAGATATTACTGCATGGTTGGAACTAGAACATTAACATCTGCTAACCATGTGTATGTGACCAATAAAATGTGATTTGATTTGATTTTCAGCTGCAACCAACCATAGAAATATAATTTATAGATGGGCAGTTCCCATTCAAGTCAGGACTGCCATCCATTCCTGGTGTACCCATTAGCAGTCAAAATGCCATGGTTAAGTGATACAAAAGCCTTCTATGGATTATATGTCTATGGCCCAACGCAACAAGCTGTAGCCAATTTAGAACGTATGAGGCCCAAACTGTGGCCTTTCTGACTGTAGTCATACCAGTAACTGCCAAAATAACGGAAACCCTTAAGTAAACAAGGGATAGAAAGTATATGTTAAGGTGTGGGGTGCATTTTCCTGCCATGGTTTAGGTCCACTTGTAGAACCTATGCCAAGGCACATTGAAGCTGTTCTGGCAGCTGACCGTGGCGCGACACTCTTTTAAGACGCTTTCTGTTGGTGTTTCCTTCATTTTGGAAGATACCTGTATGTGCTTGTGATAACACTTAAATCCACAGTTCTTTTTAATAAACTATTGATCCTCTGTGGCTAAATTATGCTCTCTGGTGTACTTTGAACATTTAGAGCCGGCTCCTGAGGTTGGATAAAACCATATATTTTTTTAATGTTGCCTCTTGGGCCCAGCTCCTGACTCACACAGTTGACCAGTCACATTTATTTATAATGCAGTTTTTATTTTTATGTTTTATTAATAAGTTACCCAATCAAGGCAGGGCCCCCCAGTTACCCACGTTGGCCCCCTACCTCCTCTCCTCCCCCATCTGATGATTAGAAGAGTGGCAGCAGGAAGTAGCAGGCGAACTACACTCACTGAGATTGGAATCTTCCTGTGGTTGGCGGTTGCAGTGACATTTAAAAAAATATATATATACTACATATATAATATATATATTTCCTTTATTATTATTTTTTAAACCTTTTTTCAGAACGATTTAGCTTTATTTATTTTAGCTGTTTTTTGGGCCACCCTGCGGGCCTGGGCCAAGGGGATTCAGCCGCGGTAAAGCCCCTGCATTAACCCGGCCCTGTGTGCATGCATACCAATGCTGCTATTGGCGAGGACATTCTCTGCTTTACTGTTAATGTGAGGCTTCAAGTTCTATCCACAAAGTACAGCCTAGCACTCTGGTACCCTGCAAACCATGATCCCGTTTGCTGTTTTACGCCCAGAGTTGTAATGGAGTCTGTTGCACATGTTGTTAATGGTTGCTGTTCATATAATGACTTGTACATTGCTAGAGATGACCACCTTGTCGACATGGTCTCTACTGAGGTGAGACAGGTGGTCTCACCAACAGCACACATACACAAGCAACCTCTTGTCAGCAGAGCCTGGATTGATGTCGGTGATAATGTGTTTTCTTGTATGCTGAATAAGCCAGATATTGATTTTGTGTGTGTGTGGAGGTGGGCTGCTCATTGGACTGCTACATGGAGCAGGCCTTTTCTGACAAGCTGCTTAAATACCAGGCCCCCCCGTGTCATTTCTGAACAGCATCGGATACCAGTCCAAGCTTGCTGTGGTGATATTGGGAAGTCTCGGTCATGTTCACAGGCTGACAGTACCTGGCCTTCAGATAGCAGGCCTACATAAGACGAAGGTGAAGCAGCTAGCAATGTACTGCTCTGTGTCAGCAGTCATGGACAGCCTTGCTGTGTGGAGAACAAGGTGCTATCTGTCCACATATCCCTGTCCTGAAATGTTACTATCCTTCTTGTATGAATTATGATTTGTGGATTTAAATCAATTATATTTTTAAAGTGTGTGTGTGTGTGTGTGCGTGTGCGTGCTCCTGGCAGGTCTCCCCCTCCCAATCTCCCTCCCCCTAGTACACACACAGCTCTCTAGTGACCTGACCTTTTGGTATAATAGAGAGGTTCCCAACAAGACTTCCTGAAAATCCAGCATTTCTCTCCTTCCCTCTCCCAGTGTGGGAGATACAGAGCTGGGTGGGAATCTCCTCCCTGCCTTGGTGTGTGTGTGTGTGTGTGTGTGTGCTTGTCTGTGTGTGTTTGTTTGTTTGTTTGTCTGTGTGTAGCCTTGGTGCCTGTAGGCGTCATCCAAAGGATCCAGCCTGCTAACGTACCACTCCTTCTCCTCTCCTCCTCTCCTACAGTGTGCGGATGGGGGCTCTGGGTCCGACTCCTCTCTGAAGAGGGTGGCAGTGGTGGAGGACTTCTTTGACATCATCTATGCCATGCACGTAGATATCAGCGCCGACCCCGGCAAATCACCCAAACACGCCGGACAGAAGAAGACCTACAAAGCGGTGAGAAGACACTCAGTCTTTCTCTCTAACTCTTGTTTCTCACTCTTCCCCTTATGCTCTATCTTTCTCTTCTATCACTCAGTCACCCTTACTTAAACGTTCTCCTCCTTTACCTCTATATCTTGGCCTACTGCCTCTCTCTTTCCACTTCCCTCTGTAAGGGCTCCAGTAAGGGCTCCACACTCTTCTTTGTAAGGGCTCCAGTAAACAAGGTTCTAAAATTGCCCTCCTGACCATGGTATAAGACGTGTAAGGGCATACTAGGTTCGGTTTGCTTCGGCTAGGCGAAGTGAAGGTCTGTGCCTCGCATACTCCTTTAAAAGACCTTCGCTTGAAAAACAAGAAAAAAGAGGCACTATTACGGTTTGTCCCTCTTGAGTTGCCATAACAACAAGTAGACTTCCAAATGAATCTAAGCTGACTCGATCTGTAATAAATGTTTACTTTTTTTGCCGAGGTTTTTAGTTCCACAATTTTACATCGAGAACTAAGATGCTTGGTGCAGTCATTTCTCAAGTGAAAAAATGTGCATGAAATAATGTTGTCTGTCTGTCGAATGACAACAAACACTTCATTGAAGAATCCCTACTGTTGACCAATCGCCGACGAAAGGGGCGTAGACTTCAGCGACCGAACGTTGACGAGCCTTGTGAGAAAAAGTGAGAAAAAAAAAAGTCAAGCGCACCAACATCCAGGAAAACCTTGTCAAAGACTAAAATGAGCAAAACATCACAAAATGTTGTTATACATGTACAAACTTTTTCAAACTGTTTTGGATGGGAAGCATTGCGGACGCGTTCCCCGGGTTCAGCGTTCAACAAAAAAAGAATACGAAGCTCCTCTGGTGGAAAAAATCATAACAAACATTTATATTACCCAAGCCCCTTTGTTGCCTAACAGCTGTTCTTCGTCTAAGGTCCAAAAACAAAGAAACCGTGTAACAAAGAATTAACGACGTGTTGAAGAACTGTTGGCCTTCATACCCAGGGCTTGTCATGCCCATATTGTAATGCCCATATGGCATAGGGAAAGTTTTTTTTGTTTGTTGCCAGTTTATTGATTGATTGCCAGTTCCACACACAAGCATAACACATCAATTCATAAGTTCTTAATTCCTTACTTTCATAGTGGATTCATAATCACATTATCATAGGTAAATATTTCATAATAATATATTCTAAATATAATAGCACAAATAAAGAAAATCAAATTTGTTCTCAAACATGATTATTTGGCAATAATATGCTGTTGTCTGTTCCTCTCTGGCCTTTAGTATTAATTCCTGTTTCGTGACCTGTTTCTCTTTCTCTGTCCGTCTGGTCTTCAGATTCACATTCAACAACACTAACACTCTCACTTTCTCAGAATACCATTGAAATCAGGAAGGGCAACTGGCTCCCTTTAGTAGGCCAGCGGAACAATATATATATATATATATATATTGTATATCTTTGCTATCACGAGGGGCAAGGTAGGGAGGATGGATGTGGCTACGCAGACCCATGAGCCACTGCGGTCCCTCATGATGAGTTCCATCTTTTTGTGGCCCCCACCCCCATCAAAGTTACCCATCCCTGGTTGAAGTATTTGTATGATACTTCTAGACAATCATCTGAATATTTTCTTACACTGCAGCAGGAGTCACCACTGACCTGGAACATTCATGTTGGGCTTGGCCTTTTTCTCTTCAGTTCATTCACAGAACCTCCAGTGAACTTCATTTCAGATAAATAAACCAAAAATATCAATTAAATTGGAGTCAATATTTTGACTCAATCTCTGTGACACATACCGCCTCCATAGCTACACCACTTTCTCTATTTTTCATTTTTTTTTTATCTCACTTCTACAAGAAAATGCCTGAGATTTAAAAAAAATTGTGCGTATGAAAGGAAACGTTTCACACTTTAGGGCTGGGGAGGATATGAGATTCCGGTGCCAGGCTGACCTTGTGGTCGCTGGGAGAAGGTATTTCTCTGTCTCCCCTTGACAACGATTCAGCCTTTCTCTCTCTCTGAGCATCGCCACAGTCGCTGAAGGCCAGATGTCTAGTTATATTTAGATGAAGGGTGATGGCCGCGGTGCAAAGCACACACCTGGGCCACATTCTGTTCATCATTCCTTCCTAGCTTTGTTTCAAATGGGGAGTTTTAACATAGTCTGCCGTTGGAAAATGTTCTTCCTCCCTGTACTAAAGTCAATGGGAGAAAACCTTTCATTTGCCCAATGTGTTGTAGTAGGACACTTTGTGTCTCAGTTGGGGATACTGTCCTCTTCTGGTTGAACATGGTAACTCATCTTTCCCTCAGTACTATAAAGCACATGCACTTTCATTTTTAGGATTCCCTTTAACTTCTAATGGAAATGAATCAAATGAATTCATAAAATTACTGAAAATCAGTATCACATTCGTAGTGAGTAAACAGAGCTGTGACTGTGTAATGAACAGAATACTTCCTCTGTTGCTGCATGTTAACTGTCGATTTCCTTTGCACACTGCCATGGCTTCCAGGGTACTTTGCCACACAGTGGGTCATGAAATGTTTATTACACACACACACACACACACACACACACACACACACACACACACACACACACACACACACACACACACACACACCACATTGAAGGACACAGGAACCTGTTGTTTCTGTCCTTCGCTGGTAGCGCTGCTCAGCCAACTTTTTGCCTACTTCTCCTCTCTGTCCCCCTCTGTGCGTTGTTACAGTTCTCTAGACCGGACAGAGCTGCGTTGGTGGGCATCCTCACCACCACAGGCCCTTTCCAGACCCACAGTCCCACCCTGTAGGCTACATGGGCTCTCTTTGTGAGCTTCTGTTGGGACTGGGAAGACAATGGCGATGGAGGCTAGCTAGTCGTCACACACAGAGAGTCAACTCATCTGAGGGGAGCCGCTGTCTCGTTCCCCAACCCCCTCACTTTCTGTATATCTCCCCCCCCCCCCCCCCCCCCCACTCATGTCACCACTAGCACCCCTCTGGCCAGGATGGCATGACCGCTCCTGTTTGTTAGAGCCTGAAGGAGACAGTGGCGAATCTGTGTGTGTGTGTGTCTGTTCTCCTGCTGCCAAGTCCAGCCTGGCCTTGCCATAAGAGCCACAGAGGGGGGAGGAATAGAGGGAGAAGTGTTTGAGGGAGGAGGGGAGAGGTTGGAGGAAAGGATGACTGCAGGGACTGCATAAAAAATAAAGAAAAAATGGGAACTTGACAGCAAGGGAGGGGGAGAGACAGGGAATACATTGAAAGGGAGGAAGAGAGGGTTTAGCAAAGAAAAGCACAACTGTTTATGGGTAGTCTCTCTACCAACACACATCCCTCTCTATCTCTCCATCTCTTTCTTTGTCTCCCATTAAAACCCTCTCGGTCTGCTCGACTGACGCCCTGTCTCTCCTGTCTCGCCCCAGTGGCAGTGATGATATGCAGAGGGCTACGTGGTGCTTTGGGTGCATGTGTCAGATTGCCCTCTTGTCCTGTATGGGCTCGTGCTCACTACTGTTCTCCTAGAGATAATCTGGTGACACCAGGCCGCGTGTCAAATGACAAAGCGACAAACTGTCACCAAAGGCTGTGACTGACATTTGTATCTGTTTTATTCTCCGAGAGTAGACAGCACCCTGCTCCCTTCGTCACGCACGCGCGCACACACACACACACACACACACACATGTACAAACCCTTAAAACCCTACTGCCAATCCCTGCCTTTACTCTTGGTGAAGGGTTTATATATTGTCGGACGCCGGTTTAACAGGAAGTCCAAACGGAGCCAGTAGAAACAGTAGAGAAGGAGATCGAGAGGCTAATAGGCAGGGTGGAAGTTGCTGATGTATCTTGGTCACCAGTAACGGGCTGAGACAATGTGGTCTTTGTGTGAAGGGGGAAGATATTACATCTGTCCCAAGAACCTCAATCTTACCCTTTCCCAGCTTAGCCAATACACACAGACACACACAGACAGTAATTCCACGTCCCATTATGGTATAGCATTATAGAAACAGGTCTAATTTCCCCTCTTTTCCTCTGACACTTTCTTCTCTCTCTCCTGTTTCACCTCTTCAGTGCTCATTATTAGCATATCAGCCATGGCTCTAGTAGTGATCTTTCTCTCTCTCTCTCTCTGATGGGCAGATTGCGGAGACGTATGCCTTCCTGCCCAGGGAGGCAGTGACCCGTTTCCTGATGAACTGTGGCGAGTGTCAGAAGAGGATGCATATCAGCCCGGGTGGAGCAGAGTTCAAAGGTTAAAAAAAACTTTTCTCTTTCTCTGGAGCAAACTGTCAACTATCATCTCCGCTAGGCTCCTGGTGTGTCTAAATGACACCTTATTCACTATATAAAGCACTTTACCAACAGAGTCCATAGGGCTATATAGGGAATAGGGTGCCATTTTGGACACAGTGTCTGTTTAGGCCCATTTGGTAAAACTCTAGCTGTTCATTACATTTTTAGTCATCACCAAATATCATATTATATGTCTTATATGTCTCTTCATAACCCAGCCTTCTGTTACTGTGACTATCTGTAAGCCTTCTGTTACTGAGACTGTCTGTAAAGCCTTCTGTTACTGAGACTGTCTGTAAAGCCTTCTGTTACTGAGACTGTCTGTAAAGCCTTCTGTTACTGAGACTGTCTGTAAAGCCTTCTGTTACTGAGACTGTCTGTAAAGCCTTCTGTTACTGAGACTGTCTGTAAGCCTTTTGTTACTGACACTGTTTGTAAGCCTGCTGTTACTGCAAGCGCATATTACCATGGATGAAGGAAGGGATTTTCATAGCAGTTGTGACAAAAACGGTTTTGAGAGCTGCTTTGCGCCCTCTTCTCCTGCTGTTGGCTGTTGCCACCCTAAAGGCAACCCATCCCCCCATCTCCCACCCCCCCCCTACACTACCCCCCCCCCCCAGCCCTATTCAAATTAGTCATTGGAGTGTCCTGTATCGTTCCTAACACACTGCAATTAGCCCAATTAGGGGGCTTTTAACAAAGGAAATGGCCAGGAAACAAGCTCTTTTCTACAGTGAGAGCGACCGGAGGGTGGGGCGGGTAGTAGAGAGAGAGAGACTAGCGGGGTTAAGATGGGAAATGGAGAGAAATCTGGAGTAGGACAGAAAGATGGGGCAGAAATAAAGGAAAAGGTGAGGAGAGTCCGAAAAATGGAGAGAAATATTCAATGGCTGCTTCATACATATTTTATTTGTCTATATTCAGGGGCCCTCTCATATTGACAGAGGGGCTGTCATAACTTTATATATGGAGGGCCCTTACATATTACATGGGTAGTATGTAAAGTAAACCATGCCAATTAACATTAAGCCCCCCCCCCAAAACCCCCTCCTCCGTCTTCATCTCCATCCTACACACACAACCCAGTGAGAGAAGTGCTCCCAGGCCCAATCTGTCAGTGTTGTGTCAACGATGATCATTAACGCTGGGTGTCGCTCATAAAGAGAGCAGCTAATTGGCTTCCTGTCCCGTGGGGGTCCTCCTCTTCCCACCCTGACCCCTCATCCCTCCAACCCCTCCAACCAAACACTCGCACGAAAGTTCAGTGCTGAATTATTGAATGCAACTCATTGCTGTATGCCGGGGCTATTTTTAATTGACTTCAGGCAGTCTTTCGCGTCAGGTCTTTCATCCGTCGTCTCTTCAACCTTCATCATGCTGTATAGGCGATGCAGTAGGAGTGGGTGTGAAGGAGGTGAAGGTTTGGGCCCATATTCATGAATCCTTGGGCGTAAGGAGTGCTAATCTAGGTCTTTTTGCCTTTTCGATCATGATGAATAAAATGACATGGACGGGGGGGGGGGGGCTGATCCTAGATCCGCACTCCTAGTCTGAGACGCGAGATTAATACAAGCCCAGGTCGCTGGTCCTGTGACGATCTCACTCCCTTCCTTATGCTGAACTCAATTCCTTAGCCAGCGTGTCTCATCTCTGTCATTTCAATTCATCTGCTGACCTACTAAAGGGACAAGGTTCTCAGGTCCGGAGTCCTGAAGGGCGGAAATACAAGGCAGACGATCAATACTTCTGCAGTAAATGGACAGGAGCGCCATCATCAATTACTGATTGATAGTGTGTGTATGTGTGTGTGTGTGTGTGTGTGCACGTGTGTATGTAAAGTCCCAGTAGGTAATAAGTTGTTTGATAACGCTGATTGATTCGTGTGGATATGATCCTTGGAGAGGAGGACCCTGTAAGGAAGACGGACCATTGCCTGCACTTGAGGGATAATGTCAGTGCAGCACAGGAGAGGATAGCAGTTCAGTTATCAAGCGTTTGCAGTTATTTTGCTATATCATATACATTTTTGTAGAGTCTTTATAAATGAACTGCTGGTATACATACACCACCTTTCAAAGGTTTGGGGTCACTTAGAAATGTCCTTGTTTTTGAAAGAAAAGCACAAAAAAAATGTGTCCATTAAAATAACATCAAATTGATCAGAAATACAGTGTAGACATTCTTAATGTTGTAAGTGACTATTGTAGCTGGAAACGGCGGATTCTTTATGGACTATCTATATCGGCGTACAGAGGCCCATTATCAGCAACCATCACTTCTGTGTTCACATGGCACGTTGTGCTAGCTAATCCAAGTTTATCATTTTAAAAGGCTAATTTAGAAAACCATTTTGCAATTATGTTAGCACAGCTGAAAACTGTTGTTCTGATTAAAGAAGCAATAAAATGGGCCTTCTTTAGACTAGTTGAATATCTAGAGCATCAGCATTTGTGGGTTCGATTACAGGCTCAAAATGGCCTGAAACAAAGAACTTCCTTTGAAACTCGTCAGTGTATTCTTGTTCTGAGAAATGAAGGCTATTCCATGCGAGAAATTGTCAAAAAACTGAAGATCTCGTACAACGCTGTGTACTACTCCCTTCACTGAACAGCTCAAACTGGCACTAACTAGAATAGAAAGAGGAGTGGGAGGCCCCGGTGCACAACTGAGCAAGAAGACAAGTACATTAGAGTGTCTAGTTTGAGAAACAGATGCCTCACAAGTCCTCAACTGGCAGCTTCATTAAATAGTACCCGCAAAACACCAGTCTCAACGTCAACAGTGAAGAAGCGACTCCGGGATGCTGGCCTTCTAGGAAGAGTTGCAAAGAAAAAGCCATGTCTCAGACTGGCCAATAAAAAGAAAAGATTAAGATGGGCAAAAGAACACAGACACTGGACAGAGGAACTCTGCCTAGAAGGCCAGCATCCCGGAGTCGCCACTTCACTGTTGACGTTGAGACTAATGTTTTGCGGGTACTATTTAATGAAGGCGCCACTCTCCCATCCTCTGGTCATTCTCGTCTCTCTTTCTTGAGGAAGAATCAATACAGCTCCTGAAGCTCTCAGAGGCCAGAAGTGGGGGGAGGGGCCGTTCATCGCAGCCGCATCTAAGCCCTGCCCAACTGATTCCCCTGGGGACAGAGAGGGGCAGCCATCAGTCCACACCATGTCCTGTCCCCTCTCGGGTGGAGCACCGACTCCCACCCCATCACAATGGGGGAAAGGTACATATGTGATCCTACAACCCTTCGCCTTTTGCAGCGGCTCATTTCAATGTATCCGCTCACAGTGAAGATGGCTGGAGCTCACTTTACCCCCAAGTGCCCTCAGTACCAAAACTCTCCTCCCGGCTCTCGTTCAATTAGCCGGGGCAGGAAGACAAAATGTCAGTTGCCACCAAGCACTGTCTCTAAACCACAGTGTTTTGACTCCGCCCCTTCCAGTAAAAAAGTATCTGTCGCAACGAAGTGTCTTGCCAATGGCGCAGAGAAAAAAATCAACAAAGGGGCAACTCACCATTAAACGCTGCCAGAGGGCCCTCTGGCACCACTGGCGGGTGACTGTCATCTGACTTGTGGGTGACTCGCTGCAAGAGCAGGGAACTGGCGCGCATGCGCAACCCGACCCTGGGTCTTGTTTGCAGTTACAAAGGTGTACAGACTGCAGTTCGCTATGAAGCCAACCATTTTCAACGGGATCCTAGCTTCAAGAAGGAGTGGCGACTCGGCTCCCATACTAGAGCAGGAAATCTATATATTGCGCAAGGGAGCAATCAGAACAATACCAGCAGAAGAGAGCCATTCCACCGTCGAGGTGACTGGTTCACTTCAGTCGACCTGCAGGATTCTTATTTTTACAAAAGTATTCTGCCCGCACACAGGAGGTTTCTCAGATTTGCCTTTCAGGGCGCAGCCTACAGATACCTCGCTGTCCCCTTCGGGCTAGCAGGGGATTGAGAGTTTATATACATGATTACCTGCTTTGCTCCCATCACACGTGCAAGCCCGTCACACATTTTAACCCACCTCACCGAGTTAAGAGTTGAAGGTCAACCAGAGAAATAGCTGTTTGGTGCCCACACAGAGAATAGAATACTTAGGCGTAAAGCTGGATTCTCTCTGTTATCACGCTACACTGTCAGACGACCGCATTACATTGTCCCAACAGTGTCCTGTTCCTCGGTTACGCTCGGAAAGTGTTTCCGAGTGCGAGTACTGGGGTTGATGGCTGTGACGGGCAGTAAAGACCCCCTGCCTAACGAATGTCCTTTTTCATTTTATGCACGTTAGCCCTTACTTTGCTCTATGCACATGGAGATACACATAATATATAAATGACGACGTTAACCAGTTAACCATTTTATTATTCTCAAACAAACCACGTTTTATATAATGTCTTCTGTTTACCTCTGTGTCTGAGCAGATACCGACACCATGTCTGCAGCATGGAAGCCGGCTGTGTTCTGGTAAAGGAATCCGCCACGGAAGTATAATTCTGGAGGG
This sequence comes from Oncorhynchus mykiss, assembly GCF_013265735.2. Taxonomy (NCBI): domain Eukaryota; kingdom Metazoa; phylum Chordata; class Actinopteri; order Salmoniformes; family Salmonidae; genus Oncorhynchus; species Oncorhynchus mykiss. The sequence continues at coordinate 41,848,978 of NC_048573.1, forward strand.
GATTTGGAAATCAAATCCAATTTTATTTGTCACATGCTCCCAATACAACCTTACAGTGAAATGCTTACTTACGAGCCCTTAACCAACAATGCAGTTTTAAAAAATACGGATAAGAATAAGAAATAAAAGTAACATGTAATTAAAGAGCAGCAGTAAAATAACAATAGCGAGACTATATACAGGGGGGTACCGGTACAGAGTCAATGTGCGGGGGCACCGGTTAGTTGAGGTAATATGTACATGAAGGTAGAGTTATTAAAGTGACTATGCATAGATAATAGCAACAGAGAGTAGCAGTGGTGTAAAAGAGGGGGGGCAATGCAAATAGTCTGTGTAGCCATTTGATTAGGTGTTCAGGAGTCTTATGGCTTGGGGGTAGAAGCTGTTTAGAAGCCTCTTGGACCTAGACTTGGCTCTCCGGTAGCACTTGCCGTGCAGTAGCAGAGAGAACAGTCTATGACTAGGGTGGCTGGAGTCTGACAATTTTTAGGGCCTTCCTCTGACACCGCCTGGTATAGAGGTCCTGGATGGCAGGAAGCTTGGCCACAGTGATGTACTGGGCCGTTCGCACTACCCTCTGTTGTGCCTTGCGGTCGGAAGCCGAGCAGTTACTGTCACGTTCTGACCTTAGTTCCTTTTTTTATGTCTCTATTATTGGTTTTGTCAGGGCGTGAGTTGGGGTGGGCATTCTATGTCTTTGTTCTATGTTTTGTATTTCTGTGTTTGGCCTGGTATGTTTCCCAATCAGAGGCAGCTATCTATCATTCCCATTGTCTCTGATTGAGAACCATACTTAGGTAGCCTGTTCCCACCTGTGTTTGTGGGTAGTTGTTTCCTGTTTTGTGTTTTGTCACCTGATAGGACTGTTTTGTTTTTTCACCTTTGTTATTTTGTGTTCAGATTAATAAAGTTAACATGGACACTTACCACGCTGCATTTTGGTCCGATCCTTCATATTCCTCATCAGACGAGGACGAGAATCGTTACAGTTACCATACCAGGCAGTGATGCATCCAGTCAGGATGCTCTCGATGGTGCAGCAGTAAAACCTTTTGAGGATCTGAGGACCGATGCCAAATCTTTTTCAGTCTCCTGAGGGGGGGATAGGTTTTGTCGTGCCCTCTATGGTAAAATCTCGCCGGATAAGAAGGCAGACGTTTTACGTGCCCCAAACCGATTGTGTTTTTTTGTTTGTAACTTATTTTTGTACTTATGTAATATCTTATGTTTCATGGAGTCGTGGCTGAACGACGACTATCAACATACAGCTGGCTGGTTATACGCTGCACCGGCAGGATAGAACAGTGGCATCTGGCAAGACAAAGCAAGACTATGTATTTTCTGGTTTCTGGTGCACGATATCTAAGGTTTCGAGCTTTGAAAAGCTGGTCATGGCTCACATCAACACCATTATCCCAGAAACCCTAGACCCACTCCAATTTGCATACTGCACCAACAGATCCACGGATGATGCAATCTCTATTGCACTCCACACTGCCTTTTCACAACTGGACAAAAGGAAAACTTATGTGACAATGCTATTCATTGACTACAGCTCAGTGTTCAACACCATAATGTCCTCAACGCTCATCACTAAGCTAAGGACCCTGGGACTAAACACCTCCCTCTGCAACTGGATCCTGGACTTCCTGACGGGCCGCCCCAGGTGGTAAGGGTAGGTAACAACACATCCGCCACCCTGATCCTCAACACGGGGGCTCCTCAGGGGTGCGTGCTCAGTCCCCTCCTGTACTCCCTGTTCACTCATGACTGCACGGCCAGGCACGACTCCAACACCATCATTAAGTTTACTGATGACACAAGGACAACAACGTCTCCCTCAATGTGATCAAGACAAAGGAGATGATTGTGGACTACAGGAAAATGAGGACCGAGCACGCCCACATTCTCATTGACAGGGCTGTAGTGGAGCAGGTTGAGAGCTTCAAGTTCCATGGCATCCACATCACCATCAAACTAACATGGTCAAAGCACACCAAGACAGTCGTGAAGAGAGCACGACAAAACATATTCCCCCTCAGGAGACTGAAAAGATTTGGTTAGCAGATGTTATTGCAAGTGTAGCGCTATGCTTCTAGATCCTACAGTGCAGCAGTATCTAACAGGTAATATCTAAGAATTCCACAACAAAACCTTATACACCCAATCTAGTAAAGGAATGGGATAAGAATATATAAGTATAAAATATATAGAGGAGCATTGACAGAGTGGCTAAGATGCAATAGATAGTGAAGGATACAGTACATTATATACGTATGAGATGAGTAATGCTAGAAATGTAAGCATTCTTAAAGTGGCATTATTGAAGTGACTAGTGTTCCATTTATTAAAGTGGCCAATGATATCAAGTCTGTAGGTAGGCAGCTTCCTCTCCATGCTAGTGGTGGCTGTTTAACAATTGGATGGCCTTGAGATTGAAAAACAGCTTCTATCTCTCTGTCCCAGTTTTGATGCACCTGTACTGATCTCACCTTCTGGATGGAAGCGGGGTGAACAGGCAATGGCTCGGGTGGTTATTGTCCTTGATTATCTTTTTTGCCTTCCTGTGACATTGGGTGTTGTAGGTGTCCTGGAGCGCAGGTAGTTTGCCCCCGAGCCGCAGACCGCACCACCCTCTGGAGAGCCTTGTGGTTGTGGGCGGTGTTGTTGCCGTACCAGGCGGTGATACAGCTCGACAGGATGCTCTCAATTATGCACCTGTAAAAGATAGTGAGGGTTTTCAGTGACAAGCCACATTTTTTCAGCCTCCTGAGGTTGAAGAGGCGCTCTTGCGCCTTCTTCACCACACTGTCCGTGTGCATGGGCCTTTTCAGTTTGTCGGTGATATGAACACAGAGGAACTTAAAACGTTCCACCTTCTCCACTGCTATCCTGTTGATGTGGATAGAGGGGGTGCTCCCTTTGCTGTTTCCTGAAGTCCACGATCATCTCTTTTGTTTTGCTGACATTGAATGAGAGGTTATTTTCCTGACACCACACTCCCAGGGCCCTCATCTCCTCCCTGTAGGCTGTCTCGTTGTCGTTGGTAATCAAGCCTACCCCTGTTGTATCGTCTGCAAACTTGATGATTTAGTTGGAGGCGTGCATGACCAGGCAGTCGTGGATGAACAAGGAGTACAGGAGGGGGCTGAGAACACACCTTTGTGGGGCCCCAGAGTTGAGGATCAGCGGAGTGGAGATGTTGTTTCCTACCTTCACCACCTGGAGGCCACAGGTTCTGGTTAGGGAAGGTTTTAATAGTCACAGTGGGTACAACATCTCCTATACACTTACTTATAAACTCGCTCACTGAGTCAGCGTATACGTCAATGTTATTATCTGAGGCTACCCAGAACATATCCCAGTCCACGTCATTGAAGCAATCTTGAAGCGTGGAATCCGATTGGTCAGACCAGTGTTGGATAGACCTGAGCACGGGCGCTTCCTGTTTTAGTTTCTGCCTATAGTAGGGGACCAACAAGATGGAGTCATGGTCAGATTTGCTGAAAGGAAGGTGGTGGAGGGCCTTGTATGCATCGCGGAAGTTAGAGTAGCAGTGGTCGAGCATGTTACTTGCTCGTGTACAACAATCGATATGCTGATAGAATTTAGGTAGCCTTGTTCTCAAATGAGCTTTGTTAAAATCCCCAGCTACAATAAATGCAGCCTCAGGATATATGGTTTTTAGTTTGCATAATGTCCAGTGAAGTTCCTTGATGGCTGCCTTGGTATCCTCTTGCGGGCGGATATACATGCTGTGACGATAACCAAGGAGAGTTCTCTTGGGAGATAATACAGTCGGCATTTGATTTTGATGAATTCTAGGTGAACAAAAGGTCTTGAGTTCCTGTATGTTATTACAATTACACCATGAGTTGTTAATCATGAAACATACATCCCCGCCCTTCTTCTTACCAGAGAGATGTTATTCCTGTCGGTGCGATGCACTGAGAATTCCGTTGGCTGTATGGACTCCGACAGCATGTCCTCAGCTAGCCATGTTTCCGTGAAACAGAGTATGCTACAAACCCAGATATCTCTGTACCGGAGCACCAAGTCTAGGTCCAAGAGGCTCCTAATGCTGGATGCTGTGCGAGAATTAACTACCGGACGGGTTTAGGGATGATTCTGTTGGGACTACCCTGGCTTCGGAGAGCATGTCTGCAATATGGGAGTTAGCCATATTTCCTTATGTGATACATTAAAAAAAGAGTATTTGAAAGAGAACTCAAGGTCATTTTTTCGTAACCCTGGTCCGCAAGAGCCACTCTCTGAGGACGGGAGAGTTGCGTCTCACCTCATTCGCCACTCGACCTGTTTGTCTCCGACAGACATTGTGTGATTGGTTCTTCGTAGTGATCGTGCCCTCCATCGAGTCCCCATATGTATACGTCTCACTCACATTATCAGAGAACCAGGGTTATGAAAGTAATGTTGAGTTATGGGAGATTGAGAGTCATAATACTTTGTGTGTGTTTAATCTTCACAGAGAATGACAGACCGACATCACTGGTGCCGGATCTCATCGACTACAACATGCCGCTCACCACCACTTATCTGAAGCAGATGAAGCTTCAGTACATGAGTACAAATGAGCAGGTAAGAGCCTGTACATTATGTTGTCCAGAATAGGTGAGGGTTGGATGGAAGTGGCCGTCTTCACAGTCCTTTCTATCAGGCTCTCTGTGTGCCACACACTACCCCCCCTCCCTCGACAGCCCCCTGTCTTCCATCCCCAATGCCAGGCTGGCTATCTGTATAAGAGCATAGACAGAATCATTCAGGACTGCCAATCAAGCACAAATAGGAAAGTGTGTGTGTGTGTGTGCGTGCTTGCGAAAGAGTGAGTGTGTGTGTGTGTGTGTGTGTGTGTGTGTGTGTGTGTGTGTGTGTGTGTGTGTGTGTGTGTGTGTGTGTGTGTGTGTGTGTGTGTGTGTGTGTGTGTGTGTGTGTGTGTGTGTGTGTGTGTGTGTGTGTGTGTGTGTGTGTGTGACTGGTATGATAACCAAGGAGGGAATGGGGTTCAGCTCATTCCAATTAACAAAGCCTCTAAGCGTCAGTCTAATTAACTGAGGTGTGAGAAAAGTTTGTCATGAATCTTTTCCTGGAGGCAGAACTAAGTAATTTCCATTTGATGGGCCAGCTGCAATGTCAAAATTGTCAATATCGTTAGGGTTAGGCATTAGGGTTAGCAGTGTGGTTAAGATTAGGGTTAAGGCCTGTACCAACTAGTGACCACTCTATAGAGCTGCTGTGGTTTTTAGCTGGAGATTTTCAGCAGAGACTGAATTGAGGAACAATGACTCAACCTTAAAAAAAGGGTGCACAGGGCAGGTAGGGCTTGGATTGGGTGGTTGAGGGGCGGACGAGGGAGGGAGGGAGGGAGGGAGGGAGGGAGGGAGAGAGAGAGAGAGAGAGAGAGAGAGAGAGAGAGCTACCCCATCAGGACACGCATGTCCAGCCAAATTCAATAAAGGAGGAAATTACCAAGCATCCTTCCTGTCTGTAGACACTGGGCGGTGGCTCTGCCCGCACCATGATGGGAGGGGAAGAGAGGAGGAGGAGGTGTGACAATGGGGAGAGAATTAAAGAGGGGTGGTTCATTATCCATTATGGGCCCTTTTCCCATTTATTCTGTCTTCTCTTGAGAAAACTCATTTATTTCTTTGAGGTGGGAGGTGGCAGGGGAGACATAAAGGTGGGGGTAGGTAGGCTATAATTACTAGAGGGCTAAAGGAAGACACCACATAAGATACCAGTTAAAGTAAAGACTAGCTTATAGTTTTATGATGCAGACAATTACACTGATGGAAGTGACAAACTATCCTCAATATTAAAGATGATCCACCCCCTAAAAAAAAAAATAGGGATTGAAGATGCACCAGGTGCTGACCTTTTTTATTTATCCTGTATTTAACCAGGCAAGTCAGTTAAGAACAAATTCTTATTTACAACGACGGCCTAGGAACAGTGGGTTAACTGCCTGGTTCAGGGGCAGAACAACAGATTTTTACCTTGTCAGCTCGGGGATTTGATCTAGCAACCTTTCGGCTACTGGCCCAACGCTCTAACCACTGCCTGCCGACCTATGGACCATTTCAAAGGACTACACTCATCAATATTTACTGTTTGTGTTACTGGTTCACGTATTATAACAGTTACCACATTGGATCCAGACAAATCTCTTGCTCTTCGTGGTGAAATGGTGTTTTGTTTAGACATACACTTTCCACGTTTCGCCTGTAGGTGGCAGAAGTTCCCTATAAATCTGTCTCGGAAGGCGTAAATGCAGTTTATTGACACACAAAGCATCTGTTGACTCCCTGTAAACGGACTCACGTGGATAGGGTATAAATCTTTTTAAAAGTTAGACTTTTTTTTAGACCTTTGTACTCCATTACTAAAAAATCCTTTCGAATGAAAGATGACTATTGTGTGGTCAAATCTTGAGGCATAGACGTTTCTTTAATAAATGCCTCCTTTGTGTGCACTGTATGCTACTCTAGGCTATTGATACTTTGTGGATCGCTCACTTATTTGTGAACAGATTTTGTTATTTTGATATATCAATTACATATTTCTGTGAGAATGCTTAATTCAAAAGCAAGTTAAATCATCAAGCCTATTTATTATAACCCTGTATCAGTATTTAGAGATTGTGAAAATATTTCCAAAGGTTTAACTAGTTATTCCATTTATGATTGTTTTTTTATATACTGCCCAAAGGCTGCCGGACTAACAGGCCTACTCTTTGGCTAAGTAAATTATTAATCCACGTTTACATTTTAATTGTACTTTCCTGTCAACGAAAAAGTGAGAGTGAAAAGATAGCATAAAAAGTCCGGTATGGGCATTTGTAGAGAAAGAAAGCAATGTTCTGGGAATTAACAAATGGAAGAGGGGAGATGGGAAAGGCAGAGGGACGGTAGTAAAGCCTGTCTAAAGAAGCCAATGACAATTGAAATGGTTTAAGTCAACCCACTGTATAGCAGTCCATCTTTTGCACAAAGTGTGACGTCAGTTATCGCCGCCACGCCTCCGTCTTTGGGGCTGGTTGCCAGTGCGAGTCTCGGAGGGTCCTGTACTTGCTCCCATAGCAGGACATTGTCTTTAGAATTAGAAGCGAATAAAGAGACCGGCAAGGGGGAGGCAATTATAGAGGGGTTTGACACTCACACTTGAAAATTCACCATCAGAAGTGAAGGTAAGCATTTCTTTCACATGATATGGTTGTGTTGTTATTTTCATCTGCTGAGCTGTGCGCTATGTAGAAGCTATTTTCGCCAGCTGTGGGAAACAATGTTGTGGCAATTACACCTCCACTTTTCTCTGTATTCTTACGCAAATATATAATAATTTCAAAACAATTAATAGCTGATAAAAATGCTTCATACATTTAGTTTTCTATAATAGCCTTAGGCCTTATAGCCTTTCGATAAGCCCTAGGCTATATTTTCTATCAATGCATGTATTATAGCGAATAGTGTGCTGTAGAAGTGAACAATCTATTCGATTCTCTCACAACTTAACATGTAGTATAATAGCCTACCATTCAAATATAATATAAATATCAAACATTTATTCCAAGAAGGTACTGCATCTGATATCTAACATCGCACATACATGTGTTATTAGCCATCCTTGTTATCCAATTAAACAATATGCGCTGATGTATTTGATTAATTAACATAATAGCATTTTATAAATTGTCCTAGTGATAATTCATCATGTTCTTTAGATGTTCGCTATGCACCAACAGCATACTGTTAAAAGTGCATATTTACGTATAGTGTGTATCGTCGCAGGCCATTCTGTATGTCACATTGTTCTCTGTGGGATGCAGAATGACCAAGCAGTACAATTCTCTACAGTACAACCAGCACCGCACCGCACACATCCCGCATCGCACAGTACAATCCCGCACCGCAAAATACAATCGCGTGTCCATCTGCATTAATACAGTAATCACTTCAGAATAATACTGTACAGCAATTTGCTTTGTATATTATATCTTCCTAGTTACCTTGCCGCTGAAAAATGTGCAAGCCCGGGCAGGATACATTAGCTATTATAATTTCACCCTGAGAGGTTTGAAATAATGTGACATATAGAAGTTCAATTTCGAGGTTCAATGTTACTATGGTAACACTTTCCCTGGACGGTTCCCCCTGATGGCCAGCGAGCCGTTACCCCAAAAGACCTAGCTAGCTACTTTAAAAAAAGGCTAAACATTCAAACGTTAATACCTGTCAGCTTTTGTATTTATATCTGGGGTACGTTTGCAAGCTCTGTCAACATTATTATCGCTTCAAGGTAGCCGAGCCACGGTATTTACGGTAAGTGAATGGAGGTAACGTTAGGGAGGAGCGTTAGCTTGCCAACATTTGACAGTTAGCCTAACGTTTTGCATCTCTGGTAAATTAGCTTGCTGGGTAGCTAAATATATAGCTAGCTATCTGTCTGTCTTATAAGTGGATACTTTGAGATACTGATGAAACGGCATGTTCCCTCAGTCCTCAGCACTAATATGTTCCCTCAGCACTATGTTCCCTCAGTCCTACAGTCCCTCAACGACGCTATGTTCCCTCAGCCTTCTACTTGTCCACTGAACCAATTTCAGTCAAGAATCAGAATCACCTTTATTCGCCAAATAGATTTGCATACAGTAATTTACTTTGTGAAATGGTGCTTCTAGAATAAACAGGATATACAGTCAGACAATAAACAGAAAATAATGACAACAAATATGGAAGCAGAATGTACACAATTCAAATACAGTAATGTATAGTATGTACGCTATGAACACACGCTAAAAACTATGGCAATGTGCAGCTCTATAAGCACAAATGCTTATTTTAAGGCAGAAAAGGCTGAGTATTTCACCATTTTCCACATGAATAAGTAAGTAATATATAGGACCTACTGAATTATGTTCAATCACTATGACCTTGAACTTTTGTCAATATACCAATGACCTGAATAGCATTTTCTGAGAAAATAAATAGTATCTCAGCACCTACTATATATACACACTAACACTCACACAAAACCCACACACCTTCACATGCAATACGCAAGCACACACATAACACACACAAACACACACATAACACACACATGCATACCAACAACACAAACACGCATACCAACACAAACACACGCACGCACGCACATACACACACACTTTTACACTAATCATATGCTGCTGCTACTCTTTTCTTTACTTATTATTATATATCCTGATGCTTAGTCACTTTACCCTGCTTTCATGTACATATCTACCTCAAATACCTCATACCCCTGCACATTGATCTGGTACTGGTACTCCCTGTATATACAGTGCCTTCGGGAAGTATTCAGACCCCTTAACTTTTTCCACATTTTGTTATGTTACATACAGTCTTATTCTAAAATGGATTAAATACAAATAAAAAACTCAGCAATTTACACACAATACCCCATAATGGCAAAGCGAAAACAGGTTTTTATAAATGTTTGCAAATTTATAAACAATTAAATATCAAAATACCTTATAAGTATTCAGACACTTTGCGATGAGACTTGAAATTGAGCTCAGGTGTATCCTGTTTCCATTGATCATCCTTGATGTTTCTACAACTTGATTGGAGTCCACCTGTGGTATATTCAATTGATTGGACATGATTTGGAAAGGCACACACCTGTCTATATAAGGTCCCACAGTTGACGGTGCATGTCAGAGCAAAAACCAAGCCATGAGGTCGAAGGAATTGTCCGTAGAGCTGCGAGACAGGATTGTATCGAGGCACAGATCTCGGGAAGGATACCAAAACATTTCTGCAGCTTAGAAGGTCCCCAAGAACACAGTGGCCTCCATAACCTTCCAGAAGGACAACCATCTCTGCAGTACTCCACCAATCAGGCCTTTATGGTAGAGTGGCAAGACGGCACATGACAGCCCACTCTGAGTTTGCCAAAAGGCACCCAAAGACTCTCAGACCATAAGAAACAAGATTCTCTGGTCTGATGAAACCTAGATTGAACTCTTTGGCCTGAACGGCCAATCGTCACGCCTGGAGGAAGCCTGGAACCATCCCTAGGGTGAAGTATGGTGGTGGCAGCATCATGCTGTGGGGATGTTTTTCAGCGGCAGGGACTGGGAGGCTAGTTAGGATTGAGGCAAAGATGAACAGAGCAAAGTACAGAGAGATTCTTGATGAAAACCTGCTCCAGAGCGCTCAGGACCTCAGGCTGGGGTAATGGTTTTTTATTTGATGTATTTTTCCTTTATTTAATCAGGCAGGCTAGTTGAGAACAAGTTCTCATTTGCAACTGCGACCTGGCCAAGATAAAGCATAGCAGTTCGACACATACAACAACACAGAGTTACACATGGAATAAACAAAACATACAGTCAATAATACAGTAGAAAAAAATAAAGTAGAAAAAAAGTCTATATACAGTGAGTTTAAATGAGGTAAGATAAGGGAGTTAAGGCAATAAATAGGCCATGGTGGCGAAGTAATTACAATATAGCAATTCAACACTGGAATGGTAGAAGTGCAGAAGATGAATGTGCAGGTAGAGATACTGGGGTGCAAAGGAGCAAGATAAATAAATAAATAAATACAGTATGGGGATGAGGTAGTTTAATGGGCTGTTTACAGATGGGCTATGTACAGGTGCAGTGATCTGTGAGCTGCTCTGACAGCTAGTGCTTAAAGTTAGTGAGGAAGATATGAGTCTCCTGATTCAGTAATTTTTGCAGTTCGTTCCAGTCATTGGCAGCAGAGAACTGGAAGGAAAAGGGGCCAAAGGATGATTTGGCTTTGGGGGTGACCAGTGAGATATACCTGTTGGAGCGCGTGCTACGAGTAGGTGCTGCTATGGTGACCAGTGAGCTGAGATAAGGCAGGGCTTTACCTAGCAGAGACTTGTAGACGACCTGGAGCCAGTGGGTTTGGCGACGAGAGTGAAGCGAGGGCCAGCCAACGAGAGTGTACAGATCGCAGTGGTGGGTAGTATATGGGGCTTTGGTGACAAAACGGATGGAACTGTGATAGACTGCATCCAATTTGTTGAGTAGAGTGTTGGAGGCTATTTTATAAATGACATCGCCGAAGTCGAGGATCGGTAGGATGGTCAGTTTTACGAGGGTATGTTTGGCAGCATGAGTGAAGGATCCTTTGTTGCGAAATAGGAAGCCGATTCTAGATGTAATTTTGGATTGGAGATGCTTAATGTGAGTCTGGAAGGAGAGTTTACAGTCTAGCCAGACACCTAGGTATTTGTAGTTATCCACATATTCTAAGTCCGAGCCGTCCAGAGTAGTGATGCTGGATGAGCGGGCAGGTGCGGGCAGTGATCGGTTGAAGAGCATGCATTTAGTTTTACTTGCATTTAAGAGCAGTTGGAGGCCACGGAAGGAGTGTTGTATGGCATTGAAGCTCGTCTGGAGGTTAGTTAACAGTGTCCAACGAAGGGCCAGAAGTATACAGAATGGTGTCGTCTGCGTAGAGGTGGATCAGAGAATCACCAGCAGCAAGAGCGACATCATTGATGTATACAGAGAAGAGAGTCGGCCAGAGAATTGAACCGTGGCACCCCCATAGAGACTGCCAGAAGTCCGGACAACAGGTCCTCCGATTTGACACACTGAACTCTATCAGAGAAGTAGTTGGTTAACCAGGCAAGGCAATCATTTGATTAACCAAGGCTGTTGAGTCTGCCAATAAGAATGTGGTGATTGACAGAGTCGAAAGCCTTGTCCAGGTCGATGAATACGGCTGCACAGTAATTTCTCTTATCGATGGCGGTTATGATATCATTTAGGACCTTGAGTGTGGCTGAGGTGCACCCATGACCAGCTCTGAAACCAGATTGCATAGCGGAGAAGGTACGGTGGGATTCGAAATGGTCGGTAATCTGTTTGTTAACTTGGCATTCGAAGACCTTAGAAAGGCAGGGTAGGATAGATATAGGTCTGTAGCAGCTTGTGTCTAGAGTGTCTCCCCCTTTGAAGAGGGGGATGACCGCTGCAGCTGTCCAATCTTTGGGAATCTCTGGGAATCTCAGACGATACGAAAGAGAGGTTGAACAGGCTAGTGATAGGGGTTGCAACAATTTCGGCAGATCATTTTAGAAAGAGAGGGTCCAGATTGTCTAGCCCGGCTGATTTGTAGGGGTCCGGATTTATCTGTGATGACAGTGTTTCCTAGCCTCAGTGCAGTAGGCAGCTGGGAGGAGGTGTTCTTATTCTCCATGGACTTTACAGTGTCCCAGAACGTTTTTGAGTTTGTGCTACAGGATGCAAATTTCTGCTTTAAAAAGTGAGCCTTAGCTTTCCTAACTGCCTTTCCTAACTGCCTAACTCCTAATTGGTTCCTAACTTCCTTGAAAAGTTGGTTCACCTTCCAACAGCACAAAGCCAAGACATCGCAGGAGTGGCTTTGGGACAAGTCTCTGAATGTCCTTGAATGGCCCAGCCAGAGCCCGGACTTGAATCCGATCGAGCATCTCTGGAGAGACCTGAAAATAGCTGTGCAGCGACGCTCCCCATCCAACTTGACAGAGCTTAAGAGGATCTTCAGAGAAGAATAGGAGAAACTCCTCAAATACAGGTGTGCCAAGCTTGTAGCGTCATACCCAAGAAAACTTTATGCTCTAATCGCTGCCGAAGGTGCTTCAACAAAGTACTGAGTAAAGGGTCTGAATACTTATGTAAAATGTAATATTTAATTTTGACATTTTTTATAAATTAGCAAAAATGTCTTAAACACTGTTTTTGCTTTGTCATCTTGGGGTATTGTGTGTAGGTTGATGAGGACATAAAAAAATAAAAAATAAACATTTTAGAATAAGGCTGTAACATAAAATGTGGAAAAGGTCAAGGGGTCTGAATACTTTCCCGAAGGCACTGTAGCTCCATTCTTGTGTATTTTATTCCTTTTGTGTTAATATTTTAACTCTACATCTTTGGGAAGAGCTCTTAGGCAAGCATTTCACTGTTAAGTATACACCCGTTGTATTCGGCGCTGACAAATACAATCTGATTTGATCTACTCAAGTAATTTGTATAATTATATAATATGTACAATTATATGGCCTAGGACCCACTGAAGTATTGAATTATTGGTGACAGGTGACCGGGGCTGAGGGAACATGGGGTTGAGGGAACTGAGGGCTTGGGGTACTGAGGGAACATAAGGTTGAGGGAACATACTGTAGGGCTGAGGGAACATGGGGCTGAGAGAACTGAGGGCTTGGGGTACTGAGGGAACATAAGGTTGAGGGAACATACTGTAGGGCTGAGGGAACATGGGGCTGAGAGAACTGAGGGCTTGGGGTACTGAGGGAACATAAGGTTGAGGGAACTTACTGTAGGGCTGAGGGAACATACACATAGTCCCAACATCAGAAGTTAACTTTAGTTAGTAGGAAACCCACAACTGCAAGTGCTTGTGAAGTTGCTCACTGAAGTTGTTTAAATTGTGTTAAAGGCTGTAACTTCACAATACTCCTGTGCACATTATATTTTCGACTCCCTTATGCCCATGCCAAGGAATATTATAATGCATTTAATATCTTTGGCCCAGACACGCCACCAACTCGTTGAAGGCACGCCCTGTCATCCCACTTCTAACACCAAGTAGCCCAAGGGTCACACAAATCTGTGAAGTTTTTGCTTCCCAATTTCTACACCAAAATGTTGATAAGTCTACAAGTCGAAGGCTATGGTTGCTACTGTACTGTCAAATAATATGCACAACAGTTGTATCTTACCACTACAGTCGGCAGTCCACTGCTTTCCCAATCAGAACCATGGCAACAGAGTATTTTCTGCTGTCAAATGGTGTTTCTATAGGATGGAGTTGGCAGAAATCATTTGAGGGAAGACAACATAACTTTTCTGGCTGAATCCTAAAGGAACTGCAGCTGGTTTCCAGTAGACTAAGGGTTAAGGGCTTTAAAACCTCCTTTAGCATCCCCTGCCTTCGGCCAGCGCCTCACAAGGATAAAGCCTTGCAACAAAAAACAAAAAAATCTTGACCCCTGTAAGTCAGTAAGTCAGCCAGTTGGAGGGGTAGACTGCCTGCATAGTCCTTCCCTTGAGTCAAGCTCCAGAACTGCGGCAGTGGGTGTTTCCCTCTCTCCCCACTCCTTCGTTGCCTCTCCCTAATATTTCTCCATTTCATCTGTCGCTTACCTCTCTGTTGTGATGCTATAGCCTATTGTTTTGTGATTCCCCAAGAGTACCTCTATGAAAGTTGGACATGCTCATTTGGAAATATGTTATTTTAGGGAAGATGATAAGGATGAAAAACTGAGACTTATGCAGTGTTTATGTACACCTGGCTGACTATGGAGGATGGTGGAAGCACTGTGTTTTGGTACCACATCATAGGCCCCACTGTAGTATCCTGATTTATCCCAGTTGGTTTCCTCTCAGGGCAGACAGTGCAGTGTGTGCAGTTCTCGAGAGGAAGATGTGAGGTGACAGAGGATCGAACCCCAGGCTCCCTGTTGCCCCTGGCTGTCCACAGCTGCTCTCTCTGTGCTCAACCAGTGCTGCCTGCCCTGTCTGCCGCGGGATGTGTGTAAGGCTTCGCTAACGGTGCTGCTGATGCAAGGCTCTTCTTTACTTACCATTTGACTAAATCACTAACATGCACCTCACTCAGTTTGGCTCAGTTATAGGCTACATCCTTGGTAGTAGGCTATAGCCTAGCCTAACCAGAAGCAAGCACAGTCTGCTTTTCACCTGGAGTGATATACTCCTGCCTCTTTACGCAGGATTGGTTCCAGAAGGGAAAGGGGTTAATCCTCATACTCGTGGTAGATTTGTGCCTGACTGGATTGAACAGGAATAGGAGTGTTGGACAATACAGTAATCTCTCCAGGTATTTGTTAGAAATCGGGGTCCTCATCACATGGGTTTTTATCACAGCTGTAGATAAACATATGACTCAGCGTTTTCTGAATCATTTGTACAAAACTACACAGGGACACAATGCTCAAATAGCCTTTGTGGCTTAAAATCACCCATGTTGGTTTTGTTTACATTTGTTAACTATATTGACCGTTCTTCATTCTCCTGTCAGTTGAAGCCAACATTTACAAAATAAATAGGTTAATTCATCCTCAACTAGTACTCACATTGAAATGATTGGAAACCAGACTGCCATAGGGCTCACCAGCTTGTAGTCCTAAAACCTGCAAATAAGTTAACTCTGGTTTGTTCAGCCATTCCTTTAGGGAAAATGAATGGGAAAAGAATAGGGTTTTGGGACAAACTTAGAAAATAAGGTCTGAGGTTGACACAGGCTTAGGAGATCTTATACATTTTATTCTATGGGATAATATCAGTCAGTTAACATGACCTTTATGAATTATGAAACCTTTATTGTGCTTTATGTGCTTTTTTAAAATGACATAAATGCTTCAAAATGCACAAAAAGTGACGTTAGCTGATGAAGATGATCTCATAGAACAAAACGTGTCAGATCTCCTAAGCCTGTGTTTACCACATACCTTATTTCCGGCGTTTAACCAAAAACTCCATTAATTTGCCCATAGGCTTTGTCCAACGAATCATGGCGTAGTTAGTGCCGACAAAAAGAGGCCATTACTATTGCTCTCTATTGACAGGTGGATAAAGATAAAGCACATGGGGTTGTAGAGGTCATTGAAAGTGTGACTTTTCTCCACTTCTCATGTGAAATCTCTAAAGCTGCTTCTCCCTCTCTGATCCGTCCTCTGGAGGGGTGGTCAGATAGGCTTAGTATATTGACTGAGGTTACCAAGGGCACTGCTTAATTAAATTGTAATGTGCATTGCCTTGGTCTGCACTGCAGTGTACATGTATTCTGTAGAATAGAACAGTGGTCCTCAAACTTTTTGGTGCCGCGGTACTCTGTTGTGACAGCAAATTCAGAACACAACTCAAGGAAAACATTTTTTTACATTTTTTTTAGAAAAAGCATGCAATAAGTTTCACTATGACTTCGACAGTCCATGGCTTGACAAACCAAGTCGCAGGCTCTCGGTAGGAACATTTTAAGAGCCCGCCTCTAGGCATTGGAGAGAAAGACGGGCATATTTCAAGCTAATTTCCTGCAATTCTACAGATTTCGTCATGGGGCAGAGAGATTATTTGTTGTTGATGCAGCTTATAAGGCTAATATCCTGCAATTCTTCACATTTTGCCACGAGGCAGAGAGAAAACAGCCATTTTAAAGTTTAAATTATTGTGCATTTATGTAAAAATAAAAAAATAAAAAAACTATACAAGAAGTATTGAGTTGAAAAATGTATAATTGGTGGAGGACTGCAGGGGATACCAATGCCCCTGTGAGCATCCCAGGCCCATGATGTTGCCCAGGGTTAAAAACATAAATTGTAGATTCATAATATTACATTGTATTGTATTACACCCTCTAAATTTATTCCACGGATCCCTTGTCCAAAATTAGCTTATTCTGTTGTTGTTAGTAATATTCATAATACATTTTTTTTTAAATAAAAATACTTTGAGAACCCCTTGAATAGGCTACCAGGGTAATCATGCCATGGCATGGTAATGTCATGTTGGTTTAAGCATGTTCTTTTTATTTTATTTTTATCTTGATTTACTGTTGACAATTTTGACTGGTAACTAAGGCACTTAAACTAATTCAGAGAGTACTCGCTGAGAGAGAAGAGTAGTTGTCACCCTTTCCTTTGTGGAAGAGTGTGTTCATATCCCTGTGTTTGAGAGGATGTCAGGTTCCTGAAAGCACCCACCACAACCGAACCCATCACATTCAGTAAACCTTGGTTTGTGGAAGGAGATCAGGGGATTTCCTCCACTGTAATGAAGTCGCGCATTCATGTATTTGAGAAGGCAAAGTATAAATATGTATGACCGTGATTGTCAGACTGAGAAACATATCTGAATTCACTACACCGGCCGTCTGTTCCTATCAGCATCAAATGAAGCCTGTCGGCTTCTCCGAGGTAGAGCTGAAGCCTTGTTGTGGGGACTGTCAGCTAGTCAGACGGTGCTCATCAAGATGAACTGTTGACGTTTTGTGTTGTGATGTGTTGCTTTTAACTCCTTCAACCGGAACACTTACAGAATGACAAACTAGCTCCGTGTGGGAAATCTCTAGGACTTGGATATTTGTTTCTCATTGTGGGTTATTGAAAAGACTTGTGTCTCCCTGTGGCTGTCTTGTCTGTCAGTTATGTTTAGCACCATATTAATAGCAAAGACTTTTGCCTCTGTTTTTTGTTGTTCAGACATGGTTAACTGAAGGATCTGCCAATCTGAAGTCAGTCAGGAACAGGGACCAAATTGGCTTTTGTCACAGTACTAGGGCTGGCACAATTACTGTATAACCTTGTAACCCCGGGGTTCCCAAACTTTTTCACGCAGGTCCCCCTTCCAGCTTGGAGGAACGTCCCGCCCCAATTTCCTGCAATTCTACACATTTTGTCATAGGGTGCAGAGAAAATGTTGCCGTTTTAAAGCACATTTTCTTGCAATTCTATACATTTTACAATGCCTAATGTGTATTCATGTGATATTTGATTGACTCAACAAAATCTATGGACTAAAAAAACCTAGCTACATTTTTTTTGCTGATATGGGCTAGTTTATCTGGAAATCTGATGATGCACTACCCAATTTCAAAATGGCATCTTATTACAACTTTCAAGAGTTGAAAGACAGACTGAGTTCCTTTAAAAAGGTTTGGGAACCACTGGTGTAACCGACAGTTATGGATGAAGACCGTCATAAAAATAAAATAACCTTTGTATTATTTATTTATATTTTTGGGCGAACACCTGACTGAAGACGGGGTAGCTGGGCATTCATGCAGAGTCCATTTCTGCTGTACTTTTGTATACTTTTTAGCCAGTAGTTCTGAAAGTAGTGCTCCTGAGCCAAAAGGGGTCCCCGAAAATTGCGTGCTACGTATGTGCCGATATGTGCATCACGTCATTGCTCTCTCGCTTTGCTGTGTGTGCATCTTGCTAGCTGTCACTCAAATGGCGAGGGGCTGAAGCTCATTGGCTAGAACTCAAATTGCCAGGGGCTGGCCCCCGTGGGGAAAAATGTAGGGAAAATGGCACAGCACAGGTGCCAAAAAACACAGTAATTCTGCTCATAGATTATGCATGTATGAACTACACAGTGACACATCCAGCCCAAAGTGGGAGGTTTAAAAAATAATTAGTAGTCGCCAAAGTTCCAGAGGATGCCTTTAACAACATGATAAATCTTTGTTACCCCTTGCTGAAACAAGCAAGGTGTTGTAGCAAATAATGAATAGAATGGACTTGGATCTCTAACCCTGGCAATTACTGGTAAACTCATGGGTGCACTCACAATGGCTGCCAGGTATTGTGATGCAATAATTTCCATGGTAATGTAGAATGTTCATTCAAATGATGTTAACTGATGTTGCTCATGCAATGGAATGTATTTTTTGTAATGTCAGTTGAGTTGAATCAACAAATCACAGCGCATATTGATGGGTACACTTCCTGCTTTTACTTCCTGCTTTTACTTCCTGCTTTTACTTCCTGCTTTGCTCCTATGTGTACACTCGCAATGGCCACCAGTCCACCAATTACGTCTTCATTGACTTCAATGGGGACGCCCATCCTATTCATTCTATTTCTATGGCAGCACATGCGGTCAGGAGCGGAGGAAAGGAGAAAATGTCAGTCAAAAAACGCTATTCCAACGATTATGATGGAGACTGCGGTCTTTGGCTGGCCAATTACCGTCATTCAAAATTCCCTGACCATCACAGCCAATGCTACACCAATGCTTTGAGCTAGCTAGAGGGAGCCTGACCAAGCACAAGGTTACAGGTTGTGTTCACTATGATTCAGGAAGTCCCCTGCACACAAGCTCAGTCTCTTGATGGGGATAGAATTTTTGGTTGGCATTTCATCAGGAGTACGGTCTGGTGTCTCAGATAACTAAATTAGCTCTGTAGTGAGCTCCTCGTAGCTTATAACCAGACATGAACAGTCATGTGGAGCTACAGCAAAGCAGAGAGGAGATGGACAACTAGCCCCTAAGTCCCTATCTCCATCCATGGTTAATTTAGGAAAGGCCACCGGAGGACAACAACACAACGGGATGCATGAGTTTTCTTTCGATGCGATGTGATTGGAATGAAGCCAAATCTGGCTTCCCTTGACACTTTTCTTTTGTTACGCAAGGACCATTCACAGTTGAGCTAACTCAGTTTAGCTCAATGCTGATGGGCTATTATTACATTTTTATTAAGGGAGACCAAATGCTCGCTGGCTTCCCTTGTATTCAATGCTACGGGCGGCAACAATGTCATACTCTTTTGGACCAGACAGCATCAGATAGACGGCCTACACAACGCTGTTTCGCTCGCTCGGATGCTTTCTCCGGTGAGATACATTCAGCCTCTTGCGAATTGACGGAAAATTAAAAACACAGACGGACAAAAGACACATTATTTTTTATTTTTATATGGTACAGTTTTAGGTGAACCCTGACTTCCTGTGGCATCCATTCATACACGCCACTGGTTCAGGCAGATACTAATTGGAGCGCTCACTATTAGTAAACGTTTCTAGTATATTTTGTAGTATCTTTGTCTTGTTATAGCACATGATGCACTTCATGTAGGCCTGAGTTAGGGACCCCAAAAAAACATGTTTCTGGGTATAAGCCTATCACCAGAAACATGGTTTCATTGGTCCGTAGCTACATCATTTTCCTTCTCTATTTAGCATATGGGGCTCGGGCACCATATCAGCAATGTACTGTAATTAATAGGCATGACATTTATGGATTTGCTTTCCTCTTGGTCATCTTGTTTCTTGCTTGCATCTTGTTTCTTGCAATCTGCTTCATATACCCATGTGTCTGTCTGTCGTTTTGTCTGTCGGTCACTGGCTGTACATTGTGCAACTAGAGGAGCATCCTCTCTGTCTATGGCCTTGCGGTCAGAAATTATGAGACACCGTTCCAACGTCAGATTCCGCTGAGATTCTGAAACACAAGTCGCGGATCGTTCCGACGCCCTGTAGTCTTTTGCCTTTTTTGTACCCCTCACGTTCTCTGTTGTCAGACAGCACTGGATAGAGTAACATGCAGTGGCAGTGTAATTGACTGCAGAGATATAGTTTCAGAAGCAGTTTCCCCCCTCCTCAGCCCCAGCCCAATCTCACAGTGTGACTACCAGCCCTGCTCTGTTAGCTGTGTGACAGCTGAACTCAACAGGCACAGAAATAGCTTCTCACCAGGCTCGGTGGCTGATCAATTAAGGTCCGTTGGAATCACTGATTATTGTTCATCCTGTCTTCATAGTAATAGAATACTTTTTATTTGCCCTTTGGCGGACAGGCCTAGTGGTTTAATATCGTGCAACAGACATTGATATTCATCTGTCTGTGTCCATTACCTTGGCTATTCCAATCCTCATCCACTTTTTAGCTATCTTCAGTTTGCATCATTTTTGTCTTTCTGCCCCTGTTACACTGTAGGTGCATACAAACGTCTGCTATCTGTGTGTAGTGAATGGGTGTGTGCGTTTTTGAGTGTGTGCATGTGTGTTCATGTGTCAGTGGTGGTATTTTCCTCTCCTCGCGGCTGGTTTTCCGTGCGATCAATACTCTGCAGTGGAGGCTTGTAGTCTGCACTTTGTTAATCCTCCCAGGTCTGCCTGGGACTGCTAGGTGTGTGTGTGTGTGTGTGTGTGTGTGTGTGTGTGTGTGTGTGTGTGTGTGTGTGTGTGTGTGTGTGTGTGTGTGTGTGTGTGTGTGTGTGTGTGTGTGTGTGTTGATTTACATTACTCCCCAGCCAACAAACGCCACACACTTATCAATATCCTCACCTCTGTTCAGAAATGATACACTCTTCCTGCTGCTCCCCCAACGTCCTCATTGATTTCTAAGAAAAAGGGGGTTGCCTGTTAAGTTAGCTAACATTCTCTCTTTTGTTAAAAATAGGTCCGTGACGGTTCTAGAATTTTGGATGATGGTATTGGCCAGCCAAATGAGGGTGGTCACTGCTCATTTTCTCCCCTCCTCCGCTCCTGACCGCATGTGCCGCCATAGAAATAAAATGGGTGTCCCCATTCAAGTAAATTATAGTATAATGGATGGTGTGTACCCATAGGAGCAAAGCAGGAAGTAAAAGAAGGAAGTGTACCCATCAATATGTGTTGTGATTTGTTGATTCAACTCACCTGACATTACAAAAAATACATTCCATTGCATGAGCCACATCAGTTAACATCATTTGAATAAACATTCTACATTCCAGCAAGGAGCAACAAAGTTCCATCACGTTAAGAGTCCATGTTACCGCAGAAACGGACTCAACCGCACAAATGCCCCGCTGTCCAGTCTTCAGTCAGCTGTTCGTTGATGGTTATGACAGTTATTTTATTTACATGACGGTCTTCATCCATAACCGTCATTTACACGATTATACGGTAATTGTGCCAGCCCTAGTTAAAAAATTATTTTTTATTTTGGAACTTTATTGAATTTATTGCTGTTGACATGAATGTGTAGCTCCATGTTCATTAGGAGATGTTAGAAAGAAAACACCACAATTTG
Source organism: Oncorhynchus mykiss (assembly GCF_013265735.2). NCBI lineage: Eukaryota > Metazoa > Chordata > Actinopteri > Salmoniformes > Salmonidae > Oncorhynchus > Oncorhynchus mykiss. The sequence goes on from NC_048573.1 coordinate 41,870,560, forward strand.
CACGGAAGCCTGTTGTGTCTGATTCAGTCTTGTCACATGGCCCCAGGCCTCTCTAATTTGGTCAATCACATCAGTTGGTTGAACTGGGATTTATCCTGCTGAACATGTCTGCGTTACATTGCCTGGAGTCTGAATCCTCCTTGTATTTTAGCCTTCATCTCCAGCAGTCGTACTGTACGTAATTTCTCTCCTCTTCAAATTGCTCAGAACAAGAATTGTTCAGAATCAACTTCATTTCCAAGGCTACTGTTCCTGATCAGTTTCCATGGCAGCCAATAAACATGCTCTCCCTTCCTCCCTATTTATAGAGAGAATGCATTGCTGCTACTGCTCCTGTTGAAATACCAGCATCCATGCAGCATGCATCCATGTGATTGGAGGAGAAGAGGAGAGGAGGAGGAGGTGTAGGAAAAGTGCAGGATAGGGAGGGGGCAGGTGGAAGAACACCAATTTCATCAGGGAGGGTGTGTTGCTCACCTGCCTGCTCCACACTTTAACAAAGAGAACAATAGACAGAGTCTAGAGAGCTGGCTGGATATGAGATCAGAGCAGACAGGTCTGCTTGCTAACTGCATTAGCTTGAAAACTACTTTCTCAGTTCCGGCCTCTGTGATAAAAGCACTTCAAATGGGGGAATTTTGCGTCGTCTACTTTCTTTACATTGGAGTGTGGTGGGGCTAGGACTAATTGTCTTGGTAAATACATACTGCTTTCTGCTGTTGAATTAGAAATAAATGGGATGGAATTTAAAACCTTGGTACAGACAAGCCTGTGCTTTAGAATATGTTTTTTTGTGTGAATGACTTTCCATAGGTAGAGTGACAGTATGCAAAGCATACATCAATCATTGAACTTACTGCACACGGTCCTGTATTTAATGTGGAGCTTAGCAAGATGCCATATCAAAGCAGTGTTTTCATAGAGCTGGCCCTCCTCCATTCTGCTGTGCTTGACACAACTTCATCTCCGCAGTCCACTTGCCTGTGATATGGAAGAATGCACATTGGAAGCTTTTTACTCTTCCACCGTGTTAAAAATAGAAATGGAAGCACTCCCAGTTAATCATTTTTAAAAATACGTTTTTTCTCCTATCTCCTTGCACTGTCATTTAAACAGACTCATTTTGCTAGGCCCTTCGGTGGAGGCAGTGGCAAACTGTACCATGATTTAGAAGAAATTCAGAGAGCACCACGACCAATGGTAGCCTACATGATTTTGTAGTTCATTCAGCTCCTTCAGCTTTGCGACAACTGCTGATGTCAAACAGGCTTTATAAAATAAATCAGGTTTATTGATTGATTGATTGATTGATTGAAACAGAATGTGCTTGGAGCCAAGTAAGATGGATCTCCATCTCAACGCCCCAGTCATTTACGAAGCTGGTTAAACCGAGTCACTCATTCACACAATGTGAAGTGTTAGGTTGGATCTTAATTAGCCTAGGCTTAGATCTTTAAACATAGGCTTTTTGATGTTGTGCAGGGAAGGGAGTGGTGCTGTTGTTTTTCATTCAAGCCCAAAGAGATCACACCCGGGCTGTGATTTATCAGGGAGGGATATCTCTCTTCTTTCATCTGCATGTAGATGAGATGAGAGCGTTAGCGAGGGATCATTGATAAAAAAAAAATCGACATGAATAAAAGGAAGGGCAGCAGCCAGGATTGAGCCGTGGGGATAAAATGAATGCAGACAGATGGAGTAATACTGTAGGTAGATAGAAAATAAACCGTTGTTATGCACTGGATTCTCTCCCCGACCGACACAATGACGGACCAGTTTGTGTGGGTTTATATGATTGTAATTGAAATGGAGTTAAGACGCAGATTAAATGAAGGTCGTTTAGGATTCCTCACTTGTTAATTCATGTGCTAACGATATTGGCCAATGTGTTATAGATGTTATACTTAGATCTTCAAGTCTATTTTCTCGTCAAGGCCTGTACTGACTGCCAACCAGTTAATCCACAACGAAGCCTAGCTTTATGTGCTCGTAAGCCTGTTGAGCTCAGACGTGTGTGTAAACCTAACTCATTGTAACTGTGGAAGAAGAAGACATAAGCCTATAGTGAGACCGTGATGATGTCAGCTAACAAATACTTGCAGCCTCCAGTGTGAGTGAGTGCTATAGGTAGCTGAGAATCCAGCTGGCAGCATCAGAATGCTGATTATGTACTCCTCTGATCTGCTTGACCTCAATAGGACATACTGCCCCTGACCCCTCCCACTCTCAGTGAATGATGACCCAGTGACCCCTCTATCTCCTCTCCACTGCCTAAGGACATTTGTTCTTTAGGTCCAGTGTGACAGCAGTCACAATCTAATGACAGTCTTCTTCTACAGGTTCTTCGTATGGGCCACCGGTTCTGTACTTAGATCCTGTCCCTTGTCTTGATGCCTTCAACTGTGCCATGTTGTAGGGCTGCACTTGAGTTGACTTAACAGTGGACCAGTTAGTTAGGTAGCCTGTATCTCTCTGTGCACAGCAACGGATCAATAGGTCAATAGGTCAATTTGCAAGTGAAGCAAGTTAACCAATAACGGAGGTGCATAAAGATGGCAGCAGCCATGCACTAATCACAAATTCCGTTTCGGCGTATTGTACATTGCTCTTCGTTACAATTTTGTTTGGTATGGGCATTAGCACAGTATTTTGATCCCAAATGTAGGATTCAAGACGGCTGCAATTTTGAAAAAAAGAAAAAGTAGATTGTGTTGATTTATTGACATATAGAACCATGTCGCGCGCCGTAGTTTAAAAACTCTGGATAGTGCTAAAACAATGATGTCATATCTGAATTCTGCCATCTTTATGCACGTTCGCCATTGGAGTGCGTGCTGGGCAGCCAGCATGGGGACAGATGGTGACTGGCAGGTTCTGTGGGCTATGTATGCGGGGGCGGGGTGGGGGCTCAAAACCAGCGGGGGACACACAGCCCACACAGTGTGAAAAAACGGTTTCATCACTGCCCTTCTTCCAAAATCAGTACAGGTTAGTTTTAGTCTCACCTTTAGTCCTTTCCCCTAACGTTGCTCAATCAGAAAAAAAAGTATCTGATTAGGCTAGAAGTGGTAGTAGGCTAAATGGCCTGTGTGTGCGGGTGTGTATGTGTGATATAGTCCTATGACGTGTGTATGTTGTGTGTGTGTGAGACTGTATGCCAGGGTTCCCCAACTGGCAGCCCGTGGGTGGTTTTATTTATTTATTTATAAACAAGGTTAGAAAGGATGTTTTAGTCAAATGTTATATCTGTTTGAGGTAATTGCCATCCATTTGCAGTCTACAAATGATTTGTAATTATGTTCTGGCCCCCTGACTATCCTGCTGTAGGCTAAGTGCATGTGTGCGCTCATAAGTGTGTGGAACCAAGGGGGTTAGCAAGTAATAAAGAGCAGTGCAATGGATGGGTCTGAGGTTTGAGCTAAAGGCTGTGTCTTGTCAGTCTAGCTGTTGTGTTGCCTGAAAGGCAGCTAGCTTGCTGCAGCACTCTGGACCTCATTACTGGGAGTGGCGGCTCTCAGATCCTCCTCGCTCTTTGCTGCAGCCGGCGGAGCCACACTGACACAAGCAGGCATAAAATGAACACCCACCAAATGCGGGTAGATTTATGTATTGGCGGGTAATAATGTCTATTTCACCAGCCACGTTGGTGGGTGGTCAATTTGCAGGGCTCTACAGTGCAAGCATTACATTTGCTAATAAAAATAGTCAAGTAAGTCAAGTATGAGCACATGGTAGGGTTAGAAAAATGCTGCAGTAGCTGTTTTCAAAGTATTTCTGATGTTTTATTTCATAGCTGCTAATTGTACAAAGAAATACGAATCCTATACCATATCCAACCTTGCGCAGCAACACTGCCAGGAAGGAGAGCTGTGTGCAATGAAGTTAAGTGCTGATATTGATTCATTTTTGGAGGCGCTGCGCACAGGCCTAAAAGTTGGTCTAATTTACTCGAAAGTCTACAAAGTCAGACTTTGTCCTTGTGTTTCTTGGCTATTTAAATTGTTTTATTCATAAGCTTGGTTGTTTTTCCACATTAGTTTGAGCCTGCTGCTTCGACTGAATGCGAAGGGATACCCTAACCTAGTCAGAACTCACATTTCACACACACACACACACACACACACACACACACACACACACACACACACACACACACACACACACACACACACACCTTAACAGGACTCGAGTGGCCATGTTACCATGGTAACCTCCCACCCTTAAAGGGGCAAGCTGAACATTTTGTTGCTGATATTTTGGTTAAAAGACTCAGGTCACAAAAAATGAAATGAAATTGAGCAACATACCACATTACTTCTTACTAATATTAAAATACGAAAATATTTTTTTCTGGCAAAAAAAATCTGAGTGGCGGGTAGATAAAAAAAAAAATTAAAAAAAATCTATTGTACCTGCCACAGTGGCTGGTGGACCAAAAGGTTGGACACAAGTCAAATAAACACATGTGGAATGAATGTTGAATGAATGTAGAATCAGCTCCGAAATGGAAATGAAGACAGGTGCCTCAATCCTTATGGGGTCATTAGGATGGTTGGTTCTGGGCCTGGGTTTGGTCAGGCAGGGTCATTGTGCCTCAGCTGATCTGCTAATGCTTAAAGACTCTTAATGCTTCTAGACTCTTAATGCTTCTTATGCCTGCTATGGGTCTGCTGATAAAGGTTACTGGTAAATCAAGTTCTTAATGTGTTTCGTCTGTAGTCCCAGGTACTTCACAAATTTGAGACAGTTGACAAATCACATTTCACATGCGGTGTTGTAGGCCCAGTGATGCTCTGCAGCTCCTTGCTCAATGTGGTGACTAAAAAGGGAGCGATATTGAAATGACTGATGCATCCCACTGGGCACATACCTCAATTCAACATCTATTTCACATTGGTTCAACATCATTTCATTGAAATTAGGTGAAAACCGCATTTATTCAACCAGTGTGTGCCCAGTGGGATATCACTTTGCTATATTGAAAATGTGCAACGACAGGCTGCCTTTGAGTTTCTTCCATTTTCGCACACTTTCATCATAGTGAATTGTTGCCAGTTATGTCATTTTTATTTATACCAAATAGGCCTAACACTTTGTAGTCCAGACACGCACCAAGTGTCTAACTGCAAAATGTAATCCCCATTTAGGTCTCCTTGCTGTCACAAACAAGGTAGCCTCCCTCTGCCTCTTTTGGCAACCTCTCTGATGTCTGAGATCTGGTCAGTCATACGTTACGTCTGATATCTTCCCTTCTCTTTATTTTCTTCCTCTTCCACCTGTCTAAGCTGTCCACGGAATGACATGACTGACTCTCTCTCTATTTCTCTTTCTCTCTCTCCCTCTCTCTCCCTCCCTGTCTTTCTCCGACAGGATGAGAGTTCAGTGAGCAGTGAGGACTTTGATATGACCGACCCCACATGGATATCAGCTGATCACGGCCCTGCTTCCAACCTGAGTCCCCCGAACCACGGAGAGAGAATGCACAGCCCTCAGAACTCGCACATTAAGGAGGAGGACGGTAAGAAAGAGCTACTACTGCTGCTTTCTCTCTCCTCTGATCTCCCTTCTCCTCTCTCCTCTCTCTCTTTGATTGAAATGAAATTCCTCATTGGTATGGTTTGTGGGGGAAACGGGGAGCATTTCCAATGTCACTTCCCACACTCACACTCACACAGTCAGTCAATGTGTAAGTTAGGCTGGGAGAGAGCAGGCTTTTTGGACTGTGATGTGAGTGGAGTGGAAGGCCAGGGTGAGGCGAGAGAAGATGTTAGAATACATTTAGATCAAGCGAGCCCCACCCTGCTGCCCCGCTCTCTCTCTCTGCTTCCGGTGTGGGGGAAGGGCTACTATTCCCACACCAGGGAGGAAGGGTGTGAACGGAGGGGATTGGATGTTATGGATAGAGCTGGGGAAAGAGGGGCAGGGAGCCTGGTCAGGTCCTCTAGGCCAGCTAGAGAAGGCCTCAGGAGATGGGTAAAAGCCACTACCACCACCTGAATGGTGTTACCCTTGAACTCTGTGTAGAGTCATGACAAAGGGTCGACGTATTCTAATACACACTCTGTAGCATCCAGGTATGAGTGGTACTGAGCAGAGAAACATTTTCCCCCTTAATACGAGTACGAGTGTGTTTTACTATGCACCTTAATGCCTTTCCATGGCTCCATTTTTCAGTGGGCTGTAGAGATGCTTGGCTGTCGTGGGTGACGAAGCGTTGCCTGCTGCAGCTGCAGCTGCCAGGTAAAAGTGCAGAGGTAATCTTCCCGGAGAGGGCCATCATTACATGTCCGCTCGTGGCAAGCAGCAGCAGATGGGCCCTGGGAGCAGCATCGCACCCGGCGGGGATGGGATGCACCGCCGAAAATAAGCTAATAAATCAAATAGTTAACAGCGGAGAACACTGCCAGCCGTGCTCTCTCCTTCGCTAACTCTTTAGCAGACAAATATTGTCTAAATCATTTTGGCTATTCTTATATGCAAAGTCGAAACGTCTATACAGAAATGGTTTGTTGTGGGGGGGGGGTCACATTTTGACTTGGAGGGCTGTGCCTTGTTCCAAGAGGGCCCCAAGAGGTTCTCAGGCCCTGTGGTTAAGCGTGGCTAGGATTTCACTGGGGCTCCAAAGGGAACCAAAAGGGGCTCCTGATGCACTGACTTCCCGAGCCTGAGAAGCTCCTCAGGCAGCTGGCTGAGCTGTGGACTGGCCACTCGAGGCGCTTTTACTGGAGATGTGACTGGAAGGGTCATTGGGTGAGTGTCTGTGACAACAATATATACTATTCTGTAGTACCTTAGGCACTAGGCACTCCGTCCCTCACCAGGGATCATTCTTAGTAAAATGCTTTTCTCCTCCAAGTACTCCCATGGTTCCTGCTGCTGCAGAACCAAGAATGTCCATTACAAGTGATTTAGGAAGTTAGTTTGTTTCTGTGTGTGTTGCCTGCTTGTAGACGGCGCACTAAAATAACAGAGCACTACTGTACTTGTTTAGCTAGCTACTGTGATTTCCCACACTGAAGCACAGCACTGTACCATATAGGGATTGTGGTGGGAAACACTATGCTATATGAGGACAGAGAACCAGGACTACATGGTCCATGTCTTGTGTGTAGTACTAGGGCTAGCTTTGAGCACACACACACACACACACACACACACACACACACACACACACACACACACACACACACACAATACGAGGCTAAACTGGCTGTAGGCTTTAGGAACCATCAGACTGGCTGAGTCAATTCCCTACATTTCTCATGACCGTACAGTGTTTACGTCCCTGCTTCCCCGCCTGGACTAGAGGCAGAGAGAGAGCAGAGCAGAGTACTACCACTACCATTACCACTACAATGCTGCAGCCTCTAGGCCAGTGGCACACATGATAACCTAATGTGTTTGAAGTCATGGAAAGTAGGCCAGTTGAAAATGACAGGAGGATTTTGATCCTCTTCCCCCCAGAGCTAAGCGATCGAGGTCAACTGTTCCAACAAAACACATAGATGAGAATAGCAATGCTGGATTATCTAATAGTCAGCGTAATGAACTGAGGTGGCCCTGTGGCAAAATATACTTGATGTATAGATGTATGTATGGACAGCTGGAATATGAGTAGTGTTGTTAGGTAATGAACCCCCGCTGCTCCAAAACACTCTTAATTGGACAATACCGAATAAGACCTAGCCAATACTTGTTATAAGCACCACAGACTCCTTACATCAGTATCGGATAGTGTAACAGAACAACAGTTATCCCTGAGAAAATTACATGATAACATATGTACAGTACTGTGCCAACCAGAGAAATTCCTTGGACAAATTAGCACATTTTGATTGATTGATGAGGTTTTCAAGGTAATGGCTTAAAGTTATGTGTAATGAACAGGGATTTGAACTCAAGTGTATTGCTCGTTTTTGAAAATATAACCCATAGGGAAAAAAACTGCCACAGCTGGCCTTCAATAACAGAGGAAAACAAAGTGTTAGGCTAAAGGCACAATTGGGATTAAAGATGGCCGACCCATTGGAAACGTCAGTGTGTTTGAGTGACAGCGCCATGAGAAGCCTCATTAGTGTCAGCCGTGTCAGGTCCATTTACGTGGTTTCTCCAAGCCAGGGATTCCTTGAGTAATGTCTGTCCCTGACCGTAGTGCTGAGTTTAAGACGCAAGCTAGGAGGCCATCTTTATAAACCTGCCTCTATTGAGAAGAAAAGTGGTTGCATTTCAAAAGGCACCCTATACAGTGCACAGGGTCATTAGGGTGCCATTTGGGCTCTGGTCAACAGTACTGCATTATATAGGGAATAGGGTGCAATTTGGTACGAAACCAGTATTTCTACAACTGCCACAAGCATACAAGGGGAGGTGATACAAATCGTGGCGATAATCGCGTTATAACCTAATGGAAATACTCTAAAATATTCAGCACCGTTAACATATGATATTTCACAGTGTGTTCTATTTGATTATGAGTGTGTTTGCCAAGTTCATCTCTGGGATTTGGGGCTCGAGCAACCGCACGAGCACGAGAGAGAGGCTGCAGAGTGAAGATAAAATCTAAAGGTGTCTTCAGATGAACTATGGGGAAGGAACAGGATAGGAGGACTAGGCTGCTCTTTTGTTTTTGTCCAGCTAAAATATACCCCCACCTACCCCCAATTCCACATGCTTCGGAGAGATGCCAACTACCCAAAATGTATGCACGCTAGCATACGTGCTGGCGTGTGGTGTGGGAGGATGTCTACCACTAGTTGTGTCCTCATTTGTGCAGGGGAAGGATGCTTTCCACTGAGATAGGGCCAGAAGCCTGTTAATTATTAACTGCACCCCCCTCCACGACACACACAAAAAATAATAAGGCAAGTAAATTAATTATTACAAGCAAAAGCTCACTCGCAGGGAGAGAGACGGGTAACAATTTGTTTTGTTTACAGGAATGAACACCAGCTGTGATTGAACGCCTGCCTTCCTGTTGGCATATTTATAATCAGTGTGTGTTTCTCAGGGAAATTGCAATTAGATGCCTGACTTTTAGCAGGAACAGTGTCTCCAACTTGGTCTTAATGAGGCAGTAGCAGCTTTGAGTGACTGGCTGGATGCTGCTTCAGAATGTTGGGACTCTCCCTCCTGGCTGGCTGCCATAGAGGATAGAGAGGTTTAGTGACCTCCATCTGCTTTCTTCCCCCTGCTAGCTAACTGCTAAGCTCTTCCCAGTACAATGTGTGTGTGTGTGTGTGTGTGTGTGTGTGTGTGTGTGTGTGTGTGTGTGTGTGTGTGTATTTTTAAGACCTTGGGATCACTCCCCACCCATGTCTCATATTGTTTTATGGGAGGGTAGAAGGGTGCATTTCAGAGAACCGGCGTAAAGGTTGCCCCATAAATCTCAAAAATCTGGAAGTTTGTACCCGTCCGTATCAGTCACTCTTCTGGTTCACCCCACGCCCAACACCCAATTGGACGCCTCAGATAAGATAAGTTGCGACGACAGAGTGTCTGTTTGTCTTTCTAAATTTTAAAGGTGGTTCCTCAGCAGCACCCAGTGACCCGAGGTATTGTGACAGCTCAGCAACACCAACAGAAGGGTTCAGAGCAGTTAAGCAGGACCCTTTCATTGCTTCACTGGGTTAGTGTGAAATAGCTGCCTGTTTCACACAACTAAGCTTGCTACGTATGGCTAGAGTCAGCATGTTAGGCTGCTACCTACATACAGTGGAGTAGAGTGCAGTGTAGTGCAGTACAGTAAAGTACAATACAGTGTAGTACAATAGTACTGTAAAATATGATGCGGTGCAGTGAGTGACTAGGTCTTCCTACCTACACTAATGGAAATATTCAGTTCAGTCGAGTACATGCTTAACTGAATGAATGACAAAGACGGAATGCAATATGACATTTTATTAAATAGTTTGGGGAATGGCCTCGGAGCCAGATGATGTGATGGCATGTAGCCCTATGCGGTGCTGCTGGCATCGAAACCCCCCGCTGGGGAAAAGGAGTTCCAATGATGGGCCTTCAGGTTATTATAGCTGGTAGTGGTGGGGAAGGGGATGGTTGTCAAAAACTGTTGCTGAAAAACAGCAAATGCGAGAACGACGGTAAGTTGACATATAAATACATCCCAAGGTTTACGCCCATTGGTTGAGAGAGAGGAAGGTGATAATTGCAAGAGTGAGCCCATAGGCTAAACAGCAAATATGAGGAGTGTCCATTATTGTGCTTATAGACAATAAGTTAAATAGGTGAATGACATTCCACAAATGGCTAGTAAGAAAGAGGAGAAGAAATAAGACGCTATGATAATATGTTTGTATTCATTCCCACAATGCCTGTAGAATAGGAAACCAAGTTAATTATGTTATGCTTACTGGATGACGTTAAGCGAGCATTCAGACCAGCCTTCCTGATTTGAACTGTTGTGAACTAGATTTGTGTTTGTCAGTCTTAACATAGCCCGATGATGGTGTATGCCCCATCCCTCCACAGTGGGGAATGGGGGCAGAGTAGTTCCCCAGTTTACAAGATGAGACAGATGTTTCCAAGAGAGGGATATGAGATTACCCAGGAACCCAGCTGCCGGGTTAAGCCTACTACACTGCCTATTGACGTGGATAGGGCTGTGGCGGTCATGAAATGTTGTCAGTCGGTGATTGTCAAGCAAATAACACAGTAATTGCGGCACAGCAATTGGCCGTTAATTAACATAAACACATTTAACATCTCCAGGCTTCCACACACAGCCTACAAGCCACTGATGTAGACCTTTGGAACATCTACATTTTAAAAAGTAAAATAAATTGAATAGCCTACACCATCACAATAAATCCATTATTTATTTTAGACAGGTCTAAAGAAACATGATATGAAGAAAATGTAGTCTATTTCAGAAGAACAGAATAGCATACTCTGAGTTGTCCTTATGTTAGGTTAGGCCATGCCATATAGCTGTGGGCTACACTAGTTCATTTAGCAGACAACATTTGCTTAGAATCCCATGCCATTCATTTATATTGTTTTATAGTATGAAGAATACAATTGAACATAGCTGAATAAAATACAATTTGAGGGAGCGAGCACATGCGGCTATCCTGTGTTGATCGGTTGACAAAGGAACAGGTACTCCTATATTCTTAATTTAGAGTTATTTATTTAACTTTAGTTTTGATACAAATGTTGGGTTATTTGTTTAGATTTTTAATACGTTCTAAGGCTGCATGATGCGACTATGATTTGAAAAAAGTATCTTGAAATGCATGAACTCCGCTTCGTGTTTTTGCACAGGCTGTACACACTTCATTAGTCTCATTCACAATTTGACAAGCACTTGATAATGCGTTGAATTTCCTGGCTGCGTCCCTTTTGTGTGGCCGTAATGCCCCCTAAAAATGCCTTTTGTGGCCTTTCGGCCCTTGGGCTGAATATAATCATTTTAATTCCCTTTTCCCGGCTCCATCCCGAAGCACCTCTCACTCACATGGCTCCCAGTCACATGATCGGGTCTTTCTCACTGCCTGCAAGTGAAAACAGACACATCCGGGACGCAACTCCGCGCATCCTTATCCAATTCCAAGGCGCGTATTGAAGATATTAGGAAGAATTGTCCACATTTACTTTTCGTCAGCCAACAAGATGAGTAGGCCTAACGAACAGCAAAAGCACTAGCATATGTCAATCTACTATCCCCCATAGTACAAAAGTTGACCTATTCTGTGCGAGAAATAAATATTCCAAACATAGTCTGGGACAGTTGTGGGATGCGATAGATCCCAAATTAATACAACCACTAGCAATGAGGCTGATGCAACAGATGAGAACGTTTAGCTTAAAACATTGATAAACTGTCAGGCTATTTCTTCACATTATAAGCGCAGCAATGCGCACACGGCATTAGCAGGAAAACACCATTATCACAAGTGACCACAAATTTTGTATTTATTTTTTATTTCACCTTTATTTAACCAGGTAGGCAAGTTGAGAACAAGTTCTCATTTACAATTGCGACCTGGCCAAGATAAAGCAAAGCAGTTCGACACATACAGCGACACAGAGTTACACATGGAGTAAAACAAACATACAGTCAATAATACAGTATAAACAAGTCTATATACGATGTGAGTGTCATGTATTGTCATGTTGTGTCTTGTTCCTGTTCTTTCTCTTCACCCTGTCTCCCTCTGCTGGTCGTATTAGGTTACCTTTTCTTACCCTCCTTCCCCCAGCTGTTCCTTGTCTCCTCTAACTACCTCGTTCACCCCTTTTCCCACCTGTTCCCTTTTTCCCTCTGATTAGGTCTCTATATCTCTCTCTGTTCCTGTTTCTGTCTTTGTCGGATTCTCGTTTGTGTTTCTCATGCCTGAACCAGACTATCGTTGTGTTTGCTGCAACCTTGTCCTGTCCTGTCGGAATCTGCCAGTTCATCTAACCTTGTCCTGTCCTGTCGGAATCTGCCTGTCCATCTGAGCCTACATGTGTTTCGTCATTAAAGAAACTCTGTTTTGTTAATTCGCTTTTGGGTCCTCATTCACGCACCTGACAGAAGAATCCGACCAAGAATGGACCCAGCGACTTCGGATCCTCTCCATTCAGACGTCGAGATCCAGGGAGCGATGCTAGGCAGACACGAGCAGGAATTGTCTGCTGCTCGACATGCCGTTGAGACCCTGGCCGCTCAAGTCTCCAACCTCACAGAACAGGTTCACCATCTCCGCCTCGATCCACCGGCCACTTCCAGGGCTTTCGAATCTCCGGAGCCCAGAATCAATAACCCGCCGTGTTACTCTGGGGAGCCCACTGAATGCCGCTCGTTCCTCACCCAGTGTGATATTGTGTTTTCTCTCCAGCCCAACACTTACTCCAGGAGCACTGCTCGTATCGCCTACGTCATATCTCTCCTTACTGGACGGGCTCGTGAGTGGGGCACGGCAATCTGGGAGGCAAGGGCTGAGTGTACTAACCAGTATCAGGACTTTAAGGAGGAGATGATACGGGTTTTTGATCGTTCTGTTTTTGGGGAGGAAGCTTCCAGGGTCCTGTCTTCCCTATGTCAAGGTAATCGATCCATTACAGACTACTCTATTGAGTTTCGCACTCTTGCTGCCTCCAGTGACTGGAACGAGCCGGCTTTGCTCGCTCGTTTTCTGGAGGGTCTCCGCGCGGAGGTAAAGGATGAGATTCTCTCCCGGGAGGTTCCTTCCAGCGTGGATTCCTTGATTGAACTCGCTATTCGCATAGAGCGACGGGTTGATCTTCGTCACCGAGCTCGTGGAAAGGAGCTTGCGTTCTCCGCTGCCCCCCTCTCCGCATCACTACCATCTTCCTCTGCCGGCTCGGGTGCTGTGCCTATGCAGCTGGGAGGTATCCGCATCTCGACTAAGGAGAGGGAACGGAGAATCACCAACCGCCTCTGTCTCTATTGCGGTTCTGCTGGTCATTTTGTCACTTCATGTCCAGTAAAAGCCAGAGCTCATCAGTAAGCGGAGGGCTACTGGTGAGCGCTACTACTCCTGTCTCTCCTTCAAGATCCTGCACTACCTTGTCGGTCCATCTACGCTGGACCGGTTCGTCAGCTTCCTGCAGTGCCTTGATAGACTCTGGGGCGGAGGGCTGCTTTATGGACGAGACCTGGGCTCGGGAACATGACATTCCTCTCAGACAGTTAAGGGAGCCCACGGCCTTGTTCGCCTTGGATGGTAGTCCTCTCCCCAGGATTCAGCGTGAGACGCTACCTTTAACCCTCACTGTCTCTGGTAATCATAGCGAAACCATTTCTTTTTAAATTTTTCGTTCACCTTTTACACCTGTTGTTTTGGGCCATCCCTGGCTAGTTTGTCATAATCCTTCTATTAATTGGTCTAGTAATTCTATCCTCTCCTGGAACGTCTCTTGTCATGTGAAATGTTTAATGTCTGCTATCCCTCCTGTTTCCTCTGTCTCTTCTTCACAGGAGGAGCCTGGTGATTTGACAGGGGTGCCGGAGGAATATCACGATCTGCGCACGGTGTTCAGTCGGTCCAGGGCCACCTCTCTTCCTCCACACCGGTCGTATGATTGTAGTATTGATCTCCTTCCGGGAACCACTCCCCCCCGGGGTAGACTATACTCTCTGTCGGCTCCCGAACGTAAGGCTCTCGAAGATTATTTGTCTGTAGCTCTTGACGCCGGTACCATAGTCCCCTCCTCCTCTCCCGCCGGAGCGGGGGTTTTTTTTGTCAAAAAGAAAGACGGGTCTCTGCGCCCCTGCATAGATTATCGAGGGCTGAATGACATAACAGTGAAGAATCGTTATCCGCTTCCTCTTATGTCTTCAGCCTTCGAGATCCTGCAGGGAGCCAGGTTTTTCACTAAGTTGGACCTTCGTAACGCTTACCATCTCGTGCGCATCAGGGAAGGGGACGAGTGGAAGACGGCGTTTAACACTCCGTTAGGGCACTTTGAATACCGGGTTCTTCCTTTCGGCCTCGCTAACGCTCCAGCTGTCTTTCAGGCATTAGTCAATGACGTCCTGAGAGACATGCTGAACATCTTTGTTTTCGTTTACCTTGACGATATCCTGATTTTTTCACCGTCACTCCAGATTCATGTTCAGCACGTTCGACGTGTCCTCCAGCGCCTTTTAGAGAATTGTCTTTTTGTGAAGGCTGAGAAGTGCACTTTTCATGCCTCCTCCGTCACATTTCTCGGTTCTGTTATTTCCGCTGAAGGCATTAAGATGGATCCCGCTAAGGTCCAAGCTGTCATTGATTGGCCCGTCCCTAAGTCACGCGTCGAGCTGCAGCGCTTTCTCGGCTTCGCGAACTTCTATCGTCGTTTCATCCGTAATTTCGGTCAGGTGGCAGCTCCTCTCACAGCCCTTACTTCTGTCAAGACGTGCTTTAAGTGGTCCGTTTCCGCCCAGGGAGCTTTTGATCTCCTCAAGAATTGTTTTACATCCGCACCTATCCTTGTTACACCTGACGTCTCTAGACAGTTCGTTGTCGAGGTTGACGCGTCAGAGGTGGGCGTGGGAGCCATTCTTTCTCAGCGCTCCCCCTCTGACGACAAGGTCCACCCTTGCGCGTATTTTTCTCATCGCCTGTCGCCGTCGGAACGTAACTATGATGTGGGAAACCGCGAACTGCTCGCCATCCGCTTAGCCCTAGGCGAATGGCGACAGTGGTTGGAGGGGGCGACCGTTCCTTTTGTCGTTTGGACTGACCATAGGAACCTTGAGTACATCCGTTCTGCCAAACGACTTAATGCGCGTCAGGCTCGTTGGGCGCTGTTTTTCGCTCGTTTCGAGTTCGTGATTTCTTATCGTCCGGGCTCTAAGAACACCAAGCCTGATGCTTTATCTCGTCTCTTCAGTTCTTCAGTAGCCTCCACTGACCCCGAGGGGATTCTCCCTGAGGGGCGTGTTGTCGGGTTGACTGTCTGGGGAATTGAGAGGCAGGTAAAGCAAGCACTCACTCACACTCCGTCGCCGCGCGCTTGTCCTAGGAACCTTCTTTTCGTTCCCGTTCCTACTCGTCTGGCCGTTCTTCAGTGGGCTCACTCTGCCAAGTTAGCCGGCCACCCTGGCGTTCGGGGTATGCTTGCTTCCATTCGCCAGCGTTTTTGGTGGCCCACCCGGGAGCATGACACGCGTCGTTTCGTGGCTGCTTGTTCGGTCTGCGCGCAGACTAAGTCCGGTAACTCCCCTCCTGCCGGCCGTCTCAGGCCGCTTCCCATTCCCTCTCGACCGTGGTCTCACATCGCCTTAGATTTTATCACCGGACTGCCTTCGTCAGCGGGGAAGACTGTTATTCTTACGGTTGTCGATAGGTTCTCTAAGGCGGCTCATTTTATTCCCCTTGCTAAGCTCCCTTCTGCTAAAGAAACGGCACAAATCATCATCGAGAATGTTTTCAGAATTCATGGCCTTCCGTCAGACGTCGTTTCGGACAGGGGTCCGCAATTCATGTCTCAATTTTGGAGGGAGTTTTGCCGTTTGATTGGGGCTTCCGTCAGTCTCTCTTCCGGCTTTCACCCCCAGTCTAACGGTCAAGCAGAACGGGCCAATCAGACTATTGGTCGCATCTTACGCAGTCTTTCTTTTCGTAACCCTGCGTCTTGGTCAGAACAGCTCCCCTGGGCAGAATACGCCCACAACTCGCTTCCTTCGTCTGCGACCGGGCTATCTCCTTTTCAGAGTAGCCTCGGGTACCAGCCTCCGCTGTTCTCGTCTCAGTTCGCCGAGTCCAGCGTCCCCTCCGCTCAGGCTTTTGTCCAACGTTGCGAGCGCACCTGGAAGAGGGTCAGGTCTGCACTTTGCCGTTATAGGGGGCAGACTGTGAGAGCCGCTAATAAGCGTAGAACTAAGAGTCCTAGATATTGTCGCGGCCAGAGAGTTTGGCTCTCCACTCAGAACCTTCCCCTTAAGACAGCTTCTCGCAAGTTGACCCCGCGGTTCATTGGTCCGTTCCGTATTTCTCAGATCATTAATCCTGTCGCAGTGCGACTTCTTCTTCCGCGATATCTTCGTCGCGTCCACCCGGTCTTCCATGTCTCCTGTGTTAAGCCCGTTCTTCGCGCCCCCGCTCGTCTTCCCCCCCCCCCCCCATCCTTGTCGAGGGCGCACCTATCTACAGGGTCCGTAAGATTTTGGACATGCGTCCTCGGGGCCGTGGTCATCAGTACCTAGTGGATTGGGAGGGGTACGGTCCTGAGGAAAGGAGTTGGGTTCCCTCTCGGGACGTGCTGGACCGTTCGCTGATCGATGATTTCCTCCGTTGCCGCCAGGTTTCCTCCTCGAGTGCGCCAGGAGGCGCTCGGTGAGTGGGGGGGTACTGTCATGTATTGTCATGTTGTGTCTTGTTCCTGTTCTTTCTCTTCACCCTGTCTCCCTCTGCTGGTCGTATTAGGTTACCTTTTCTTACCCTCCTTCCCCCAGCTGTTCCTTGTCTCCTCTAACTACCTCGTTCACCCCTTTTCCCACCTGTTCCCTTTTTCCCTCTGATTAGGTCTCTATATCTCTCTCTGTTCCTGTTTCTGTCTTTGTCGGATTCTCGTTTGTGTTTCTCATGCCTGAACCAGACTATCGTTGTGTTTGCTGCAACCTTGTCCTGTCCTGTCGGAATCTGCCAGTTCATCTAACCTTGTCCTGTCCTGTCGGAATCTGCCTGTCCATCTGAGCCTACATGTGTTTCGTCATTAAAGAAACTCTGTTTTGTTAATTCGCTTTTGGGTCCTCATTCACGCACCTGACAGTGAGCAAATGAGGTGAGATAAGGGAGGTAAAGGCAAAAAGGCCATGGTGGCAAAGTAAATACAATATAGCAAGTAAAACACTGGAATGGTAGATTTGCAATGGGAGAATGTGCAAAGTAGAAATAAAAATAATGGGGTGCAAAGGAGCAAAATAAATAAATAAATGAAATACAGTAGGGAAAGAGGTAGTTGTTTGGGCTAAATTATAGGTGGACTATGTACAGGTGCAGTAATCTGTGAGCTGCTCTGACAGTTGGTGCTTAAAGCTAGTGAGGGAGATAAGTGTTTCCAGTTTCAGAGATTTTTGTAGTTCGTTCCAGTCATTGGCAGCAGAGAACTGGAAGGAGAGGCGGCCAAAGAAAGAATTGGTTTTGGGGGTGACTAGAGAGATATACCTGCTGGAGCGTGTGCTGCAGGTGGGAGATGCAATGGTGACAAGCGAGCTGAGATAAGGGGGGACTTTACCTAGCAGGGTCTTGTAGATGACATGGAGCCAGTGGGTTTGGCGACGAGTATGAAGCGAGGGCCAGCCAACGAGAGCGTACAGGTCGCAATGGTGGGTAGTATATGGGGCTTTGGTGACAAAACGGATTGCACTGTGATAGACTGCATCCAATTTGTTGAGTAGGGTATTGGAGGCTATTTTGTAAATGACATCGCCAAAGTCGAGGATTGGTAGGATGGTCAGTTTTACAAGGGTATGTTTGGCAGCATGAGTGAAGGATGCTTTGTTGCGAAATAGGAAGCCAATTCTAGATTTAACTTTGGATTGGAGATGTTTGATATGGATCTGGAAGGAGAGTTTACAGTATAACCAGACACCTAGGTATTTGTAGTTGTCCACGTATTCTAAGTCAGAGCCGTCCAGAGTAGTAATGTTGGACAGGCGGGTAGGTACAGGTAGCGATCGGTTGAAGAGCATGCATTTAGTTTTACTTGTATTTAAGAGCAATTGGAGGCCACGGAAGGAGAGTTGTATGGCATTGAAGCTTGCCTGGAGGGTTGTTAACACAGTGTCCAAAGAAGGGCCAGAAGTATACAGAATGGTGTCGTCTGCGTAGAGGTGGATCAGAGACTCACCAGCAGCAAGAGCGACCTCATTGATGTATACAGAGAAGAGAGTCGGTCCAAGAATTGAACCCTGTGGCACCCCCATAGAGACTGCCAGAGGTCCGGACAGCAGACCCTCCGATTTGACACACTGAACTCTATCAGAGAAGTAGTTGGTGAACCAGGCGAGGCAATCATTTGAGAAACCAAGGCTGTCGAGTCTGCCGATGAGGATGTGGTGATTGACAGAGTCGAAAGCCTTGGCCAGATCAATGAATACGGCTGCACAGTAATGTTTCTTATCGATGGCGGTTAAGATATCATTTAGGACCTTGAGCGTGGCTGAGGTGTACCCATGACCAGCTCTGAAACCAGATTGCATAGCAGAGAAGGTATGGTGAGATTCGAAATGGTCGGTAATCTGTTTGTTGACTTGGCTTTCGAAGACCTTAGAAAGGCATGGTAGGATAGATATAGGTCTGTAGCAGTTTGGGTCAAGAGTGTCACCCCCTTTGAAGAGGGGGATGACCGCAGCTGCTTTCCAATCTTTGGGAATCTCAGACGACACGAAAGAGAGGTTGAACAGGCTAGTAATAGGGGTGGCAACAATTTTGGCAGATAATTTTAGAAAGAAAGGGTCCAGATTGTCTAGCCCGGCTGATTTGTAGGGGTCCAGATTTTGCAGCTCATACAGAACATCAGCTGAGCAGATTTGGGAGAAGGAGAAATGGGGAAGGCTTGGGCGAGTTGTTGTGGGGGGTGCAGTGCTGTTGACAGGGGTAGGAGTAGCCAGGTGGAAAGCATGGCCAGCCGTAGAAAAATGCTTATTGAAATTCTCAATTATGGTGGATTTATCAGTGGTGACAGTGTTTCCTATCTTCAGTGCAGTGGGCAGCTGGGAGGAGGTGTTCTTATTCTCCATGGACTTTACAGTGTCCCAGAACTTTTTTGAGTTAGTGTTGCAGGAAGCAAATTTCTGCTTGAAAAAGCTAGCCTTGGCTTTTCAAACTGCCTGTGTATAATGGTTTCTAGCTTCCCTGAACAGCTGCATATCACGGGGGCTGTTCGATGCTAATGCAGAACGCCATAGGATGTTTTTGTGTTGGTTAAGGGCAGTCAGGTCTGGGGAGAACCAAGGGCTATATCTGTTCCTGGTTCTAAATTTCTTGAATGGAGCATGTTTATTTAAGATGGTTAGGAAGGAATTTAAAAAAAATATCCAGGCATCCTCTACTGACGGGATGAGATCAATATCCTTCCAGGATACCCTGGCCAGGTCGATTAGAAAGGCCTGCTCGCTGAAGTGTTTCAGGGAGCGTTTTACAGTGATGAGTGGAGGTCGTTTGACCGCTGACCCATTACGGATGCAGGCAATGAGGCAGTGATCGCTGAGATCTTGGTTGAAAACAGCAGAGGTGTATTTAGAGGGCAAGTTGGTTAGGATGATATCTATGAGGGTGCCCGTGTTTAAGGCTTTGGGGAGGTACCTGGTAGGTTCATTGATAATTTGTGTGAGGTTGAGGGCATCAAGTTTAGATTGTAGGATGGCTGGGGTGTTAAGCATGTTCCAGTTTAGGTTGCCTAGCAGCACAAGCTCTGAAGAAAGATGGTGGGCAATCAGTTCACATATGGTGTCCAGAGCACAGCTGGGGGCAGAGGGTGGTCTATAGCAGGCGGCAACGGTGAGAGACTTGTTTTTAGAGAGGTGGATTTTTAAAAGTAGAAGTTAAAATTGTTTGGGTACAGACCTGGATAGTAGGACAGAACTCTGCAGGCTATCTTTGCAGTAGATTGCAACACCGCCCCCTTTGGCAGTTCTATCTTGTCTGAAAATGTTGTAGTTTGGAATTAAAATGTCTGAATTTTTGGTGGTCTTCCTAAGCCAGGATTCAGACACAGCTAGAACATCCGGGTTGGCAGAGTGTGCTAAAGCAGTGAATAGAACAAACTTAGGGAGGAGGCTTCTAATGTTAACATGCATGAAACCAAGTCTATTACGGTTACAGAAGTCATCAAAAGAGAGCGCCTGGGGAATAGGAGTGGAGCTAGGCACTGCAGGGCCTGGATTCACCTCAGAGTAGGAGTAGAATAAGGGTGCGGCTAAAAGCAATAAGAATTGGTCGTTTAGAACGTCTGGAACAGAGAGTAAAAGGAGGTTTCTGGGGTCGATAAAATAGCATCAAGGTATAATGTACAGACAAAGGTAAGGTAGGATGTGAATACAGTGGAGGTAAACCTAGGTATTGAGTGATGAAGAGAGAGATATTGTCTCTAGAAACATCATTGAAACCAGGAGATGTCATTGCATGTGTGGGTGGTGGAACTAATAGGTTGGATATGGTATAAATGAGCAGGACTAGAGGCTCTACAGTGAAATAAACCAATAAACACTAACCAGAACAGCAATGGACAAGGCATATTGACATTAAGGAGAGGCATGCTCAGTCGAGTGATCAAAAGGGTCCAGTGAGTGGAGAGGTTGGTTGGGGGTCACGGCGATTTAGACAGCTAAATCGGTAGCAAGCTGCTAGCAATATGCGATTATGCATGTAATGCTTTTATTATGAAGGTACATTCTTATGGTGAAAATGATCTTCCTCAGACTTGATACTCACGCGCTGCTTATGTATGCCAGTTAGGGTCTACACCAATTGTTGAGCGGATTAATGTGCTTCATTTTAAGAAGTTATTTGGCCACTTTAGTTGCGATACAAACCATATCAAAACATATAGGCCTATGGGCTAGGCTACATGATGTGTGCGACTATGGTTTTGAAAAAGTTGCAGAAAACAAAAGCATGCACGCTGTTTGCCTTAAGGTGGGCATCATTCACAAGTGATAATATATTGTAATGAAACAGGCAGGGAGCAGGCCTCGAACCCTCGACCTTCTAGCCCGAGGTCCGGCGCGCTATCGACTGTACCGCAAAAGCATGCTCGTGCGGCAGGGTCGATTTCCGCAGGTCGTTACAATATCATTAGGGTGGGAGGAGCTCTGGGCCACAACGCTGACAAACCCTCCATAGTCCCGACGGTGAAGATTAGCATGCTCTCGTAGCCATATTTACACTTTGCATACAGTAGGATCTTAATTTGTTCACTTTTTAGTTTGCTGCGAATGTTCCTGCAGGAAATGCGAACTTGTAGTGTATTCAAGGTTTAAAGGTAGCCTCAGCGAAATGATGTTGCCACGACCAGAACTTCAGATATTGAGATGAGCGAAATGCATGCCTTTGCTCTTGCACAGTCACACACAGTACCTGCATGTGGTGGTAGCCAGAGCACCAAAACAGTGGAGAAGTTGAGCTTCGCACTTCAACGCTCTTAGTTGTTGCGGAAATTGACCCACTATGCTGTTTACTTTTTATAATGTCAGACTTATTTTGCCCTAACAAAAAATGTATCAACCCGACAAAACATTTCCATTAATTATAATCCACATAATAATTCAAATTTGCTCTTGCTACAGGATTATTTTTCTACTGTAGCAAACTGGCTTTCCCTCAATCCCTGAATAACCAAGGGTTGTGCATCAGTTAGAATATAACTGTGCATCAGTTAGAATAGAACAGTGCATCAGTTAGAATAGAACAGCGCATCAGTTAGAATAGAACAGAGCATCAGTTAGAATAGAACAGCGCATCAGTTGGAATAGAACAGCGCATCAGTTGGAATAGAACAGCGCATCAGTTGGAATAGAACAGCGCATCAGTTGGAATAGAACAGCGCATCAGTTGGAATAGAACAGCGCATCAGTTGGAATAGAACAGCGCATCATTTAGAATAGAACAGAGCATCAGTTAGAATAGAACAGAGCATCAGTTAGAATAGAACAGCGCATCAGTTAGAATAGAATAGCGCATCAGTTAGAAGATAACAGCCCATCAGTTAGAATATTAGTGTTAGGAATCCTTTCATCTATACAATTTTGTAACTAACAGACCAATTATTTTTGCTTTCCCCAATAACATGCAGAGCAGAACAATGCTCAATACATGTAGTGGTTTATCCTGTCCTCTTTTCTCTCTTCCCTTTTCCTGTTTGTCTCTTTTAAGGAGCTCTAGTCTGCATATATCCCCTGCCCTCCCGAACCCACCCTTCCCTGTCCTCTCCCTCACAGCGCTGCTACTGCCTGCTGCACCCTGTGAGCAGTCTGATTCCCTGCCTTCTGCCTTCCCCGTGGGGATTGGGTTTTTGCTGGAGGGAAATGAGATCAGATAAAGCTCCCTCCAGCTCTGACTCTAGCCCTGGCCCCACAGTATCCTACACTACAGTCACTCACACAGCCACAGCCTGATACTGCTGTGCTGCACTTGCTGGCCATGGAGGGAGAAGGCTGACAGGACAGGACATGGCATGGCTGGGCCTGAGGTGGGACTGGGACTGGGCTCTGCTGAGGAGATGCTGCCACATGAATACTTAGTTAACGTCATGCTTACTAGCTAAGCTAACGTCCACAGCCATCAGAAATACGGTATCATTCATATCAGGCACAATATATAAGATAAACAGTGTTACTCTTGTGGCCCACGTTACTCTTATACAGCCCATTTCCGAATGCTTTTCTTTCCCCAAGATATTCCCAACATGGCCACTTCCACTTGGCTATTTGTGCATGAGATGGATTAAGGCCAGAAGAGGAAGTGGAAAGTGTTACCTACCTGGGACTTCTAGCTCCCATTCTGAGCAACCCTGAGGTCATCATTTACACTGTACACAGTTTTCTGTTTCTGTACACTGTTTAAATGTTTACATTCACAGGTCAATTTTCTCATTCTCCTAACCTTCAACCCCACTCTTTTATGCCCCTCCTAGCCATGAGGATATTGCCTGGCTGTGTTGGGCTGGCTGATGGAGGAAGGGGGAGTCAGGGCTAGGGGTTGGTGCCGGGGCTGCTGGGGAGTAGGTGAGCTTTAGAGTCTGCCTGCTCCAGGGATAGGCACTCCCTGATGATGACTGAAATTGGCTATGTACAGTACACTATGTACTGCGCTAGGCTAACCCAAGACACTGAGACAGTCAGACTAAGCTATACAGTCTGGCTGTACAAACATGGTCCCCTCCCTTTCCTGCTCCGGTCAGACACTTTCTAGGCTACGTGGTGCTTGTCTCCTGTTTTTCCCCTTGTGTAGAGCTCAGTCATTGACATACGGTAGGTCTAACTAAAGTCAGTGGGCAGTGCAATATCAGTATTCTATGTGTGATGTTTGTTTGATTTTCTATTGTCAATGAAAATACTTTGTAAAGACATACCCAAGATGATGCCAAACTGACATCCATACGTAGAGAGAAATGTTCATGGTTAATGCAGAGAAAATTCAAGTATGCCTTGGAAACGTGCATAATGGGCGAGTTTCCGACTGGCACGATGTCAATGTGTCGTGTAAATGGCCAAAAAGAGTAGAAACAGCTCACCTGCTTTTACACTATGTGCAATGTTTCTTTTGAATAAACAATATGTACACCTTCCTAATATTGAGTTGCACCACCCCCCTCTTGCCTCAATTCGTCGAGGCATGGACTCTACAAGGTGTCCAAAGCCTTCCACAGGGATGCTGGCCCATGTTTTGGGGTTAACTCCAACGCTTTCCACAGTTGTGGCAAATTGGCTGGATTACCTTTGGGTGGTGGACCATTCTTGATACACATGGGAGACTGTTGAGTTTGAAAAACCCAGCAGCTTTGAAGTTCTTGACAAAAACCGGTGCACCCGGGCACCTACTACCATACCCTGTTCAAAAGCACTTAAAACTTTTGTCTTTCCCATGCACCCTATGAATGGCACACATACACAATCCATGTCTCATTTGTATCAAGGTTTAGCCATCCTTCTTTAACTTGTCCCCTCCCCTTCATCTACACTGATTGAAGTGGATTTAATAAGGGATCATCAATAAGGGATCATAGCTTTCACCTGGATTCACCTGGTCAGTCGATGTCATGGAAAGAGCCTGTGTTTTTAATGTTTTGTACACTCAGTGTAGTTTCACCATATTAAAACGAAAGTTCAGTCCACATAACAGGGTTGACCTTAAAAAACGTATTTTTTTCTTTCTTAAAATGTATCCCATAATAATAATCTTCAGAGATGTCTTTGTCAAAGCAATAAAATAACTAGGGCTTTACAATGATGGTGAAAACTTGGAGAAATGTTGAGATTAAGTGGGTTAAAATCTTAGAAGTCATAGAGGATGCACAGAGGGACATGTCAAAAAGCAATATTTGTGCACAATTGCTACTTAAAATATCAAAGGTACGCAAAAAGCACTCATTTCGTGGAATGACCCTCTGCTTATTGTTCAGAAATCTTTTGGAGTGTTATTTGTACTGAAAACAAAGTGGCAGAAAAATTAGACAATGCTGGTGGTTGGCTTTGGTTGTGGGGTGGGGGAAGATAACGTGTGTGTGCGTGAGTTTGTGCGCTTGTCTGTGTGTGTGCGTGCAGGTACAAGTAAGTACGTACAAAATTGTGCATGTGTGAGTGTGTGCATATAGGCTATAGCATTTGTGTGCTGGCTAGTGAGAT
Organism: Oncorhynchus mykiss; assembly: GCF_013265735.2. Classification (NCBI taxonomy): domain Eukaryota; kingdom Metazoa; phylum Chordata; class Actinopteri; order Salmoniformes; family Salmonidae; genus Oncorhynchus; species Oncorhynchus mykiss. The sequence continues at coordinate 41,895,359 of NC_048573.1, forward strand.
TGGGAGGCGAGGCACAGTCAGAGAGTGCCAATGAAGCTCAGTGGCTGGTACTGCCTCCATCTTGTGCAAGAGAGCATAAAGTTCAATGAGAACAAAGGTCACACACAGACAGATTCACACAGAAAAAGTTATCTTTCCCATTGTCATCCTCCATGAAACAACACACATAGCCAAAAATACACAAACGACACAACCGACTTTTCTTCTAAATTGAGTGTGCATTAGAACTTTAGCCAGACAGGATCAACATCTTGATTGCAGTTGTGCAGTTTTACAGCAGGCCATAAAGTGTTAATAATCTTTGGTACAGGGACTCGGGGTGTTAAGGCTGTGAAGGTGCTGTCAGAGTGGGCTGCTGTTAATGGACCGTTGAGGCCCAAAATAATGGGCACGACAGAGCACCCTGTGGCCACCCCTGTATAACACACACAGGCTCACACAGTGAATACTAAACACCTCTTTCAAGGGTGAACCCTCAGACATGGGATAATCACACTCACCGATATGCGCTTCACTCTTCGCTTTTATTTAGTAGCCTACATCAGTGTGCTTAAGCAAGGTAGGAACGGCTTTGTCGGAACAAAATGGGTTATGTTTGTTGTGTTAATTGACCAAAATAAGCTTCAGACAGAAGCTACACTCTTAGAAAAAATGGTTCCAAAGGTTATTTGGTTGTCACCCCTCCAGTGAAGGTTGCTGAGGGGATGACGGCTAAAAGTATTGTCTGGAATGGACTAAATGGAATGGTATATAACACGCGTTTGATACTATTCCATTCATTCCATTCCAGCCATTATTATGAGACGTCCTCCCACCAGCAGCCCCCACTGGTGGAAAGGGCTCTACATGGAACCAAAAGGGTTCTATCTGAAACCAAAAAGGATTATCATATGGGGACAGCCGAAGAACCCTTTTAGGTTCTAGATAACACCTTTTCTTCTAAGAATGTACTTTGTTTCCAGCAGTGTGCATGTGTCAGTGCTACCTACCTCTTCCCCCTTCCCATCATCGTTATTCATTAGGCTAGAAAACTCCCATTGGCTATTAGCCAAGAGAAACGGAGAAGTGTAGAGTCTTTGTGCAGCGCTTCCCGGACAAAATAAAAGGCAGCTGCTGACTCCTCCTGCACCTGTATCGATAACCAGCAGCCCTCCAATCAGCACCTACTCCCCTCCCGCATCCAGTAGCCAGCCAGCCCAGCCACCCACCCTGCCTCTGCCTGCCCCAGTCTCCCAGAATACAAGTGACAATGCCACAGAGCACTCAGTCCCATCACCATCCCCACCACAGGCCCACACAACTGGGGCAGCCTCTCCTCTTTTGTCTCTCTCCATCCCCTTTCTGTCCCCTTTTCTTTGTAGCAGGCCTTCAGTTGAACGATTGCATTCTCCAAAATATGATAGAGTAAGCCTACAGTAGGCCCTATGAGTAGGCTACTATGTGTGGATTGTAGCCTAGTGCCAATGTCAATGTTATTCGTAGGAGAGGAACTCTGAAGAGATGTGTGCGCTTGTCCAGTTGTACGAATCATGATCATCAGGCTTCTTCTCAGAATATGGCTCCTGTTAATGAGGTGCAGTCTGTAGGAAGGCTCTTAACACCAGAGATGTGTTCTGTGCTATTCTATTCTGTCACTTCCTCTAATGTTAGTCGTGGGGGTTGGAGTGAGTGGGAGATGAGGCACTCTTCTGCGCTCTCTCGCTCGCTCTATCTCTCCCTACCCCCCATTTAGTACGGCATGAGGGATGCCTGTCATGGTCACCTCCTCTCCTCACCTCCACTATCTATTCCTGGTTTGGTTGAGACTAAGCCTGCTCCTCCTCAGTACCTGCAGGCCTGTCGTATTGTACAAGCATGTCATTCTGTGGACACCTCATTTTGTGAATGTGTCACTCCTTGACATAGCTGTCCTGTATCTGAGTCTCCTGTCACTCCCCATCATCACAGGGAGATATGTGATCACTGAGCGGCAGACAGCCACACGCGCATGCGTGCACACACACACACACACACACACACACACACACACACACACACACACACACACTTTCTCTCTACTTAACTATGAGAGCACTCTCCCAATACTGTTTCCTGGCCCTCCATCCTATCTAGGATGCAAAAATGCCTGAGCTGCCTTCTCTCTCCACCGCTCCCCGAGCTGCCAGACGGAAATGTTTATCCTCTTGTCTTCCTCTGGTCAGGTTGGACTACTGATGGTTGGTGTGTGAACTAGGTGATATGTGTGTTGGTATTGTGTATGCCGGGCTTGGAGGCAGCGTGTAGGAGCGGGGCCAGGTGGGGCTCCACAGTCTGGCCCTCTGTGTGGCTGCTGTGTGGGAGGGAGAGCAGGAAGGAGGGGGCTTTTCTCTCTCTCTCTCCTCTCTTTCTCTGTCCCTGTCTCTCTCTCTTCTCCTCGGCATTGTATTTCGCCTCTTAAGGCCAGAGACAACACATGCTGCAGGCAGCACCTCAGACAGTCCATGCAGCGCAGTGGGAGAGACATGGAGAGGGGGAGGACTGTGTCACTGACGGAGGGAGGAGGGAGGAGACAGTGGGTGAGAGAAAGGGAGGAGGACTGAAATGATACAGAGAAGGAAGAGGAAGGGGGAGGACGTTAAGGATACAGAGAAGGAAGAGGAAGGGGGAGGATGTTAAGAATACAGAGAAGGAAGAGGAAGGGGGAGGATGTTAAGGATACAGAGAGGAAGAGAAAGGGGAGGGCTTAAAGGATACAGAGAGGAAGAGACAGGGGAGGACTTTAAGGATACAGAGAAGGAAGAGAAAGGGGAGGACTTAAAGGATACAGAGTGGAAGAGAAAGGGGAGGACTTAAATGATACAGAGAAGGAAGAGAAAGGGGAGGACTTTAAGGATACAGAGAAGGAAGAGAAAGGGGAGGACTTAAAGGATACACTGAGCGAGGGAGGAGGAGAGAGTATGGGACGACTAAAAGAAGACAGGGTTTGTAAGGCCTAAATGTTAGAAGGGGATGAGCTAGAGGGAGGACTGAAAAGATACTGATAACAAACATAGAAGAGTGTATATGGGCCTACACTTTTCTATTGGCTGAAGAATGGTAACCAGTGTGTTTGACAACTACGACTACAGTCTTCTCTTCAATACAGGTTTTTATGAAAGGAACTGAAAAGATTGAACATTTTTGGTGGAATCACTGATAAAGTGAATGACATGCACTGTCAGTCACTCCATGAACCGGCCTAAAAATCCCTAATTGGCTATCCAGTCAAAAACATTATCCCAGACCCTAGGTAATAGCCTACATCTCTACTAGCTGTGAAAAGTGTTCCTGTTTTGCCTCAAATAAATACTAATACTAATAATAAAGTCAACAATGGAAATATGTAGCATCGATAGTATGGGAAGTGTTGTTTTCTCCCTCCCGGGGTTCTTTGTTAGCCTCCCTGAAGAAACACCCTACGCCTGCTCCCTTCTACACCTAGAATGTACATTTCATCCCCAGGTGTATACGCCTTCGCCTAACTGTTGCAACCGGCCCCGGTGGCTAGCTTTAAATGACTATAGCCCACAGTGATACATTGGCTGGTATGTCTAGAGACTCTTTCTCCTGGCGAGCCCACGGGTGCAATTTCACACGTCCTGTCGTGCATTGAAAAGTATTAGATTGGTGTGTTAAGTATTGCCTGAAGAGGGAGTTTCTACCATTGTTAAATCTTTGACAGTAAGTTTACAAGGGCACACCTCAGGCCAAAAAACATGATTCACCCTTCCCCTATCTTAGAGGGGGGAGGGGGGATCATGGAGCAAGGATGTTTTTCAAAATGGTTATTCGAAGACAGCCCTTTATTGAATAGGGTGCCATTTCAGACATCTTTTAAAGACAGCCAGGGATCATGGAGGAAGGGCAGAGTGGCCATCTGTAGTATGGATGAAATGAGGCAGACACCTTGGTGTGATGGTGATTAATGGACTCTACAGTATGTAACAGAATATCCGCTGCTGCACTCTGTAATGAGATCATTGTATTAAAGAAACCGCAGTGAACTGAGAGAATATGACTTTTCCCCCTTGAAATTGGAGCTGAATTCGGCATTTAAGCCCTTAAGTCATTTGATGTGGTGTTTCTGGATGCATTGTGTGTGTGTTCCACTTTGGGGCGATGCTTGGTGATTCCAGTAAAGAGCCAGTGAATAACCGTAGAGCATTTTGCAGATATCTGTAAGTCTGCAAATTGTCTGACTAGCTAGCCTGCAGTTGTTGTGTACTTTTATTAATTTGTAGGTTTTGTGCAAAGAATGCCTAAACATCATTCTGTGTGTATAGTAGGTCTCGCCAGCCTCGCCAAAGGTGATGATTGAAAGCTGTAATGAGCTGAATCATGTATTCTGTGGAAATAGCTGGCAGTTCTTTTCACTGAGGACTGTGAGAGAGTGTGTGGTCTCGAGTTTAATGAGAAGGGGTTTGTGGTTACAACATCACCACTTCCTCCCCTAGCAGACTTCTTTCCCCTGAAGGAGAGATAGAAAGATGGAGACACAGTGAGCAGCAGCACTCCTCTTGATACACAGAGAGAAGGACAGAGAGACAGAGAGAGACAGAAAGAGACAGAGAGAGAGAGACAGATAGAGAGAGAGACAGAGAGAGAGACAGATAGAGAGAGAGACAGAGAGAGAGAGACAGAGACAGACAGACAGATAGAGAGAGAGACAGAGAGAAAGTGCAAAAGATGAAAAATAGAAGACCTAATTAGTCCAGAAGGGGAATGTGTCTTAAGCAGTTCCCCCCCAAAAAATGCAGAGTGAGTGCAGCAACGGAGAGGCTTAGTGCTAAATCCCACTGCAGGCACGGTGTGCACTGGCCCACCAAGCGTAATGAGCATGAGAGGCTGCATATTAAATATTCTCAAAATCCTAATGACATGCCTTCGAGGAGAGTGACCACGCTATATTTCAGTGACCCAGATTGAGATCATCTTCCTGCTGAATCTTTTATGTGGAAACAAAAAATGAATGTTAACAAATTGTATTTACCATAGCCAAGAGATGTGCGGTATGGTAACGGAATGGTGTGTGTGTGTGTGTGTGTGTGTGTGTGTGTGGGAGGGTGAGTAGGGGAGGTAGAGATTTGGAGTGTGACAGGGAGAGGATACGATTTCTCGCCAATATGATTTTCACGTTGTCTCTTGGGAATTGTGTCCATGTTAGGTTGACATCTTGACAAAATTATGGTCTAGGGAACCCCCCCCCCCCTCATATAGCATATTCTGATATGGAAATCTTGCCTATACCTTCTCTCATTTTTTCCCCCTGAATCCAATCTGTATCAATATGCAGTGGGAGAGAAAAGCGATATGGAAACTCAGCGGTCTGTTCCCAGAAGGCATTGGAGCAGGGAAATATTTACTTTATGCACACAATTAAAGCAGCGGTAAGCGGCTGGGGAATTAGTCTCCGTGCTTTCTGCATTAGGTGACAGTACACCTTTCTGTGTCACAGACTGTGTGATAACACACATGCACATAGCAGGATAAACAACCGTCTATCAGTGTAGATGTTTAACTACCCCAGCATTCTCCTCAATGGATAGCAGTCAGTAGCTAGGTTTCCATCCGATTGGCGATGTTCATGCGAATGTTCTAAAATCTGCATGAATAAAATATGCGCGTTTTTCCAACCAGTGTGACTTGTTGCGGATTGGAAAAAAAAGAACAGCTCGTGACGACGTGGTGCACACCAAATGTACTTTTCCGCTGAAGTTTTCATTTAAAGTGTGCTTCCATCGCATTTTCAACTCTACTGATAGTTTTGTCACACGAACTGTTGAGTTAAATAGCAAACGTGCCCACTCTGGTCTTGACAGGTGTGCTCTAGCCAACAGCTGGTAGATACAGTGTGGGTATGGCTGTACGAGTAGGCGAGTCGACATGATGAGATTATTATGGATAAGAGCGAGAATATTTGTATTTGTCACACGCCAGTCAAGCATAGATCATCATGTCACCAGAATAAGACCCTCCGTATTTATTGGAAAGTAGCATCAAGGTCACTGTACAATTTCACCACCCTGTGAAGTTCGTAAGTCATTTCACCTGTAGCCTAATTAACTGCATGGTTTCCCAAGTCGTAGTGGGAGGACCACACACCACATCATCACGTGACTCCAGGTTTACTTTGATATAGTGGTTATTATATCAATATTTGCACTTATGGTGTTTCCACTTCCACTTTCCCACATAATACGTTTTACTGATGCAAAAAGATCCCACCATGTTGAACGAACAAATTATCTGGCGGCTTTTATAAAATCGTACCGAAACCTCCTGTTTCCATCACAGATTTCGTAAGAAAATATATAGGGTATGACTTACTCGTATATAAACTGTAACATACTACATTTTTGTTTTTCCGTCGCGAACCGTTTTGCTACACATTGCCCTAATGAACATGACCCAGAGTGAGGTCCTGAGCAGCAGCAGAAGAAGAGGATAGTCTGTGGAGCTAACAGGATTTTTCTCTCCGTCCTGTCTTACTGTTCAGCCTCTCCTCTCTCTAAAGGGGCTGAGCCCTCTATCTTCTCATCTCCCCTCCCGGGACACCACAACAAGTCATCCTCGCAAATAGGTCAGTCAAGTCCTCTGCTTGGCTGGGGCAGACAGCAAATGGCCACGGACAGTCGGGAAGAGCTTCCCTACCTCAGGCTCTTAATAGTAGATCAGTCAGTGCAGTCACAAACAGTCACACAAGTCAGCCGAAAGGGCGTCACCGTTGAAGTCCCAGATCAGCTCCGAGGGATCATCTATCCTTGGACACGCCAGGGCGAGGTTAGGGCTAGGTGCTCTCCAGGGCAGCCAGGGCTTTAGGGAAAAGCCCAGAGGTCGTTGATAAGTGCAGTTTAAAGTAACGCTAGGCTAAGCGGCTTTGAGACCGAGGAATCACCGTCGGAGGATCTTGTTCCCGTAGAGCGGTGTTGAGCGCCAGAACCACACCCACCAGTCCAAAACCCCCGACCCCCAATCCCCCTGCAACCATTTTACTCACATATGCGCCTAAATATTTTTGCTGTGCGACCTAGAATTGTAATTTAGGAGCACCAGTGCGCCTAGAAAAAAAATCGCCCAGATGATAATTGTTGCAGTGATTACTTCACTGTACCACAGCCCCTGAGTGCCATGGAGAATACACCGAGCGCAGATTTAAAAGCGTCATGCTTGCACCATTACTACAAAGAAAACGGCTTGTTACCTTGTGCTCCTACATTTCTTTTGCGCTCCTACATTTTTCAACTGTATAAAAGGTCCACGTGGAGCCCTGCTTTTGTGTGGTCTCACCCTTGTTGCGGTACTTGTGTCTTTTCAGAGATGTTTATCGAAGTTGTTTTTGAAGGCCTTCCCCATGGTTCGACTGCATGGTGAAATACCCTACATGCATCAGTGAGCGAGCAGGCACTGCAGTGGAGGTCAACGATTCCTAATGATGTTGTCTAGGAGTCTTTAACATGTTTCACCCGTCATTGCAATACTGCTGTGGCTCTGAAGCAAATGCTTTGCTTCCGTAGCGCTGCAGTAGGCCTAGCTGTCTATGTCTGTGTGAGGCGTTGGGTTTTGCAGTGCTCTAGTCCTTTGGGAGGAAGCAGACCGCGCAGAGCTGGTTCCGCAGGGTGGAAGACTGGGTAGGTGGACAATTCTAATTTAGATGTGACTCATCACACGCACACACCTCATTGTGAGGAGGGGGGTGGGAATGTGGGCTCTTTAAATAGAGCCACATTGAGTCATGCGGTAATTGGCCTGGTGGACACTACAGGTTAGTATGTGTGTGTGCACGTGCATGTGCGTGTGTGTGTGTGTGTGTTATTTTTTCTGTGTGTATGATCAGCTCTTTCAGCACAGGCATAGAGAATGTAAAATACTTTGTAGCAGAAATACTCTGTAGCAGAAATAGTCTGTAGCAGTATTGAAGGAGTATGTTTACTGTACTCAGGCTCTATTGTCCAAGGCACTGTTCTCTGTGGAGGTCTCAAGCATTCAGTACAGTCTCTCTCATCCTGACTGCTGTTGACTGAAAAGTCCACATTCCCTCTAGGGTTCTCCTTCCTTCAATAATCCATTCTGTTCAAGGTTTGTGAGGGGAGGGGTGAAATAAGCAGAGGGAAACACGTCATCAAGCCCGTCGTCAAGCCCATGAACGCTATAGCGATAATTCTGTCCATCCTATAGTTCAATTGGAGCTTTATCCCCAAAACTGAACATTGACTGAGGGAAGGTCAAAGTGCAGTAGGATTTTCTATTTGCCTCCGTTTTGCTGTATTCAAAGTATTCCTCTTCTTACGATACAGTACACCAGTACCAGGCCAGTCAAATCTATTCTGTGTGTGTGGATTCTTTAGCACAGAGATGAGGACAAAAGAGAGGCCTCTTGGGTTCAGGTTGTGAGAAAAAAAAATATGGCACTCTGGTATTGAATCTCCTGCATGCGAGTGAATGCTTTTAGCCAGGAAATATTTGGTATCTGCAGGCAGAAAAGGCATTTGCCTGGTTCCCCCAACCCCCTCTCTCTCTCTCCTTCCCTCCCCCTTCTGCTTGCAATTTGTCTCTTCTCCTTTGTCCAGCCTCTACTCCCTCTCTCTCTCCATCTCCCTCCCTCTCTCTCCATCTCCCTACCCTCTTTCCCACACTCTTTCCCTTTCTCACTCACTCTCTTCTCCCCATTTGCAAAAGGAAGATGGTTCCTTTAACACCACACATGTTCCTCTCAGGCCCTTCCCCCAGCCCTCTGAGTCCACCCCCATCCTCTGCCTTTCCCTCTCTCTCTCTGCTTTTTTGCTCTCCCTCTCTTTCCCTCTCCTCTGCTTTGAAGCTGCAGTTTTAGTCCAAAAGGAGCGGCCCGTTGTTGCCACCCCACCCTCTCCTGATATCCTCTCCTCTCTGTGGCCATTCTGTTCTGTTCTGGCCAGATGCCAGATGACTTCCAGGGCGTGTGCATCTTGACAAGACTGATACACTTAAGAACACTGTAACTAGACTGGCTGCCAGCCTCCTACAGCCTTTGTATCCAGTCTTGGTTCGGTCTTAGGCTGCTTCTGACACACTAACGGGTGACCTAACACACTACAGGGAAATTCCTTTATCATGGTGCCCCCCGCCCATTCCTCCTCAGAAAGCTATTTCATTCCAGATTGTCTCCATGAATATTGGAAATCATTCAGTCTGGGAAAGATGACAACCAAGTGCACCAAATGAATGGTTGTGTGGCTCTAAAGAGAGGGGGGCCTGGGTTACTATTGTAACCTATCTGTGTGTGTGGATTCTTCTCCCCGCTCTCCTTTTTTCAGGCGCATACATGATGCAATATTTATTTGCTTTGGATCAGAGGAATGAAAGATGTGAGGTACGGTAGCTACTAGTTAGTGTGTTAGATAATTATGGACAATCTAGTATTCTATCTCTTCCTTGCTTCTCTCCTCCTCCCCTCATCTTCCCTTGGGAGAGCAATACTACAGATGCAACAGTAGATCAGTGGGCCTGAGTGACGGGAGAGAAGTAGAAGAATGGCTAATGAGTCATTAAACATTGGGGGTTTTCTGTAAATCAGCAGATATCCAGCAGGTTCTTTATAGATCATCTCTAGGTGGCTCCCATTTGGTTTAGAAAACCAGCATGTCAATATAAGGTACTATAATATACACTAAACAGTTTTTATAGTGGACGTGGTATTTTGCTAGAATAGGCCCAATTTGCATAGGCTAATTACTACATCCCTATTTGTCCCATACCCTATACCTCAGAATAGAATATTTAATGTTTCTTATTTTTGTTTGTTAAATTTTTGCAGATTAGTGTTGATATGACACTTGGTTTATTAATATGTTTACTTCATCGGCCTGCTACAGCCCATGTTATTCAACACACTACAATATGAGTAAAGAGATACAGACGTAAACTGTATTGAGCTGAATAAGCTCTCTCTCTTTATCTCTCTCTCTTTATCTCTCTCTCTCAGTGAGCGAAGGGAGGGAGGCATGGGACTGCAGAGCGTGTGATTTGTCATCCACTCCTCTCCCCTCGCTCTCCTCTCTTCCTCTGCATTGCCGTCCATTCCTCCTTTCACAAGGCCATTAAATGGGCTTTTTGTCTCTCCCCTTTTAAAGCGTACAATCATGTCGATTCAGTAGGGAGACCTAGTCTAGCCTATCCCCCTGTTCTCTTCTGTTCGCTGCTGCCTGCCTGCCTGCTCCCCATCCAGGCCCCAACCTAGGCCTGGGACTCTGGTAACTATCCAGCCTGTCGGCCGTGCTTCCACGCTAGTCCCGCTGGGGCAGCATCCACCCCGGGGAGAGAGACACGCAGAGAGATAGTAGTAGTGGTAGTAGTAGTAATACTACTAATAAACAATACATTTGTTTGTTTAGAATGCGTTCTTTCAATATCAGTTGGGCCTGAAGAGTAGAGCTCCTGATGTTATTGAAATCATTAATAAGACAGACATTATAATATTGACTGAAACATTGTGTAGAGCCAATGTAGCTACCCACTGTCCCTGTAATGAGAGCGATATCATTGTACAATCACAAAAAATGAAAAACACAAGACAGGGTAGAGACTCAGGGGGATTAATAGTTTGGTACAAATCCAAAGTTCATGATTAAATACCTTAAACCCTAAAAATGGGAAATTAATTATATTTGGTTGAAAATCTAAAAATAATTAATTATCTCACAGAGATGTATGTATCTCTCTCCATACTATTCAGGTAACATATTCTCTAACCTTGAGTTAGAAATCTGCCATTTTCAAGCCCTAGGTAATGTGCTGGTATGTGATGACCTTAATGCCAGAGCAGAGAGAGACAGAAAGAGAAAGACAGAGAGCGAAAGAGATAAACAGAGAGAAAGACACACTGAGAGAGAGACACAGAGAGAGAGACACACAGAGAGCGCAAGAGAGAGAGACACACCAGAGAGAGAGAGAGACAAAGAGAGAGAGAGAGAACAAGAGATACACACAGAGTGAGAGAGACACATAAGAGAGAGACACACAGACAGACAGAGAGAGAGACAAAGAGAGACAGAGACCCATAGAGACACAGACAAAGAGAGACATAGAGAGACAGACATAGAGAGACAGACAGAGAGAGAGACAGACCGAGAGAGACACAGATTGATGGAAAGCAGTGTTGGGGGAAGGCATATGACATTACAAAATCAAGGAACACAAACCACAAGTGTGCAGTTAAAATTGGCAATAAACACACAAGTCTTTCCTTGGGGCTATGGGGTGAGGCAGGGATACAGCTTGAGCCGCACCCTCTTTAACATATATATCAATGAAATGGCGAGGGCACTGCAACAGACTCAGAAATCAAATGTCTACTGTTTGCAGATGGTCTTGTGCTTCTGTCCCCAACTGAGGAGGGCCTACAGCAGCACCTAGATCTTCTGCACAGATTCTGTCTGACTTGGGCCCGAAAGACTCTGTATGCAGAATTCTGCAAAAATATACTTTGTGTACAATTCAAAACCCCAAACAATGCATGCAGAGCAGAATTAGGTCTATAGTTATCAAAGTCCGGAAAAGAGCTGTTAAACTCTACAACCACCTAAAAGGAAGTGATGCCCAAACATTCCACCACAAAGCCCTCGCCTACAGAGAGATTAACCTAGAGAAGATTCCCCTCAGCCAGCTGTTCACAAACACAAACAGACCCCACAGACCCCCAGGACAGAAACACATTTAGACCCAACAAATTGACAAAGCAAAAAGATAACTATTTGGCACTGGACAGAATCAACCAACTTAAAAGAGCAAATTGGAATGCTATCTGAGACACACATTTCTCACAAATCACACAAACCCACACAGGATTTGAAAACAAATCAAACATTGATAAACTCCCATATCGGTCAGGTGAAATAACGCAGTGTGCCATCACAGCAGCACGATTTGTGGCCCGTTGCCACGAGAAAAGGGCAACCAGTGTAAATACAACCTAGATTTATCAGTTTATTTATCTTCCCTTTCTTACTTCAACTATTTGCACATTGTTACACCACTGGACTAAGCCAATAATATAATGTTTGAAATGTCTATATTCTTTTGAAAAGTAATGTTTACTGTTTATTTCCCTTTTGTTTATTGTCTATTCCATTTGCTTTGACAATGTAAACATACGTTTCCCCATGCCAAGAAAGCCCTTTTGAATTTAATTGAGACAGAGAGAGACAGAGAGAGAGAAAGAGAGACTTTAACTGGATGAGAAAAATGAAAGTTATTATTAAGAGGAGAAAAGGCCAGCAGAGAGAGTACCCTGTTCTGTACCCCGCAGTCACTGTCACTCAATTCTCCCTACTGTTTCAGCCTCCCTCCATGCTGCTGGCATCATTGTTTACTACTCAGCGCTCGTCATCGTATCCTATTATGAGTTGACTGGCTGCCCAGATTCCGCATTTGCAGTATTTTGCAAGCAGCTCAACTGTGTAATGCCGTGCAGTGTTTTATGGTATTATTGTCCAGAATCCTAATAATTGTTGTGACTGTAATGATTATTTCTATCTTTTGTGGTTTCCTGAATAGCCATTGTTATCCCTTTTTGTCCCTAAGAAGTCATGTTGAGCGTATGTGTGCTGTTTGTGTGGGTGATACTGTAACACTAAATGGTTGACACTTGGATGTGTCGCGTTCTAAGGCAACCAGGCAGACGGACACACTGTCCTCCCCTGTGGCTTTGTGCCTCTCCGTGATCCCTCCTCCCTCAAAACGTGACCCAGCCAATGCTGCCACTGTCTGTGTGTCATCCAGAACAATGAGAGGCTTTCTCCCGACCCAGTCCCTCCAAGGCTCTTTTCACTGACACCCAAAGAACGGACCATCCACCACCTGCCAGACCTCCAGGAGAAGAGAGAGGCTGGGCTTTTGTTCCCTCTTTCGAGGAGACTGTTGTTCCCCCCTGCTGAACTGTATTGTAGGTATACAGTGCCCTGCGAAAGTATTCGCCCCCCTTGAACTTTGCGACCTTTTGCCACATTTCAGGCTTCAAATATAAAGATATAAAACTGTATTTTTTTGTGAAGAATCAACAACAAGTGGGACACAATCATGAAGTGGAACGACATTTATTGGATATTTCAAACTTTTTTAACAAATCAAAAACTGAAAAATTGGGCGTGCAAAATTATTCAGCCCCTTTACTTTCAGTGCAGCAAACTCTCTCCAGAAGTTCAGTGAGGATCTCTGAATGATCCAATGTTGACCTAAATGACTAATGATGATAAATACAATCCACCTGTGTGTAATCAAGTCTCCGTATAAATGCACCTGCACTGTGATAGTCTCAGAGGTCCGTTAAAAGCGCAGAGAGCATCATGAAGAACAAGGAACACACCAGGCAGGTCCGAGATACTGTTGTGAAGAAGTTTAAAGCCGGATTTGGATACAAAAAGATTTCCAAAGCTTTAAACATCCCAAGGAGCACTGTGCAAGCGATAATATTGAAATGGAAGGAGTATCAGACCACTGCAAATCTACCAAGACCTGGCCGTCCCTCTAAACTTTCAGCTCATACAAGGAGAAGACTGATCAGAGATGCAGCCAAGAGACCCATGATCACTCTGGAGGAACTGCAGAGATCTACAGCTGAGGTGCGTGACTCTGTCCATAGGACAACAATCAGTCGTATATTGCACAAATCTGGCCTTTATGGAAGAGTGGCAAGAAGAAAGCCATTTCTTAAAGATATCCATAAAAAGTGTTGTTTAAAGTTTGCCACAAGCCACCTGGGAGACACACCAAACATGTGGAAGAAGGTGCTCTGGTCAGATGAAACCAAAATTGAACTTTTTGGCAACAATGCAAAACGTTATGTTTGGCGTAAAAGCAACACAGCTGAACACACCATCCCCACTGTCAAACATGGTGGTGGCAGCATCATGGTTTGGGCCTGCTTTTCTTCAGTAGGGACAGGGAAGATGGTTAAAATTGATGGGAAGATGGATGGAGCCAAATACAGGACCATTCTGGAAGAAAACCTGATGGAGTCTGCAAAAGACCTGAGACTGGGACGGAGATTTGTCTTCCAACAAGACAATGATCCAAAACATAAAGCAAAATCTACAATGGAATGGTTCAAAAATAAACATATCCAGGTGTTAGAATGGCCAAGTCAAAGTCCAGACCTGAATCCAATCGAGAATCTGTGGAAAGAACTGAAAACTGCTGTTCACAAATGCTCTCCATCCAACCTCACTGAGCTCGAGCTGTTTTGCAAGGAGGAATGGGAAAAAATTTCAGTCTCTCGATTTGCAAAACTGATAGAGACATACCCCAAGCGACTTACAGCTGTAATCGCAGCAAAAGGTGGCGCTACAAAGTATTAACTTAACGGGGCTGAATAATTTTGCACGCCCAATTTTTCAGTTTTTGATTTGTTAAAAAAGTTTGAAATATCCAATAAATGTCGTTCCACTTCATGATTGTGTCCCACTTGTTGTTGATTCTTCACAAAAAAATACAGTTTTATATCTTTATGTTTGAAGCCTGAAATGTGGCAAAAGGTCGCAAAGTTCAAGGGGGCCGAATACTTTCGCAAGGCACTGTAGCTCCTGCTAAGTCATGTTCCCTATCGTGGTGGAGTCAGAGCTGAGGCTGAGGCCCCTAGCTGTGGTTGTCCTGAGAGTGAGGTATTAAAGCTATAGGGAGAGGGCTCCACGGTAGAGCTGCACGAGGGGCCCTACTGAGTCTGGAGGGAAAGGGCTTCACGGTGGGGCTGCACAACGGGACCTACCCGCTGTACTGCAGGATGCCAAGTAGGAAGACCCAAGGAGGAGGAAAACTGCGGAGCTTTGCAAGCCCCATTCTTCAAGGACAAGACGCCTCAGTGGTGTGAAGGAGAAGTGAGGAGAAGGGTGTGTGTGTGTGTGTGTGTGTGTGTGTGTGTGTGTGTGTGTGTGTGTGTGTGTGTGTGTGTGTGTGTGTGTGTCTGTGTGTGTGTGTGTGTGGACTTTCCCATTAAAGATGCTGTTCAGAGATGATGATGATGAGCCTTCCTCTAATTATGTGTCTCTGTGGCTTTTAACTCCAAACTGATGATGGGCCCTTTAACTTTCAATCAATCTGATTACACTCCCTGTGATCACATTCAGCGGCAAATAGTTAAATAGAATGAACTATACTGTTGGTTGTGCTATGATATGTTGGTGTGGTGTGTCCAGGTTGTTTGCCTGCATGTGTGTGACTGCGTGCCCGCATGCTTATGTGTGTGTGTGTGTGTGTAACATGTGCCGTATTATGTACATGTTAGTGTCCAGTGTGTGTGTCTGTGCACACATGGGTCTCTCAGCGCAGTGCGGCTCCTGTTCCCCAGGTGTTAGAAGTGAAGATTATTGGCTGTGTCAGGGGGCTGCTGAGACAGTAGAGGACAAACCCTCCTGGTCTGCTCGCCACTCTTCCCCCCTCTTTTCCTCTTTCACTCTTACACTTTCTACCTTACTCCATATCTATATATCTATATATATATATATATATATTTTTTTTATAACAATACAAAACATACACATATAAATTACAAGAAACAGACGCTCACAAACATCTACAACATCACCCCTGCCGAGACCGCCTTGCTCACACCCGCATCACTCTCCGTGACGTGGCCTCAAACGCCACCCATGTACTTTCAACGTCTAGATAATGAAGCGTTTGACTTTTCCATTGAGTAAACGATGGCGGATTGGTTGATTTTCCAGTTTTTAAGTAGACATTTTTTTCAAGATGATTGAGGAGAAAAGTATCGTCCGACCCATCAGGTACCTCACTGCACCCTCATAAGCCACGTCTTGTAATATGTAGACAGACGGATTAAAAGTACATTTATATTCTAATACTTCTGACAGCCAACTTTCTAACTCCATTCATAACTTTTGGACTTTATAGCATTCCCAGAAGGCATGGATTATTTAGTAATTGTTACTTTTACACTTAAGACATGACTCTGCCGTTGTGCTGTAGAATTTGTGAATTTTGTCTCACGTGTAATAAATTGTATACATTAGTTTATACTGGATCAAGCGTACATTTTCATTAAAGGGACATTTTGCGAATATAAACTATTGGAACGAAGACTTAAAAAGAACTGATATTGGCACAAGATGGAGGGAAAGTTGGAACATAATTCATTCATTTACAGTTAAAGGGAAATGTCACAATTTTTAAAACTTCATATTCATCATCTCCAGCACCACGCCAACAGCTACATATGTGAAAATGGCACCTTTCTATGTTTTGTATTCAAAAATATAGAGGAAGGTAAGTGTTTTCAATGACCTCATCAACCAATTAGTATTCAATTAGTAGGCAATGCCCTACTCATAATTGGTTAAAATCACATGATGCACACAGATGATGTCATTGGAAACACTTTATCTTCCTCTATCTTTTTTTCCACAAAACATAGAAAGGTGACATTTTCAAATATGTTTGTTGGGGTGGTGCCGCAGATGATGAATATGAAGTTTAAAAAAATGGTGACATTTCCCTTTAACTGTAATTTCGTTAATTATGTTCCGAAATTAATATTAATTCTGTCATGAAAATACATTTATTTCCTATTACCAAGTAATTTACAGTTTCTATACTTTTAGTTTTCCATGTGGACCAATTTATCGTTGAATTCTGAAAAGCTACCCAAGGATTGTTCCATGGGGTTGTGTTTTTAGAGAGTGAAATTGGTTATTGTAGAATACATTTAATTTTCTTCCATATTGTTATATAGTGTTCTTAACCATGAAGTTGTTATTGTTAGCTTTATCCTTTGAAAATATACACGTCAAAATGTCCATCTTCAATGTTCCTCTTTAACAACATGTCAAAGCCCTGGGTGGCGAGTTGATACAATTCCACGTCTGGAAGGCTCAGAATGTCTTCAGTGGGGTAATTGGTATTACTGAGAATAAATATGAAAACTTTGGGAGCCATGCCATTCTGCAGCGGTTTATTCTGCCTGTAAGATTCGTGGGAAGATTGTTCAATTTAATTACTGTAGATCTGCTTGCATTTTGTTGAGTAATGGGATAAAGTTTTCTTTCTCTCCTTCATTCTCTCCCTCCCTGTCTCTCTCACACACACGTCCTTCTGGTCTTTCTCCCTGGTCTCCTGCTCTCCCCTACCTTGTCCTTCTCCCTGTATCGGTGCTCCTTTGTGATGTCCCTCTCCCGCTCTCTCCCCCCTGCTCCCTGCTCCACACCCTGGGTGGGCCGGGCTTTCAGAGGGGGACAGCTGTCACTGCTGCAGCAAAAGGGGGAGGGGGGCAGAAAAGAGGAGACGATTGCCTGTGCAGGGGAGGGGGAGAGAGATGAGGGGAGGTGGATGGAGGGAGGGTGGCAGCGGGGAATGGCTTGTTGCTATGGGGATGCCAGGGCCTTGCGCAAGCATGGGGAGCAGCTCGTGCCACTTCTTAGTGGGATAATCCATTGTAATCCCGCAGAGGGGAGTCAGTGCACCCCCCTCACCCTCTCTCATCCACTATTCCCCCCACCCGCCTCGGGGAGATTGGAGAAGTGGGAGTGAAGGAATTAGCATCTGTTAATGCTCGTGCTCAGGTCAGCTCCGCTGAGGGGAGAAGGAAAAAAAGCCTCAAGCTGTCAGAACGTACTGGAGCCACTAATGAAAAACGACAGGCCGCCCCATTAGAGCTCCTACCCCTCTCTCCCACCCCTCCCCTGCTCCTCTCCATCCAGCACCCCCCCCCCCTCACTGGGCCCTCCCATCGGCCACCACCGCACCTGTCTAATCAACACCTCAGCTCTGCTAATAACGGAGAAAATCGATTCGTCCGTATTAAAAACCAAGGGGATAATTGTATAACAGTAATAGGACAGACTGCGGCAAGTGATATTTTTTGTCTGGCCGGGTCACATGTCATTAGCAGTGTCTGAAGGAGAGAAGCGAAACCAGCTGAGGTTTGGCTATGGGATGTTCTTTAGTGTTGTAAACACACAGGCTTGACCTGGCACAGGTACAGATTGCACAGGAACCACAGGAGTTACCGCTGCCTGTGTTTCAGCCTCTCCCTCTCTTTGCTGTAGCCGGCCCCTGGGGGCCTGTTGTACACACAGGGGTATATTTTTAACATGTACAAGCATGCATGCACACACATATACACACACACACAAACAAACAAACACACTGGTTGTATCACTAACTGGTATGGCAACTGCTCGGCATCCGACCGCAAGGTACTACAGAGGGCAGTGCGAACGGCCCTGTACATCACTGGGCCAAGCTTTCTGCCATCCAGGACCTCTATACCAGGCGGTGTAAGAGGAAGGCCCTAAAAATTGTCAGACTCCAGCCACCCAAGTCATAGACTGTTCTCTCTGCTACCGCACGGCAAGCGGTACCGGAGCGCCAAGTCTAGATCCAAGAGGCTTCTAAACAGATTCTACCCCCAAGCCGTAAGACACTTGAACATCTAGTCAAATGGCTACCCAGATCCCTCTTTGACGCTGCTGCTACTCTCTGTTTATGATCTATGCATAGTCACTTTAACTACTTTAACGTTACCTACATGTACATATTACCTCAACTAACCTATTTTGTACTTAACACTTATTACAAAAAAAACAAATCTTACAAAAAAACAAATCTTAACTTCTTAAAGCATTGTTGGTTAAGGGATTGTAAGTAAGCATTTCACTGTAAGGTCTACAACTGCTGTATTCGGGGCATGTGACAAATTGTATTTTATGTTATTTTGATTTGAAAACACATCAGTGTGTACAGTGCATTCGGAAAGTATTCAGACCCCTTGACTTTTTCCACATTTTGTTATGTTACAGCCTTTTTAAAAATGTATTAAATAAATAAACAATCCTCAACATTCTACACACAATAACCTATAATGACAAAGCGAAAAAAGGTTTGAGACATTTTTGCACATTTCTAAAAGAAGAAAACTGAAATACCTTATTTACATAAGTATTCAGACCCTTTGCTATGAGACTCGAAATTGAGCTCAGGTGCATCCTGTTTCCATTGATCATCTTTGAGATGTTTCTAAAACTTGATTGGAGTCCACCTGTGGTAAATTCAATTGCTTGGACATGATTTGGAAAGGCACACACCTGTCTATTTAAGGTCCCACAGTTGACAGTGCATGTCAGAGCAAAAACCAAGCCATGAGGTCGAAGGAATTGTTGGTAGAGCTCCGAGACAGGTTTGTGTTGAGGCACAGATCTGGGGAAGGGTACCAAAGAATTTCTGCTGCATTGAAGGTCCCCAAGAACACAGTGGCCTCCATCATTCTTAAATGGAAGAAGTTTGGAACCACCTAGAGCTGGCCGCCCGGCCAAACTGAGCAATCGGGAGAGAAGGGTCTTGGTCAGGGAGGTGACCAAGAACCGATGGTCACTGACAGAGCTCTAGAGTTCCTCTTTGGAGATGGGAGAGCCTTCCAGAAGGAAAACAGTACTCCGCCAATCATGCCTTTATGGTATAGTGACCAGGCGAAAGCCACTGCTCAGTAAAGAGCACATGACAGCAGGCTTGGAGTTTGCCAAAAGGCACCTGAAGACTCTCAGACCATGAGAAACAAGATTCTCTGGTCTGTTGAAACCAAGATTGAACACTTTGGCCTGAATGCCAAGCGTTACATCTGGAGGAAACTTGGCACCATCCCTACGGTGAAGCATGGTGGTGGCAGGATCATGTTGTTGGGATGTTTTTCAGCAGCAGGGACTGTGAGACTAGTCAAGATCAAGGCAAAGATGAACAAGGCTAAGTACAGAGAAGATATTTAATGAAAACCTGCTCCATAGCGCTCAGGACCTCAGACTTGGGCAAAGGTTCAGCTTTCAACAGTACAACGACCCTAAGCACAGAGCCATGACAACACAAGGAGTGGCTTCGGGACAAGTATCTGAATATCCTTGAGTGGCCCAGCCAGAGCCCGGACTTGATCCCGATCTAACATCTCTGGAGAGACCTGAAAATAGCTGTGCAGCAACGCTCCCCATCCAACCTGACAAAGCTTGAATGGATCTGCATAGAAGAATGGGAGAAACTCCCCAAATACAGGTGTGCCAAGCTTGTAGCGTCATTTTTAAATCAATTTTAGAATAAAGCTGTAACCTAACAAAATGTGGAAGAATTCAAGGGGTCTGAATACTTTCCAAAGACACTGTATACATCAAAACCCCAAACTGTCTGCTCAGAGAAGTACCACACACACACATACATACACACACACACACACACACACACACACACACACAACACAACACAACACATGCATACAAGCTGAAACACACAATGTAGCCCATAGATACATATGTGTGCTTTCCCTGGACCTGGCTGAATGAAGACGTTTGTGTGATTGGTCGTGCTTTTGTCACAGAGCTCTACCATGGGACCATCCTCAGCCACTGAAGTCACATGGTCTCTTAGGGGGCAGGCAGAATGCTGCTGTGATCCCTGTGCAATAGATTGACCTGACCTTCCTCTTCAGTGACCCCTCCTGCACACTTCTCTACTCTCCTCTCTAGACTCTCGTCTCTCTCTCACTCACTTTCTTGTTCTCTCTCTCTCTCTCTCTCTCTCTCTCTCTCTGTACTCAACTCTCTGCGCTCTCCTTTCTTTCTCTCTCCCTCTCCCTTTCTTTCACTTCTTCTCTATCTTTCTCCCTCTCTCACTATGTCTCTCTCTCTCAATTACTCCCTCTCTTTCTCTCCACTAGCCTTTACTCTGTGCTCAAACACTTTCTTCTGATGAATCTCTCATAGCTACACAATACCCTGTTCCCACGCTCTCCCTCTGCCTTTATGACAGGCGGCTTGTGTAACAAATGTCAAATGTTAGCATGCCTTTTTACAAGGGTCTTATCACTGCAGGGCTCTGCGACTCGACCATTTTACTCGCATTTGCACCTAAATATTTGACCGTGCAACCCGGAATTTTAATTTAGGAGCACTAGTGCTCCTAGAAAACTTAAAGATTCTAGCTTTATTACCTCAAATATTTTTTATTGTGCTCCTAAATTTCTTTGTGAGCGACTATGTTAACCTTGTAAAAAACATTTTTTTTTAAAGGTTAGCATGGAGCCCTGCACCGTCTGTGTGAGAATAAAGGGTGTGAAGTGTTGGTTATTATGTAGGCTAGTACTGTGTTGTTGTTGCCATGTCATGCTTCCATCTGTTCATCTCTGAATGTCTTAGCACATGTACGCCAGCAAATGAATGTGCTTTTGTGTGAGCGCGTTTGTGTCAGTGGCTCGGGACGCTACTCGCCGCTAGTCTGTGTGCTTGTACGTGCACTTTACTCTGTGGTTACTGGTTTGTGTGTGTGCGCACGCCCATGCGTGTGTGTGTGGATTCTCCTACATGTCTGTTCGTTCGTAGTGTGTGTGCTCTCCCTCATGGTTGAGCAGTATTTCTTTCTCCCTGTAGCTTCATGCTTTAGTTGCTCTGATGCAGTCGAGCTGATTGAATCGTGGACAGACATTGTGTCTCTCTCCCTCTCTCTGCACAGTGTGGACCGGAGAGCCGCCGCTGCCTGTTTTGTTTAATTTATCACTACATTAAATAAATAATCCCCTTAATTAATGCCAGGTTTTAATCTGCCCGGTTTATTTAAATCAATGTACAAGAGGCCAACTACAATAGAAACATTGATTTACGCACACGGTCTGGGAAAATATAGAATTGTCGCAACAGATTAAATCATATTGATTAAAATGTTTCTCTGTCATTTCTGACCAGGTGGGGTTGTGATATATTGCTAACTTTTTGAATAAACAAGTTGTTTCTCTCAGCTCTAACCGCTGTAGGAATGGCGGCATATATCTTCTGTTCAATTAGAAGTTGGTAGATTACTGGCAATGAACATTGACTTGACTTAAAAGGCTCACACTGGGATTGTTTGAAGGTGTCCACCTGTCTGAAATGATCAACGCTGCTATATTACTCTCTGTTGTCTCTGGTGTGCGAGAACAGTTGGAGATGAATGTTGTCGGGATGGCTGATGTAGCGTCCTCCTCCTCTTCTCTTCCTGTGTCTGTCTGTCTGCTGTAGAACGCCGTGACTGGCTCCCTCCCTGCCTCCCAGGGAGGAGCATGGGTAAAACGTTGATTGACTGTCTCTCCCCCACCCTCTCCTGTCCCTGCCTTGGTCCCCTGAGCCTGCCTCTGCCCTGGCGGCTAGAAGGTGCAAAGGCTTTTAAGCGTGTGTGTGTGTGTGCAAGCCTGTGTGTGTGCCAAGCGCTCTGAGACCTTTTCTGCTAGAAGGCGCAAAGAGCTTCTTAGGGGTGTGTGCTCGTGTGTGAGCGAGCACCTGTCCTTGCATGTACGCGGATGAGACCTTGGCGCTCAGAGACCTTTCCTCTCTTAAAAACAAACAGTCTCCTTTGTGCCCCTCGGCCTGCTAAACACTCCCATGTATCAAAGTGACATTCCGAATTCACAGGGGCCTGCTGCGCGCCACTGCCACTCCTCAGGAAAGGGAGAGCTGAGGAAAGAGAGAGCTGAGGAAAGAGAGAGCTGAGGAAAGAGAGAGCTGAGGAAAGAGAGAGCTGAGGAAAGAGAGAGCTGAGGAAAGAGAGAGCTGAGGAAAGGGAGTGCTGTGGAAAGGGAATGCTGTGGAAAGGAAGAGCTGAGGAAAGAGAGAGCTGAGGAAAGAGAGAGCTGAGGAAAGAGAGAGCTGAGGAAAGAGAGTGCTGAGGAAAGAGAGTGCTGAGGAAAGAGAATGCTGAGGAAAGGGAATGCTGAGGAAAGGGAGTGCTGAGGAAAGAGTGCTGAGGAAAGAGAGCTGAGGAAAGAGAGCTGAGGGGAGAGAGAGCTGAGGAAAGAGAGAGCTGAGGAAAGAGAGAGCTGAGGAAAGAGAGTGCTGAGGAAAGAGAGCTGAGGAAAGGGAGTGCTGAGGAAAGGGAGTGCTGAGGAAAGAGAGTGCTGAGGAAAGCGAGTGCTGAGGAAAGAGAGTGCTGAGGAAAGCGAGTGCTGAGGAAAGAGAGTGCTGAGGAAAGAGAGTGCTGAGGAAAGAGTGCTGAGGAAAGAGAGTGCTGAGGAAAGAGAGTGCTGAGGAAAGAGAGTGCTGAGGAAAGAGTGCTGAGGAAAGAGAGTGCTGAGGAAAGAGAGTGCTGTGGAAAGAGAGTGCTGTGGAAAGAGAGTGCTGAGGAAAGAGAGAGCTGAGGAAAGGGAGAGCTGAGGAAAGGGAGAGCTGAGGAAAGAGAGTGCTGAGAAAAGAGAGAGCTGAGGAAAGGAGAGCTGAGGAAAGAGATAGCTGAGGAAAGGGAGAGCTGAGGAAAGGGAGAGCTGAGGAAAGAGAGTGCTGAGGAAAGAGAGTGCTGAGGAAAGAGAGTGCTGAGGAAAGAGAGTGCTGAGGAAAGAGAGAGCTGAGGAAAGAGAGTGCTGAGGAAAGAGAGTGCTGAGGAAAGAGAGTGCTGAGGAAAGAGAGTGCTGAGGAAAGAGAGAGCTGAGGAAAGAGAGAGCTGTGGAAAGGGAGTGCTGTGGAAAGGGAGTACTGTGGAAAGGGAGAGCTGAGGAAAGGGAGAGCTGAGGAAAGAGAGTGCTGAGGAAAGAGAGTGCTGAGGAAAGAGAGTGCTGAGGAAAGAGAGTGCTGAGGAAAGAGAGTGCTGAGGAAAGAGAGTGCTGAGGAAAGAGAGTGCTGAGGAAAGAGAGTGCTGAGGAAAGAGAGTGCTGTGGAAAGAGAGTGCTGTGGAAAGAGAGTGCTGTGGAAAGAGAGTGCTGAGGAAAGGGAGAGCTGAGGAAAGAGAGCTGAGGAAAGGGAGAGCTGAGGAAAGGGAGAGCTGTGGAAAGGGAGAGCTGTGGAAAGAGAGTGCTGAGGAAAGAGAGTGCTGAGGAAAGAGAGAGCTGAGGAAAGAGAGAGCTGAAGAAAGTGAGTGCTGAGGAAAGAGAGAGCTGAGGAAAGAGAGAGCTGAGGAAAGGGAGTGCTGAGGAAAGAGAGTGCTGAGGAAAGGGAGAGCTGAGGAAAGAGAGTGCTGAGGAAAGGGAGAGCTGAGGAAAGAGAGAGCTGAGGAAAGAGAGTGCTGAGGAAAGGGAGAGCTGAGGAAAGGGAGAGCTGAGGAAAGGGAGAGCTGAGGAAAGAGAGTGCTGAGGAAAGAGAGTGCTGAGGAAAGAGAGAGCTGAGGAAAGAGAGAGCTGAGGAAAGAGAGTGCTGAGGAAAGAGAGAGCTGAGGAAAGAGAGAGCTGAGGAAAGAGAGAGCTGAGGAAAGAGAGAGCTGAGGAAAGAGAGTGCTGAGGAAAGAGAGTGCTGTGGAAAGAGAGTGCTGTGGAAAGAGAGTGCTGTGGAAAGGGAGAGCTGAGGAAAGGGAGAGCTGAGGAAAGAGAGAGCTGAGGAAAGAGAGAGCTGAGGAAAGAGAGAGCTGAGGAAAGAGAGAGCTGAGGAAAGAGAGAGCTGAAGAAAGAGAGTGCTGAGGAAAGAGAGAGCTGAGGAAATAGAGAGCTGAGGAAAGAGAGAGCTGAGGAAAGAGTGCTGAGGAAAGGGAGAGCTGTGGAAAGAGAGTGCTGAGGAAAGAGAGTGCTGAGGAAAGGGAGAGCTGAGGATAGGGAGAGCTGAGGAAAGGGAGTGCTGAGGAAAGAGAGTGCTGAGGAAAGAGAGTGCTGAGGAAAGAGAGTGCTGAGGAAAGAGTGCTGAGGAAAGAGAGTGCTGAGGAAAGGGAGAGCTGAGGAAAGGGAGAGCTGAGCGTGGAGGGAAGCAGGGATGGATTTATATTTTTCCAAGAGAGAGAAGCAATGCGATTTTTCATCCCTGCTTTTATCTTCCATTCATATAGAATAGAAACAGATCTATCCCCTATCCAAAATATGCTGTTCTGATCACATCCCAGGGAGAAATGTAGATCCTTCCTATCTCTCACCCTCTCCTTCTCTCTCTAGCTCTCTCGCAAACTTTCAAGGAAATTAGCGTAACTTGTTGCTCTGCTGTCCTCTGCTTTTAAAGCCACTTTAGCCTCTGGTGGACAGAAAATTCAGTATTGTGTTGATACCTAATTGTTGGTTAGATTGGAGCAAAACACTATAGCTGTGTCCCAAATGGAAACCTTTTCCCTACATAGTGTACTACTTTTGGCCAAGGTCTGTATGGAATAGTGTACAATCCAATACCCATATCGTATCTGTTGTCTTTTGCCCAGATGCCTTGTGTCCTCTTATAGCCTATAGCCTGCTGAAGCTTCCCATGTTATTTCAAGGGCACTTACCGCACTTGTTGTGTCCAGTGTTTGTGGTCCTAGCTGCCTGGTAGCACAGCACATCAATGTACTGTAGCATATAGCCTATAGCCTGCTGAAGCTTCCCATGTTATTTCAAGGGCACTTACCACTCTTGTTGTGTCCAGTGTTTGTGGTCCTAGCTGCCTGGTAGCACAGCACATCGATGTACTGTAGCATTGTGTGGAGACTGGAGAGGTGATCATATGTACCATGCTGTACCTTCAAACAGTGTACATTTTGCCCATGCTGAAGAAAAAAACAGCTAGACTAACACTGGCTTGTCATGCTGGTGATCAGCCTTGCTGTGTTTTTGCTGGTGACTTCCAGCCTTTGCTGTGTTTTGGACCATCATGGACTAGCTTGGTCACAAGCATACCAGCATCCCCAGCATACGCGGGTCACCAGCATACATGCATTACCAGCATCCCCAGCATACGCTGCATTACCAGAATCTCCAGCATACGCTGGTCACCAGCATACATGCATTACCAGCATCCCCAGCATACGCTGGTCACCAGCATACATGCATTACCAGCATCCCCAGCATACGCTGGTCACCAGCATACATGCATTACCAGCATCCCCAGCATAAACTGGTCACCAACATACCATGAGCATTAGCTTGTCACCAGCCTAACCAGCTAGACCAGGGATGGGCAACATGGCCCGAATCCAGCCCGCGAGCACATTAAATCCGTTCTGGGGAAGTTTGAGTAAAAATACATATATATTATGTTTTGTCTTAAGAAAACACTCCAGGCCACTCTTGAACGTATAAAACTAGATAGAAAGTAATTATTATATTACATTTATATTACATCATTATAATAGATTTCAAATAAATTCCCTTTTTCTGACCCGCAAATTGCTTTTGACGAACAAATCGGTATGGAAAGAATCTGTGTGGTCTGTGAAATCCTGATGTGGCCCTCGAGACTAAATTATTGCCCACCCCTGAGCTAGGACTAGCATAGACCAGAATGGACCGGCTTGAAATTTAGGCTGGTTTATGCTGTATTTCTTTCTGCAGGAACTGGCTAGGCTATATGGTTCAAAATGGCATCCAATTCCCTATATAGCGCACTACTTTTGACCAGGGTCCATATGGGTCTAGTCAAAAGTAGTGCACTGTGTATGGAATTGGGTGCCACGAGACTCAGCCTGTCATTAGTAGACATTAAAGCTGTGGGTGGGAAAAAGCAGTCCACTGTCTGTCAGTGTCCGCTCAACTTTACTTTTGCAGCATGTCTGTCTGTCTGTCTGTCTGTCTCTGCATCCGTGGACAACTAATAGCTTCGGCCTAGTGGTAGTCTGCCATAAAGTGGGGAATGAAACAAAACCTGCTGTGTGTTTTCATCTGTAAGCCTATGCGTGTTACTCTCAGTCCTGTCTGCCTGTCTCAGCAGCTAGATCTTCTGTCGTGCCATACTGAGTAAACTAGCCTGCGTGTTTTCCAGTTTGCCATATTTTCACGTATGGTTTCTTTTAATAGGGACAGGTCGCCTACAAATTCATTGACACGTTGAATCATCCGATGTGTTGCGCCCCTAGATCGTTGCTGCTGACAGAACAGTAGAGTAGTGGAGTACAGTACAGGAAGGACACCAAGGTGTCGTGTGCCTTTAAGAGCAGTAGAGGAGCGTGGCTCCCTCAGCAGGCGACCACACAGTCTTGATGAGGGGGATTTGTGTTGAGCTGACGGGAATTAGGCCTTACTCTTCATGCATGAATAGTTTTTATACTCTAGTAAATACACACCGCCTGCCTCCCTTTCTACGCTGCCGTAACCCACCACCACATCCTCTCTATCTTTCTCTTCCTCCATCGCTCTCCCGTTCTCCTCTTCTATCCTCCCAGTCCTGCCTTTTTGCTTTCCCCCTTCCTTCTTCTCCCTTCTCTCTCCCTCCCCTGTTTTGCCTGTCCCTTTCTCTCAATCTCTCTTCATCCGCCTCAGCCCCTGCCTCACGTACCCTCCTCCCACTATATCCCCCTCCTCCTGCTCCCCCTTGCTTCATCCTCCCTCCTCCTGTTTTGCTCTCTCCCTCTCCCTGACCTGCTCTCTACCCCCCCACCCCTTTGACCGCTCATCTCCCCTCTATCCCCACGCACTGGTCTCTACTCTCTACCTCTACCACCCTCAACCATGGACTAACCCACTCTCTCTCATCCCTCTCTCTCTCTCTCTCTCTCTCTTTTTAAATCTCTACCTCCTCGCTCTCCCTGCCCTTGCTTCTGGCCCGCTCTAGCCCCACCTCCCCTCTCCCGCTCTCCTCTCCCTCCCCCCTCCTTCACGGTCATTGACCTGCTCTATGGCTCAGGCTCTCCCCCCTTCCCCCTCCCCTCCCCCAGTGGAGGCTTTGGAAAGCTGACCCCAATACTGCCCTTACTGCACACACGCTCTCCACGGCTTTAAGTCCAAATTTACACACACACATGCACTGGGAGAGGCATATGAACCCCTCTCAGTCCCACTCGGAGGGTTATGCATACAGGCCAGGCAGTGTGTCTGTGAGAATGGGGATCTGTGTGATGAGCACAGGCTCTCCCCACCCCACTGCCACCACAGCACTGCTCTCAGCTGCACAAGAGACACTACAGTCCCTACTCTTCCTAGTCATAATGGGGCTGTGTGTGTTGTCTTTCGTGTGTCGTGTGTGTGTGTCTAGTGTGTGTGTGTTTGTCTGCACGTGTGTGTTTCTGACAGAGACGGGAACGAGGAGGACTGTGGGGGGGGAAACAGGCCATCTTTCAGCGTGTCTCAGTGGCAGAGCTGTGCACTAAACAATCACTTATTTACTAGCTGCCTCTGGTTGAGTTGAGGATGGGGAGGGTGTGTGTGTGTGTGTGTGTGTGTGTGTGTGGAAACAAGTCGACATGCTCGGCTCATGGATGGTCAGACTTGGTATTAGTTTATCCTGGTACTATGATGTACGCCGTTGTACAGTGTAGCTTACAGTGTGTGACTGGGGTACAGGGGAGGTGGAGTGCCATGCTCTCATGAATAAGTATCACTGGCTGCCTACCTGGCCCCAGTCCAGCTCGGATGGCTTTAATTAACTAACAGAGCACAGCACCACACGAACCTCTCTGCCTCTTTGCCTGTCTGTCTCTCTGCCTGCCTGCTCGCCTCTCTGCCTGCCTCTCTGCCTGTCTGCCTGTCGACCTCTCTGCCTACCTCTCTGCCTGTCCGCCTCTCTGCCTGTCTGCTTCTCTGCCTACCGCTCGGCCTGCCTGCCTCTCTGCCTGTCCGCCTCTCTGCCTGTCTGCTTCTCTGCCTACCTCTCTGCCTGTCCGCCTCTCTGCCTGTCTGCTTCTCTGCCTACCTCTCGGCGTGTCCGCCTCTCTGCCTGTCTGCTTCTCTGCCTACCTCTCGGTCTGCCTGCCTCTCTGCCTGCCCGCCTCTCTGCCTGTCTGCTTCTCTGCCTGCCTCTCTGCCTGTCCGCCTCTCTGCCTGTCTGCTTCTCTGCCTACCTCTCGGCCTGTCCGCCTCTGCATCTTTGCCTGCCTGCCTGTCCGCCTCTCTGCCTGTCTGCCTCGCTTCCTGTCGGCCTGTCTGCTTCTCTGCCTACCGCTCGGCCTGCCTGCCTCTCTGTCTCTCTGCCTGCTGCCTCTATGCCTGCCTCTATGCCTGTCTGCCTCTATGCCTGTCTGCTTCTGCCTGTCTGTCTGCATCTCTGCCTGCCTGCCTCACTATGGCTGTAACACTCTGCTGACTGTGAGTGCAAATAGAGCCACACCACACCAACACACTGAGTATTCCATGTGTATTCTTACTGACTACAACAGCTCGCTCTACTGCTAATCGATGGTACTGACACACTGAGGCCTTGGCTGGGTTGAGTGTGGGATTCACACTCAAGGTGTGATGTAGGCTCCACTTTTGATTTCCCCAAGCTCTCATTGACTGAAATATGTGGTTTTACATCTCTAAATACCATCTCTATGGGTTGTGCGTGATGTGATTTTACCAGTCTAACTGGTGTCCCTCCGTGTGTGTTTCCACAGACGACTCATCCTCAGAGAGCGGCAGCGGGAACGGCATGCACACCATGACACCTCCGTCCGCGAGTGGGGCGGCCCCGGGGTTGGAGGGGGGAGCGGGTGGACCCCCTTACAGGGAGATGGTAAACGGCAATGGGCCCCCGGCCCCGCTGGACTTCAGCACCACCTCCTCGTCCTCATCGTCCGAGGACCAACAGGCGCCGGTCAACCTGAGTGAGACCAGGCTGCCCGGGACTGCCCTGATGGGCCCCTTCCAGCCCGACCCCCCAGATGAGCTGCGCAGGAAGTACCCTGTCAAGCCCCTCCCCCATGCCGCTGAGCTGCGCCTGGACAGAGACTCGATCAGGGACTACGGCAACAAGGTGAGGCCTTCTGCTCATACCTGGGTATGAAATGATTGCAAATACTTTAGCTGAGATTTGATTGAGCTTATACAATACAATGCAACTTTTCTGGTACAGTGAACCAATAGAATAGTCACAAAACTGCAAGCCCTGCCCACCTGGCACTCCAGGCAGACATAAGTAAACACTAAAAAAATAAGGTCTGACGGTAATATATTACACACCAAGTGTTGAGCAGTGAGCCCACCAGGACTGTGTGAGTAATAGTCTGAAAGATCAGCGTGACCATTGTTATAGCTGACCACTGTCTTGCTATGAACTATGCAGGGTGAGGTATATACGCAAGAAGGTGAGGTTCATTGGCAGGGCATTGGACAAAGCTGAGAGAGGTTTCCATTGAGATCCTGCCACACTGCAATTACCTGTTCAGTCTCGGCTCGGGAAACCAAGACATTATTCTTGACATGAAACCAGAAAGAGAATGTGCATGAGAGCAGCGAGTGTGGCTGTGCCACAGGAAGTAGTGTGTTGCTGTGCTTGTGATGAGCTGTGGTGAACATCCGTACAGGAGTCAGTGGAGGACAGTGCTATTGGGCCTGTATGAAAGGAGACTGGGGATAAAAGGTTCTTCCTTTCTGCTCTCTGGCTATTGAATGAGACACACACTTCACCATGCTCTGACAATGCAGCCTTGTCCTTGAAGGCATCTTCTTTGCCGCGTTGTCACAGACGAGCGCCATTGGAAGGATCTGACAAGTAGAAAACTTTGAGCACAAAAACGTCTAGCAGTTTTTTATCTCACTGTAATCAGTGTTCCTCACGATTGAGATTTTGCCGGCTGCTTTCAATGTGAAGGGAGCATACAGACGGAATGAAAACCTTACCGCGGCTTTGTATCTCTTCTTCTATTTATCTGTCTGTTCTCTCTGTGTGTGTGTTTATGCATGCACCTGTGTATGTACATGTGCTTCATATGTGTGTGCGTATGCACACATGCACCTATGTATGTGTGTGTGTGTGACAGTCTCCTCAGTACAGCTCAGGAAGCTACGACTCATTGAAGATGGAGACGTGTGCCGAGGACCTGACCGTGACCAGAAGTGCGGTGGCAGCCGAGGACGATGACGATGACCATGAAGATCACGACGACAATGACAAGATCAACGACACGGAGGGTGTGGACCCCGAGAGATTAAAGGCCTTTAACGTAAGAGCTGCTCTCACCTCAGCTAGACATGACCGAACACACACACACACACATACACACTGTGCACTACACATATTAGAGCTCCTCTCACCTTTTCATGACCTTCACCTCAGGAACACAGGAAAGAGCAAATAGCTAGCAGAGCAGACACACAAAGATTCTTCTTTTCAGATGTTTGTGCGTCTGTTTGTGGATGAGAACCTGGACCGCATGGTGCCCATCTCCAAGCAGCCAAAGGAGAAGATCCAGGCCATTATTGAGTCGTGCAGCCGCCAGTTCCCCGAGTTCCAGGAGCGCGCTCGCAAACGCATCCGCACCTACCTCAAATCCTGCCGCCGCATGAAGAAAAGCGGCATGGAGGTACATACCGTGCCTCCCATACCTCATCCTTCTCTTATTCCTACTCTCTTTCCTATTCCACCTCTGTCTTTCTTATTTCTCTCTCATTCAGTGTGCCCAGGCATACCACACCTACCGTACTCCCTCTCCTCTCGCTCTCTCATCCCTTTCTCTTTCACCCCTCTCGCATTCATAACCCCTCTATCAAATCAAATTTTATTGGTCGCATACACATTTTTAGCAGATGTTATTGCGGGTGTAGTGAAATGCTTGTATTTCTAGCTCCAACAGTGCAGTAATATCCAACATTACACAACAATACACATAAATCTAAAAATAAAAGAATGGAATTAAGAAATATATGTCCGGAATCCAGGGTATAAGTATACTGAACAAAAATATAATCGCAACATGGAACAATTTGGGGTGGTTAGAGCGTTGGACTAGTAACCGAAAGGTTGCAAGTTCATATCCCCGAGCTGACAAGGTACAAATCTGTCATTCTGTCCCTGAACAGGCAGATAACCCACTGTTCCTAGGCCATCATTGAAAATAAGAATTTGTTCTCAACTGACTTGCCTAGTTAAATAAAGGTTACAAAAATAAATTAAAAAATGCAAATATTTTATTTTAGTTACAGTTCATATAAGGAAGTCAATCAATTGAAAAAAATTCATTAGGCCCTAATCTATGGATTTCACATGACGGGAAATACAGATATGCATCTGTTGGTCACAGATACACTATATATAAAAAAGTATGTGGACACTTCTTCAAACTAGTGGATTCAGCTATTTCAGCCACACTCATTGTTGACAGGTGTACAAAATCGAGCACAACGCCATGCAATCTCCATAGACAAACACTGGTAGTAGAATGGCCTTACTGAAGAGCTCAGTAACTTTCAATGTGGCACCGTCATAGGATGCCACCTTTCCAACAAGTCAATTTGTCAAATTTCTGCCCTGCAGAACGCTGCCCTGGTCAACTGTAAGTGCCGTTATTGTGAAGTGAAAACATAGAGGAGCAACAACGGCTCAGCCGCAAAGTGGTAGGCCACAAAAGCTCACAGAACGGGACCACCGAGTGCTGAAGTGCGTAGTGCGTAAAGAAATCATCTGTCCTCGTTTGCAACACTCACTAACGAATTCAAAACTGCCTCTGAAAGCAATGTCAGCACAAGAACTGTTAGTCGGAAACTTCACGAAATGAGTTTCCATGGCCGAGCAGCCGCACATAAACCTTAAGACGACCATGCGAAATGCCAAAGCGTCTGCTAGAGTGGTGTAAAGTTCCCGGCTATTGGACTCTGAAGCAGTGGAAACTAGTTTTCTGGAGTGATGAATCACACTTCACCATCTGGCAGTCCGACGGACGAATCTCGATTTGGCGGATGCCAGGAGAACGCTACCTGCCCCAATGCATAGTGCCAACTGTAAAGTTTGGTGGAGGAGGAATAATGGACTGGGGCTGTTTTTCATGGTTCAGGCCCCTTAGTTCCAGTGATGGGAAATATTAACGCTACAGCATACAATGACATTCTAGACAATTCTCAATGCCCGTGCAAAAAGCGAGGTCCAGACAGAAATGGTTTGTCAAGGTCAATGTGGAAGAACTTGAATGTCCTGCACAGAGCCCTGACCTCAACCCCATCAAACACCTTTGGGATGAATTGGAACGCCAACTGCGAGCCAGGCCTAATCGCCCAACATTGGTGTCTTCACCTACTTCCTGTAGGCTGACTAGTCGTTATTGGTAATCAGGCCTACCACTGTTGTGTCTTCAACTTGATGATTGTGGCCACAGAGTCATTGGCAACCATTGCGAGTGTACCCATAGCAGAGACAGAGGCATCCCACTCACATTTTCTTTCTGGTTCATATAAGGTCATTGAACTAAGCAGATCAGGCCCAGGTGCTAATACATTGTGAGAGCCACCCCCTTAAGCAGACAGGAACGGACCATATTTTATTTTGCCCCCCAAAATAAAAGGCCTGAATGGGACATTTTCATTCATGCACCATTTGCCCATAGGAGAAAAGCAGGAAGTAAAAGTAGGAATCAACTCAACGGACATCACAAAAAAAATACATTCCATTGTGTGAGCCATAGAAATGTTGTATCACCATTGTTTATTACATCAGGATATTATACTTTCATTTTGTTCCTTACCTGGTGAAATATTCAGTTAAAAATGTAGTGCTGTTCAGTGCTCATGTATCTGGTTAGGAATGATACTATCTGAAATAGAGGAGTTGGAATAACTTTGTAATGAGCAGGTGCAACTGAACATATTGTTCGTGTAATATCTTCTGTATTATTAATGTTGAATATGCCCCCTGTGGTCAATGTGGGTACTCTGGCGTGGGGATGAATTTGTGCTGATTGTCTCTCCCCTGCTAGACACGACCCACACCACCTCACCTCACCTCAGCCATGGCTGAGAACATCCTGGCAGCCGCCTGCGAGAGCGAGACACGCAAGGCTGCCAAGAGGATGCGGCTAGATGTCTACCAGGCACATGTGAGTGCTCTGATGGTGTGTGTGTGTCTGTGTGTGTCTGTGTGCACATCGGGGTGTGTGTACAAGTGTGTATCTTTTCAGGTGGGTGGATGTACTGTGTATGTCTTCTAATAGCCAATGGCAAAGTCTGTTCTTAACCTTGAGTATATTATATACATGGAAGTGGGACTGAAAACTCTCTCGTCTCCACCTCAGGAGGAGCAGATAGCACTTGACAAGCCCAGTTCTCGCGAGCCGGCCTCCCTGGCCCACTCTGCCTACTCCCTGGCCGCCTCGGCCTACTCCCAGGACCAGCTCTACACCAACGGTGGGCTCAACAATAGTTACCGTGGTTACGGGGGTCTGGGAGCTAGCATGCAACACCCAGTCTCCCTGACAACCGCCACTGCTCAGAGCAACGGTGAGAGAGCATGCTTCGCCTCTTTATTTGGCCAGAGAATGGCAGCTTAGAGTAGCAGCATACCTTAGCTTACCTGAAGCATGTTGCTCGTACTGTAGCAGCATCACTGGGCGAGTTTAGAACAGACAGACTTATTGAAACGTATCGAGAAATCCAATTCTTGCCCATATTTGGACATAGAAAAGTTTTTTTTTTTTTTTAATACAGGTGGAACTCATCTAAAATACATTTCCTACAATGGATAAGAATGCATATTTATGTTTTTCAATAGTTACAATTATAGTAAAATGCCCCCAGTATATGTGTCTTCATTTGAGTGTGTTGTCTTTCCCCCAGGCCCTACTGACCTCAGCATGAAGTCCCTGGGGTCAAACTCTTCATCGGCCAGCTCAAACAGTCACGGGCGGAGTGCTGGTGTCATAGGTGGCGGGGCCTCGGCACAGCTCAGCCCAACAGAGATCACGGCCGTGCGGCAGCTCATCGCCGGCTACCGCGAGTCGGCCGCCTTCTTGCTCCGCTCGGCCGATGAGCTGGAGACCCTGATTCTGCAGCAAAACTGAGCCGGAAACTCCTCCTCCCCGTCTCCCTGCTTCTCCCTCTTTCTCTCTGACTCTCCCACACGACCCCTAACCAACTACTCTCCCACTCACCAGATCCATCTGTCTGTGTTTCGTCCACCTCCACTGACCTGTATATTCTTCCCGTCTCCAGGAGGGAGGCATGCAACAGTGCTACCTTCCTCTAGTCTAATATTCTAACCCCCCCCCCCCCCCCCCCCTGATTGTTTTAACATCAGTGCGTGGAGAGAAAGAGCACTGTCTGCGACGACTTGGGAACAGCGTTTCTCCCCCTCTTGAACCACCTGTAAAGGAACATGCTCCCTCCCAATCATAACAGCTCTCCCTCACTTCCACAGCTCTGTGGAAAGAAGAGGGGTGACAGGGAGAGAGCCGTAAATTAGTCTACCAAGTGATGTGCAGGAGAGTGGTGGGGCTGGAGCGCTGGAGAACACTGCAGGGTTGTGCTGTGATGAGGAGAGAACAGCGCCCCCTTGTATGAGGAAGAGAAGTGGATCCTTTTGGTGTGCCAGTAAGCTCAATGTGTTACTGTACACAGATCCCCTCAACAAGCTCACCATCCCCAATAACAATGAAAACGAGACTCTCTGAACAGTAGTAACAAAATGTTTGTTAATGACAAATACTTTTGATTTGAGATCTGAATTTGTTTGTTTGACTATAAGAAGACATTTTGAACCACTTTTTGGATGAACAGAGGCTGAAGAAGGCTGGAAAGAGACAACTTGTTGCGCTCGGTGTAAATAAACTCTGTGTCCTAAAGCACTTTCCCATGATTCAGACCTCACCTCCCCATTGAGTAATAAAGAACTCGATGTGCCCGGGAGCAACACTTTATCTTATGCATTATGGAGATGCCATCTATTCCACATGGAAATACCTCAGATTTATCAACCCACCGTTCGAGTACTTCATTCCTACTGGGTGGCGACGTCACACAACGCTCATCACACAACACTCACCCGTTACTACCTGATGTGTTCCGTGTTTTCATAGACCTGCAGGAAGCAAAGTCTTAACCATTTCAACAAGTTTCCAGAGTAAATATTGTAACTATAGTTCGAATTTTAAAAAAAACAAACTATTGTTTGTCTTGTTATTTGTGTACTGTAAATACTCAGTCCATATTTGATTCTAGAAACACCATGAAGAGAACATGAAAAAGCATCAGTAAAGTGAAGGACTGGGGGGCTAGGTAGTATTTTCCGTGGGAGACTGAACCTCTCTGACGATAGCTGGTAGTTTTTTTTTTTTGGAGTTCACCATTTTTTCCAACCCTCTTGTGGCTCATTGCTCTCCCATCAATTCCAGGTTTTGGTTTGTCCCGACTCATCACTCGATGATACCCTGTCTTTTTCCGTGTCCGGTTCTGCATTCCTCTCTCGAACCTATCCCCCATCTCCTCCCTGACCTGGGCCCAGGCCAGCTCGGTTCTGGGAGGGATAACGTATGTCTTTGTCTATTGACTCTTTGAGATGGCCATTAATCCACGCTGCTGCTATGTGTACCGGACTTTTGCCACAGACCTGTAACCTCAAGTCAGGACGCCATCCTCCTGCACAACCAGAGCACCTCAAGACAACAACACAAACAAAAAGAAGCTAAAACTACTCGAAACCGATAAGAGATTAAAATCTCACTTTTAAAAACGACATGCCATCCCAGTCAGTTGTTTCTCTCTGCTACTAGGCACTCTGGTTGATCTTTTTGTTCTTTCACAGGGCTGTGTTGTTTGTACAGTGACCTTTTTTGCTTTCTTCATGACTTTGAATCTCTGGAGGCATATAGGGATCAACGTGCTCCTCTTGCAGCCACTCACAAGGGTGCTTTGGGCATATCTATCTTACTGTGCAGTCAAAGTCTGGGAGGTTTGCACCTTTTAGAATGAGTGTGAGAGAAAAAAAAATGCAAAATGTTTCTTCAAGAGGCAGGCCTGAAGGGGTTGACTGTTGTGTCACTGTAATTTGCTCCCTTTTGCACACTGAAGCAACTGAAATCTGTGACGGAGGCCCTGCTTGTTCAGGGCTCCATCTTGCACTGGCGAGGTGTGGCCTACTAAAGTAAAGAGGAAGAGTATTTGCAATGCAGTTGATAATCATCCTGGCCCTTGACAGCATAGTGTTAACGAAAAATAAACATAGTGTGGGTGCTACGATGTTTCACAACCACCACTAGTGGGCGGGGAGGGGGGGGGGGGGGGGGGGGGGGCTTGTGTAAATGAAAGCCATTGATGTAGGTGTGCTACCTCCATGGCCTGAGATTGAACGGAGCACTGTGCTCACTGGTGCCACACTCTGAACCACAGAACAACACCTTGATAAAGCCACCCAGCATACATGTGCAATGTCAAATCCAATCTCCATAATGAGTACGCATTGATGTACAAATATTTAATTTATGGGAATATTATGGCTAGATAGAAAGTAGAAAATGGACTCCCAAGACTTTCTATTTATCTCTGAGCAAGCTCTTGATTAGATCTGCGTGGTGGGTAAAAACGACACAAACACAAGAGAAATATGCAAAATGACCAGTCAAGAGGAAACCCCTCACTGTGTTCTCTCGCAACGTGGCTGTGAGGGCTTCAAAATGTGTTTTCTTATTAGTATCACCCTCATTTCTGTGGATCCATCCCTCACTCTGCTCCTGCCCTGGGGTCTTAGGCTACAATTACCTCAGCACATACAACACAGCAGTATATCAGTACAGTAACATAGTAGAGGAATTACTGTATCACAGGTTGTTTTTTTTGTGTGGGGGGGGGGGGGGGGGGGGCTAACTTAGTAGGGGATTTGTCTTATTCACTTCCATCTTAAAACTGCCTTTTTTGCCACTGAGTTTTCAAATGATTGCCAGACACGCAGTGCTGTGGCCAAACTGTACATAGTGCTGTAAGTGTTTGTGATCTTACAGTGCGGACGCTAGAGCCAGTGTTGTCGTCCTATGTGTTTCCCTGTTGCCCCGGGTCAACACAGAGTGATGGGTTGATGGATCGAGACTCTTTAGAGATGACTGCTGGATATTGTAACGTCGCATGCCACAACACATCTGCTATATGGTTTTGTGAAGAAGATTGTGACAGTTATGCATTTCTAATATAGACAAGGGACAGTTAAATGTATCTGTACAAAGGGAGTAAGAGATGAGATGATATAGTAAAGAGGATCTTGCTAAATACGACTCCCTCCTCTGTTTGCACCCTTTGGGGTTTGCTCTGTAGTTTCTCATAGACGGCTACATACGTTAAGAAAACATACTGTAAAAATAGGCAAAGACAATCTTGGAAAGGTGCAACTTGCTCACGGTTTGATTTCCATTCCTTTTCTGTGTGCAGCTATTGCATGCAGTGCGTCTTGGAGATGACAAGAGTACTTTAGCCATAATCAGAGGATTCTTACTCAAACTTCTGACTCCTCGAGCGGTTGGAGCACTCATAGTGGCCCCACTGTCGATACACATTTTTATCTGATTTCTATTTTTATTATTCATTTTGTTCTTATTTTATATATATTTTGTAGTGCAAGTAAGTGGTCTTTTCAAATAATATTTTGTACAAAAACCAACATCTCAAGTGAAGTTACTCTGTATGCCTATACTGTACATTCCAAACAAGGATGTCAACACGTTTAACAACCGACCTGGCCAGCATCACATTTAGTGATGTGACCTCAGACCAGAGGGAGTGCCCTCTGTTAAGATTAGCATTGTTGACCTTGTGAATAGCGTCAAACATGTTGTTGATTGGAGCCATGATTATTTTCCTGCTTAGGGCCAACAAGACTTTACATGCCAGGGAATGTGCCAACCAAGCACAGACCAAGTCTACGCCCTTAACCATGCCCTTCATGAAACTCCAACTCCCAGACTACTGTATGCATCCCTACCCCGGGGAATGCTATGTGGTAGTGTCAGCACTTCAGTGGAGGGGAAGTGTTTTGAGTGACGAGCAGGGGTATTTTGCTGAGGGAAAGGTGTGATTCCCTTTATCATAGCGTTTTTAGCTCCAGCTGACATTGGATTACATTGGAACTCATTGACTTTACAAATGACGCCCCCAATAGCGATGGTTCCATTCGGACAGGTGCAGTTGTGGTGCTGGTCAGGGTACCGTGAATGAATACACACTTTAAAAAAAAATATCTGCTTTGGTCAGATGTATAGCTCGTCACAACAACAAAAAAAACAATAGAAGAAAAAAAAAGTTTATTTTTCTATCAGGGCAGTGTACAGCTACAGTCAAATCAAAATGGTTTTTCCAACCATAGTCTGTTTTATTTAATCATTTGGTGGTGCTTTAGATTCCTTGGTTCTGTTTTAGGTTTTCCTCTTTACCTACTGTACCAGAAGCTGATTGTCTTTTTCTCAGTTTTGATTTGTACCTAATACCAATGTGAAACTGTATTTTCCTCCTGAGTTTGGACTCAGTGGAAGTGTGATGTTTACATGTACAGATTTGTTTTTGTAATTTTATTTAATTTGGTCATTTCTCTCCTCCTCCCCACTCTGTTAATCTAATATCTTGTACATTGATGGGAAATGGGACCGTGTCGAAATAAGGTTAATGTCACATTTAGAAACTGGTTGTTGGGAGAGCTGTGTGCTTGGCTTAAGGAATGCCCTCTCCTTAGCTGACCTGATACACACAAACCGGGGGTCACAGTGAACTGACACTCTGGTGTGACTACTTTATCAATATATGAGAATTTGTTCCACAGTGAATGATAAGCCATTGACATACCCTTTGCAGGGTTTTCTAGACTATTAGTATATTTAGCGCGAAAAAACTAAACTGCAGACAAA
Organism: Oncorhynchus mykiss; assembly: GCF_013265735.2. NCBI lineage: Eukaryota > Metazoa > Chordata > Actinopteri > Salmoniformes > Salmonidae > Oncorhynchus > Oncorhynchus mykiss. The sequence continues at coordinate 41,934,734 of NC_048573.1, forward strand.
AACCTCAGGAAAGGACATCACTTTTTTAACATGTCTTACTGAAGGGCCCATTTCCCTCTTTGATACCATATAAATTATATAAAAAATAAGTATTCTTTTTTTATATTTATTGTGTTAAATATATAACAGTGGATACCTTTTTTCCAGTACATGTGGCTAAATATTTGAATTCTTTAGAAAAGTGTTGATAATATATGTAAAGCAACTTAAAGATTGAAAAAAACAATGAGAAAAAAAAACGATTTCTGTTTGTTTAATGCGAAACAGCATGGGTGGTTATTTTACCGAACATATCACTTTGATTCATGAAAAACCAATGATTTCAAATTAAGCTTTCTTCGGTGTGATGTCACTGCTAAGGTAAAATGTTTTCCAATTTAAAAATTAGACTTTTTTTCTCCCAAGCTGTATGTCACAAGTCTAAATATACTAATAAAACAGTGTGCTATCAAACAGAAACCGATGTATTTTTGTATTTTGTCAAGGTTGTAATAAAGGAAAGGTTGTTCTTGTTCTTACAAAATATATATTATCGGTAAATACCTTTAATGGGTATTTTGTTATTGCATAGTATGTTTACATTAATAATATTGTGTTCATTGTACATGATGTAATAGATCTAAACCAATGAGGAATTGGTGTAAGCAACACCGATACCATATTTCTATACTATAGCCTACTTCTACATAATACACTGACCAGCAATAGATTATAATTATGTTACCAGAAGCTTTTTTTTTAACTAGAGCAAAAAAACAGTCAATTCATTTGCTAAGGGAAATTATGCATAATTAGATAGGGAATATAAAACGCTGTGTTGCCTATACGTACTGAGTAGATCCCTTGCACCAGAGTTAAGGGCGTATATATATGGGCATATAGGCCTACCCTCTGCGTTGTTGATTTAACCGCCAAGCAGGAGCAGTGGGCAGACAGGTTCACGGATGTAGGAACAGCGGGAGCTGTCGAGTGTTCCAAACCAAAACCCTGGGACTATAAGCATGTCGTGGTCCTGGCTCAGCAAATGCAGTTCAGGTGTTGACCGTATTCCAGAGAGATGCGGTATTTGGTTATCATTCGTTGGAGGTCAAGTATAGGTAGGGGTATTTTTTTAGGCGTACTTTAAATGAATCAAGGATCAATGTGGGCATGGATATCGTCTCCTCTCCCGACAATATATCGTTTCCGCATTCACGCAGCCATCGGTATTGTGTCCCTGATTAATCGCAACACAAAACCGGTTTCTCCTGATTGTCAGCCTAACTATCGCTGATGCTGCACTATGCTTGTTGTGAAGAGAGAAAAGGGAGATCGAAGACGTCTCGAAACTGTAGGCTAAAAGGCGTCTGGCGTTCCTAAACAGGCATATTTTATTTTCGCGTCGAATTTGTCGCGGTTTCCTTCAAAACCCTGGGATACCTCGGCGTTGCTATTGGTTTGGGATGGAGGGTTGTTGTCGTTGTTGCATGCCATGTTGTAGTCGGCTGTGGAACTGGATATGGCCCGAATTCCATTACCCAAATATCACCCGATCAGCCGAAATCCCCACTATTTCAGGTGATATCCGTGCTCCGTCCCCCAAGAAGAAACCGACTCAGCTCTATGCGGCTCTGTTTGATTTCGAAGCCAGGAGCGAGGAGGAGCTGACTATCAAGGAAGGTGACAAGCTGTCGGTAATAGAAAAGAGGGGGGATTATGTGCTTGCCAAGAAACTTACCGGTTCGATGGAGTCCGGACTGGTCCCAGCTACTTATGTGGCCATTCTACAGGACGAGTTTGCTAATCACAAGTGAGTGGCGTTTTGTGTGAGCTGGAGCAACCTCAATATTGTTTCATTCATAATATGCTTTTGAAATTTCACCATGTCCAATATATTGTGTAGGATCATGTTCATCAACTATGTCTACCAGGCTTATCAAGAAGGTAGGCTATCTTCAACACAATGTTAATTGAGCCTGCAAAAACACGATTTGGCCTTATGATCATTCTTTCAAATTGTCCTTATTGAATTTGAATAACGCCTGTGTTGACAGAAGTGTCAATGCAGCACCCATCCCTCCCTTCCCATTCACTACTGCACAGTGCACAACATTGTAGTGCATAACAATCACACTGTATTAAGTTTCTGTAGAACTATGTGGCTACACACATTGTTCCTGCTTTTGTGGTCAGATTGGTGCAAGTGCAGCCAAGTTGTAGCTTTATTAAGAACTACGCTAGGTACAGCAGTCGATACACAACTTTTGGCAACTATGGTAAGCGTTCCACTCAGCTCACACCCACACCTGACCGTTTCAGGTGAAACCTGACCATGGACATGTGCATAGGGTTTGCTGAACAGCACAGGCGCACCCATTCTTGATAATAAATGTGAATAGCCTTCCTTACTATTTGGCTAAAGTCTAGCCTATAAACCACACCTACTTTTCCACTCAAAGCAGCTAGAAGGGTGTTTTCACACACAGACCTCTATTTAAAGTGAACTCTGGGGTAAAATAAAAAGCTTAAATAACTCTTGTCTTTGTATTCACACTGTCCTTGTCTTTGAATGAGGACTCAACTCTTTTGCCAGTTCATGTCACCTATTTTGTGGTCTGAATCCTCTTTGCATTCACATTGAGAAACTAACCAATATATTTTTCCAACGTTCACTCAATGCACTCTGGGTTTTTCAAATCAAATTTTATTGGACGGACACATATTTAGCAGATGATATTGCGGTGATGATATAGCGAAATGCTTGTGTTCCTAGCTCCAACAGTAATATCTAACAATAAACAACAATACACACATCGAAAAAGTAAAATAATGGAATTAAGAAATATAAATATTAGGATGAGAGATGTTGGAGTCCGGAGTATAAATATTATATACAATACCAGTCAGAGGTTTGGACACACCTACTCATTCAAGTGTTTTTATTTTTTACTTTGTTCTACATTGTAGAATAATATTTGGGTTAGGCGAATGCCAGGAGAACGCTACCTGCCTGAATGCATAGTGCCAACTGTAAAGTTTGGGGGAGGAGGAATAGTGGTCTGAGGCTGTTTTTCATGGTCCGGACTAGGCCCCTTAGTTCCAGTGATGGGGAGATATTAATGCTACAGCATACAATTACATTCTCAACGATTCTGCGCTTCCAGCTTTGTGGCAACAGTTTGGGGAAGTCCCTTTCCTGTTTCAGCATGACAATGCCCGTGCACAAAGCGAGGTCCATACAGAAATAGTTTGTTGAGATTCGTGTGGAATAACTTGATGGACTGCACAGAGCCCCTCCCCCAACCCCATTGAACACCTTTGGGGTGAATTGGAATGCCAACAGCGAGCCAGGCCTATTCGCCCAACATCCGTACCCAAACTCACTAATACTCCTGTGGCTGAATGGAAGCAAATCCCAGCAGCATCTAGTGAAAATCCTGCCTCCACCATGCTTCACCGTAGGGATGGTGCCAGGCTTCCTCCAGACGTGACGCTTGGCGTCCAGGCCAAAGAGTTCAATCTTGGTTTCATCAGACCTGAGAATCTTGTTTCTTCTCCCCCGATTGCTCAGTTTGTCCAGGTGGACAGTTCTAGAAAGAGTCATGGTGGTTCCAAACTTCTTCCATTTAAGAATGATGGAGGCCACTGTGTTCTTGGGGACCTTCAATGCTGCAGAAATGTTTTGGTACCCTTCCCCACATCTGTCCCTCGACACAATCCTGTCTTGGCGCTCTACGGATAATTCCTTCAACCTCATGGCTTGGTTTTTGCTCTGACATGCACCGTCAACTGTGGGACCTTATCTGGACAGGTGTGTGCCTTTCCAAATCATGTCCAATCAATTGAATTTACCACAGGTGGATTCCAATGAAGTTGTAGAAACATCTCAAAGATGATCAATGGAAACAAGATGAACCTGAGCCCAATTTCGAGCCTCATAGCAAAGGGTCTGAATATTTATGTAAATAAAGTATTCCTGTTTTTAATACATTTCCCCAAATAATCTAAACTGTTTGTCTTTTTTTATGGGCTATTGTGTGTAGATTCCTGAATTTTATTTAATCAATTTTAGAATCCGGCTTGTAACGAATACTTTTTTCCGATGGCACTTTGTATTTATGGTACCACTCAAAAGTTTGGACACCTACTCATTCAAGGGTTTTTATTTTATTTTTACTATTTTCTACATTGTAGAATAATATTGACGACATCAAAACTATGAAATAACACACATGGAATCATGTAGTAACAGAGAAAGTGTTAAACGAATCAAATATATTTTAGATTCTTCAAAGTAACCACCCTTTGCCTTGATGACAGCTTTGCACACTCTTGGCATTCTCTCAACCAGCTTCATGAAGTAGTCACCTGGAATGCATTTCAATTAACAGGTGTTCCTTGTTAAGTTTAAGGAGAAATTACACAAATTATGTGTTTGAGCCAATCAGTTGTGTTGTGACAAGGTAGGGGCAGTATACAGAAGATGGCTCTATTTGGTAAAAGACCAAGTCCATATTATGGCAAGAACCACTCAAATGAGCAAAGAGAAACATTCCTTTTAAGACATGAAGGGCAGTCAATCTGGAAAATGTCAAGATTTTTGAAAGTTTCTTCAAGTGCAGTCGCAAAAAGCATCAAGCACTATGATGAAACTGGCACTCGTGAGGACCGCCACAGGAAAGGAATAGCCAGAGTTACCTCTGCTGCAGAGGATAAGTTAATTACAGTTACCAGCCTCAGAAATTGCAGCCCAAATAAATGCTTCAGAGTTTCAGTAACAGACACATCTCAACATGAACTGTTCAGAGGAGACTGTGTGAATCAGGCCTTCATGGTCAAATTGTGTCAAAGAAACCACTACTGTAGAAGAAGAAGAAGAGACTTGCTTGGGCCAAGAAATACGAGCAATGGACATTAGACTGGTGGAAATCTGTCCTTTTGGTTTGATGAGTCCAAATATGAGATTTTTGGTTCCAACCGCCGTGTCTTTGTGAGATACAGAGTAGGTGAACGGATGGTTTTCGCATGTGTGGTTCCCACCATGAAGCATGGCGGAGGTGTGATGGTGTGGGGGTGCTTTGCTGGTGACACTGTCTGTGATTTTTATTTAGAGTTCAAGGCACACTTAACCAGCAGGGCTACCACAACATTCTGCATCGATATGTAGAAAGCTGCTTAGTGGGACTCATTTGTTTTTCAACAGGACAATGACCCATCACACCTCCAGACTGTGTACGGGCTATTTGACCAAGAAGGAGAGTGATGGAGTGCTGCATCAGATGACCTGGCCTCCACAATCACCCAAATTCAACCCAATTCAGATGGGTTGGGATGAGATGGACCACAGAGTGAAGGAAAAGCAGCCAACAAGTGCTCAGAATATGTTGGAACTCCTTCATGACTGTTGGAAAAGCATTCCAGGTGAAGCTGGTTGAGAGAATGCCAAGAGTGTGCAAAGCTGTCATCAAGGCAAAGGGTGGCTACTTTGAAGAATCTCAAATATAAAATATTTTTAGATTTGTTTAACACTTTTTTTGTGGGGTTACTAAACTCAGCAAAAAAGAAACGTCCTCTCACTGCCAACTGCGTTCATTTTCAGCAAAGTTAACATGTGTAAATATTTGTATGAACATAAGATTCAACAACTGAGACATAAACTGAACAAGTTCCACAGACCTGTGACTAACAGAAATTGAATAATGTGTCCCTGAGCAAAGGAGGTCTTAATCAAAAGTAACAGTCAGTATCTGGTGTGGCCACCAGCTGCATTAAGTACTGGAGTGCATCTCCTCCTCATGGACTGGACCAGATTTGCCAGTTCAGACAGATTTCCCAGATGTGCAAGTTCCCAGACATTTCTGGGGGGAATGGCCCTAGCCCTCACCCTCCGATCCAACAAGTCCCAGTGTAAACGCAATTTTTTTTCCGGCAATAAACGCGAATCCGACCATCACCCCTGGTGAGACAAAACCGTGACTTGTCAGTGAAGAGCACTTTTTGTCGGTCCTGTCTGGTCCAGTGACAGTGCATTTGTGCCCATAGGCAACGTTGTTGCCGGAGATGTCTGGTGAGGACCTGCCTTGGAAAAGGGATGTTTCTTTTCATATGTGTGTGTGTGTGTGTGTGTGTGTGTGAGATATACACACACACACACACACACACACACTGGGGCAAAAAAGTATTTAGTCAGCCACCAATTGTGCAAGTTCTCCCACTTAAAGGTGAGAGGCCTGTAATTTTCATCATAGGTACACTTCAACTATGACAGAAAACAATTAGGAAAAAAAATCCAGAAAATCCCATTGTAGGATTTTTAATTAATTTATTTGCAAATAAGTATTTGGTCAATAACAAAAGTTTCTCAATACTTTGTTATATACCCTTTGTTGGCAATGACAGAGGTCAAACGTTTTCTGTAAGTCTTCACAAGGTTTTCACACACTGTTGCTGGTATTTTGGCCCATTCCTCCATGCAGATCTCCTCTAGAGCAGTGATGTTTTGGGGCTGTTGCTGGGCAACACGGACTTTCAACTCCCTCCAAAGATTTTCTATGGGGTTGAGATCTGGAGACTAGCTAGGCCACGCCAGGACTTTGAAATGCTTCTTATGAAGCCACTCCTTCGTTGCCCGGGCGGTGTGTTTGGGATCATTGTCATGCTGAAAGACCCAGCCACGTTACATCTTCAATGCCCTTGCTGATGGAAGGAGGTTTTTCACTCAATTTCACGATACATTCATTCTTTCCTTTACACGGATCAGTCGTCCTGGTCCCTTTGCAGAAAAACAGCCCCAAAGCATTATGTTTCCACCCCCACCCCCATGCTTCACAGTGGGTATGGTGTTCTTTGGATGCAACTGTCCTCCAAACACGATGAGTTGAGTTTTTACCAAAAAGTTGTATTTTGGTTTCATCTGACCATATGACATTCTCCCAATCTTCTTCTGGATCATCCAAATTCTCTCTAGCAAACTTCAGACGGGCCTGGACATGTCTGGCACTGCAGGATTTGAGTCCCTGGCTGCGTAGTGTTACTGATGGTAGGCTTTGTTACTTTGGTCCCAGCTCTCTGCAGGTCATTCACTAGGTCCCCCCGTGTAGTTCTGGGATTTTTGCTCACTGTTCTTGTGATCATTTTGACCCCACGGGGTGAGATTTTGCGTGGAGCCCCAGATCGAGGGAGATTATCAGTGGCCTTGTATGTCTTCCATTTCCTAATAATTGCTCCCACAGTTGATTTCTTCAAACCAAGCTGCTTACCTATTGCAGATTCAGTCTTCCCAGCCTGGTGCAGGTCTACAATTTTGTTTCTGGTGTCCTTTGACAGCTCTTTGGTCTTGGCCATAGTGTAGTTTGGAATGTGACTGTTTGAGGTTGTGGACAGGTGTCTTTTATATTGATAACAAGTTCAAACAGGTGCCATTAATACAGGTAACGAGTGCAGGACAGAGGAGCCTCTTGAAGAAGTTACAGGTCTGTGAGAGCCAGAAATCTTGCTTGTTTGTAGGTGACCAAATACTTATTTTCCACCATAATTTGCAAATAAATTCATTAAAAATCCTATCCTGATTTTCCCGATTTAAAAAAATTAAATAAAATAAAAAGTTGTATTTATTTTTATTATTATTATTTATTTTTTAATATATATATTTTTTTTTCTTTCTCATTTTGTCTATCATAGTTGAAGTGTACCTATGATGAAAATTACAGGCCTTTCTCATCTTTAAATGGGAGACCTTGCACAATTGGTGGCTGACTAAATACTTTTTTGCCCCACTGTACGTACGTACGTACATACATACATACAGTTAAGTCGGCAGTTAGATTGGAGTCATTAAAACTCGTTTTTCAACCACTCCACAAATTCTTGTTAACAAACTATAGCTTTGGCAAGTCGTGCATGACAAGTAATTTTTCCAACAATTGTTTACAGACAGATTATTTCACTTATACTTCACTCACAATTCCAGTGTGTCATAAGTTTACATACACTAAGTTGACTGCTTTTTAAACAGCCTGGAAAATTCCAGAAAATGTCATGGCTTTAGAACCTTCTGATAAGCTAATTGACATCATTTTAGTCAATTAGAGGTGTACCTGTGGATGTATTTCAAGGCCGACCTTCAAACTCCGTGCCTCTTTGCTTGACATCATGGGGAAATCAAAAGAAATCAGCCAATACCTCAGGAAAAAAAATTGCAGACCTCCGCAAGTCTGGTTCATCCTTGGGAGCAATTTCCAAAAGCCTGTACCACGTTCATCTGTACAAACAATAGTACACAGGTATAAACACCATGGGACCACGCAGCCGTCATACCACTCAGGAAGGAGACTCGTTCTGTCTCCTCGAAATTAACGTACTTTGGTGCGAAAAGATCAAATCAATCTCAGAACAACAGCAAAGGACCTTGTGAAGATACTGTAGGAAACGGATACAAAAGTATCTATATCGACATAACCTGAAGGGCCGCTGAGCAAGGAAGAAGCCGCTGCTCCAAAACCACCATTTAAAAAAAGCCAGACTACGGTTTGCAACTGCATATGGTGACAAAGATTGTACTTTTTGGAGAAATGTCCTCTGGTCTGATGAAACAAAAATAGAACTGTTTGGCCATAATGAACATTGTTGTGTTTGGAGGAAAAAGGGGGAGGCTTGCAAGCCGAAGCACACCATCCCAACCGTGAAGCACGGGGGTGGTAGCATCATGTTTTGGGGGTGCTTTGCTGCAGGAGGGACTGGTGCACTTCACAAAATAGATGGCTTCACGAGGAAGGAAAATTATGTGGATATATTGAAGCAACACCTCAAGACATCAGTCAGGAAGTTAATGCTTGGTCGTAAATGGGTCTTCAAAATGGACAATGATCCCAAGCATACTTCCAAAGTTGTGGCAAAATGGCTTAAGGACAACAAAGTCAAGGTATTGGAGTGGCCATCACAAAGCTCTGACCTCAATCCCATAGAACATTTGTGGGCAGAACTGAAAAAGCGTGTGCGAACAAGGAGGCCTACAAACCTGACTCGGTTACACCAGCTATGTCAGGAGGAATCGGCCAAAATTCACCCAACTTAGTCTTCCAGGAAGCACGTGGAAGACTACCCACAACTTTTGACCCAAGCTAAACAATTTAAAGGCAGTTCTACCAAATACTAATTGAGTGTATGTAAACTTCTGACCCACTGGGAATGTGATGAAAGAAATAAAATCTGAAATAAATCATTCTTTCTACTATTATTCTGACATTTCACATTCTTAAAATAAAGTGGTGATCCTAACTGACCTAAGACAGGGAATTTTTACTAGGATTAAATGTCAGGAATTGTGAAACTGAGTTTTTAAATGTATTTGGCTAAGGTGTATGTAAACTTCTGACTTCAACTGTAAGTGGGTAAAACAGTATGTAAACATTATTTAAAGGGACTAGAATACCATTTATTAAAGTGACCAATGTTCCATGACTATGTACATAGAGGCTGCTGCCCTCAGGTGCATGGGAGAGTAACTGAGTGGTAGCCGTCTCGTGACAGTGACTAAAGTTCAGTGCAGGGTACTGGGGGGGGGCAGCTAGTGGTGACTATTTAACAGTCTGATGGCCATGCACTAGAAACTCCAAACTGTAGGACAAGCCATTCCATCAGCATGTGTTATTGAAATGCTACAGTAGATATACCTACTTACATTTTGGACGCTAATAAATTGCATTTAGTTACAAGATGAGACATATTTCTAATCAGAAGATCCAGTACTATTAACATGAAACTATTATTGTTAACAGAATAAATAGTAGAATACTAACTCCAGATTAAATAATGCTGTAATTGAAAATTGTACAGCCAATTTAGGCTATTGCTCCTTTAAGAGGTAGAATTGATTTTGTACTTTTGATTGTAATTCTCACCAAACATCTTAAACTAGTCAAACCCCACAATTGAATAAGAAGCTTTCTTAGCCTATAGATGACATACTGTTCACACTGCACAAAAATTAAGCTCCACGTCAAGTCCCCATGAGTGACAAAACACTGAGCCAATCATGGCACAACGCTCCGTATTTTCTGCTGGCTTTGCCCCACCACCACAGAAAGCACTGCGCTAGGCTGAAACACCTGCATTTTGGAGCTGCCTTACTCAAGAAAACAAAAAAAGAGACCATGTTTGTATGTGGCTTTCTTAACTCAATGATTAATATATTTTTTAACTTTGTTTGCAAACTGATATGTGACACGTATTCGTTTCTTCAATTGATAACATGCATTGGTCAAAACTCTTCACACATACTCCACTACCTGCTAAACTATATATTTGCAGCACGTTTTCAAATGCCAACACGTGTTAAAAACACATTCAAAACAGAATGATGGCAAATGTCGTACATTTTTGTAGTAACCAGATTGAAACAGAGAATCTCACGAGAATATTTAATCATTCCAAACACAGCTGATTGCAATTTCAGCTGAAAGCCTACCCCAAGTGTCCTGCAGGGAGAGGGAGACAAGTGTGGAGGACAAGGAGAGGAAGACCAAGCGCGGTGGTCTCTGAGATAAGGGCCACAATTAATGACCATGTTGTAAACCATGCTCTCTTTGAGAGAGGCCGGTTGAAGGGTGCAACCAAAATTGCAGCGTTCAACAGTTGCATCAATCGTACAGACTTTTCGGCAAAACAACAGGTGATATGTACGTCCTTCAATTGAACTACATACAGTGCCTTGCGAAAGTATTCGGCCCCCTTGAACTTTGCGACCTTTTGCCACATTTCAGGCTTCAAACATAAAGATATAAAACTGTATTTTTTTGTGAAGAATCAACAACAAGTGGGACACAATTATGAAGTGGAATGACATTTATTGGATATTTCAAACTTTTTTAACAAATCAAAAACTGAAAATTTGGGCGTGCAAAATTATTCAGCCCCCTTAAGTTAATACTTTGTAGCGCCACCTTTTGCTGCGATTACAGCTGTAAGTCGCTTGGGGGTATGTCTCTATCAGTTTTGCACATCGAGAGACTGAAATTTTTTCCCATTCCTCCTTGCAAAACAGCTCGAGCTCAGTGAGGTTGGATGGAGAGCATTTGTGAACAGCAGTTTTCAGTTCTTTCCACAGATTCTCGATTGGATTCAGGTCTGGACTTTGACTTGGCCATTCTAACACCTGGATATGTTTATTTTTGAACCATTCCATTGTAGATTTTGCTTTATGTTTTGGATCATTGTCTTGTTGGAAGACAAATCTCCGTCTCAGCCTCAGGTCTTTTGCAGACTCCATCAGGTTTTCTTCCAGAATGGTCCTGTATTTGGCTCCATCCATCTTCCCATCAATTTTAACCATCTTCCCTGTCCCTGCTGAAGAAAAGCAGGCCCAAACCATGATGCTGCCACCACCATGTTTGACAGTGGGGATGTTTAAAGCTTGGGAAATCTTTTTGTATCCAAATCCGGCTTTAAACTTCTTCACAACAGTATCTCGGACCTGCCTGATGTGTTCCTTGTTCTTCATGATGCTCTCTGCGCTTTTAACGGACCTCTGAGAATATCACAGTGCAGGTGCATTTATACGGAGACTTGATTACACACAGGTGAATTGTATTTATCATCATTAGTCATTTAGGTCAACATTGGATCATTCAGAGATCCTCACTGAACTTCTGGAGAGAGTTTGCTGCACTGAAAGTAAAGGGGCTGAATAATTTTGCACGCCCAATTTTACAGTTTCTGATTTGTTAAAAAAGTTTGAAATATCCAATAAATGTCGTTCCACTTCATGATGGTGTCCCACTTGTTGTTGATTCTTCACAAAAAAATACAGTTTTATATCTTTATGTTTGAAGCCTGAAATGTGGCAAAAGGTCGCAAAGTTCAAGGGGGCCGAATACTTTCGCAAGGCACTGTATCACAGTACAATACAGTATGTTCACACTTTTACATGTACTGACATTTTGAAATGTATTGGTTTGTTTTTGTTTTTCAGTAGGATCCAAAGGTTGCCTCCCACATTGGCCCCGATAATACAGAGGCTCATTTTATTTTCTGGATGACCTGCATATTCGACTTGTGCCAGCGGAGGAGAGGGGAGCAAGAAACACCCCTACCTTTTTGTTGTGTTGGATAATGTGGCATTCCACTACTCTGTGGCAGTCAGACTGGTTTGCTGCACATCCCAGAATGTCAATACTATTCCTGCCTCCATACTCCCTGTTCCTAAACTCCTCTATGGGGTTTTTCTCTGCGTGGAGGTGGAAGGTTTATCACCACCATCCAGATGCCCTTGCTGGATGCAATGAATGTGGGGTGTGGAGACACTTCTCCTGAAGACTGCCAGGGTGTGGAGACACTTCTCCTGAAGACTGCCAGGGTTGGATTAGACATTCCAAAAGATACTTTCCAAGATGCTTCGCCAGAGAAGACATAAGATGTGATGTTAATGAGAACTTGTGGCCAAATGCAGGAGAGCGAGAACTAGATCTGTCACAGTACTGTATTGTATGAGTGATTATACTATACATGTTGATGTAATTATTAATACAGCCCTGGAATTTTGTTTTGTTTCAACTCTTTATTTTTCACAAGTAAATTACCATATGCAAAGATATAGAACAAAAATAAAGGCTATTGAAGCAAATTGCTGTATTTCCGATTAATTCTTTTTACATATATTTTAGTACAGTCAAAGTGAAAAGGTGTTATTCTTATTTTATACCGATTTGTGAAAAATTATTCAAACTTCAAAGAAAAAAGTTGATTTATTTAATGCTCCCTGTTAGTGTTTTTTTTAGGTCCGTGTGTTATGAGTGACAATGTATGCTTTCTGAGTGAGAATTGTTGCCAGTGTTATGATCGAACAAGCTTATTTTGAGACATGTATAAAGTGTTTTGGTGGTTTGAGTGAGTTTGAGGTGAGATTAACTGTTTGGCCAAGATGCATATTGGTAATGCAGACTGGGTGAAGAGTTTTGAAAAAGTGGCTTCAGTATTGACCGACGCTTGTTAGCAATTGAAAAATACTGTAATGCCAAAATAACATGTAAAACAGGCAAGCTAAAAATGTGGGGCTCAAAACGGGCGGTGCTCTGCCCTACCTGCCCTGAATGACAGGTCGCCACTGCTCATACCCAAGAAGACTTGAGGCTGTAATTCCTTAGTAAAGGGTCTAAATACTTATGGAAATGTGTTATTTATTTTATTTAAAAATAATAAACAATTACACGAACTGCACCGAGTTCACACAAATTGGCTGAAAGGGACAAAGTGTGAAACCACCTTAGCCTACCTCATGTGCAGCCTGTTGTGTGTGTGTGTGTGTGCGCGCGCGCTCTCTCTTGTCTGCTCGTGTGCAATTGTGCATGTCTCTTTAAAAAAAAAAAAAAAAAATGTAAGTCTGTGACTGACTGTCTGCATCGTTCCCTGTCTGTCTGAGGTGGTACTATGGGAACATTAACCGGGTGAAGGCGGAGAAACTGCTCCTGGCCTCTCAGAATAAGGATGGCTCATTCCTGGTGCGCATCAGCGAGAGCCACAGCGACGAATACACCATCTCAGGTAAGCCAATATTGCATGGTAACATGATAATTACTTTATGTTAACATATTAAGTACATATTAGTTTCTTTTGGAATTCATTAACACAAGCGCCATAGGCACCATATGGTAGCCTACCCACTCTGTTGAATTCATTGTAGTAAATACCAGAAAGAGCCCATTGTTACCCATAAAGATCCTATTCGATTGCATTATTTAAGTGATAATGCCCGAGAAGCCGGTGTTTGTTGAATATATTGGCACGGGTGTTCCGGCCACTATATCCAACACCGGCTTGGAGGGCATTATCACTTTTAAACAACGGGTTAACAACATATTCAATAAACAGATCTACATATTTTCATTAAATGTTATTTTGATTTAATTTATTCATACTATTTCATCCTTCCACAAAGATATAGTCCTGACACGAATCTAGGGTTGCTAGAGACGCGACCCAGTTGTTTGTTCTTTTTGTTCTATATCTATGGACGAGACCCAGTCATTCGTTCTAAATGTTCCATTGCCATCCTGACTCGCAACGTTCTTATACCTGGCCCTGCTTTTACAGTCACGTCAAAAAAAGTGCAGCCAGAACAAAAGCAAAGTAGCTGCATTTGCATTTGTTTAAGCTGTTCCCTAGTTAAGATTTACTTGGGTACCTCCATAACAATGAACTTATAATGTGACTTTGCCTGGCAGAAAAACAATTGCTCTCTTGTCAAGACACTGGTCAGACAAAAGAAAGACAATCCATGACATTCATTTGAGCTGATTTTAATAAATGAAACCTGTATCTTTGTTATCCGCCACAGCTGACATACAACAAGTAGCTATGTCACATTTATCTGTCGGAGTCTGCTACTACTTCTGCTGCCCTGCTTCAGCCTTTTAGGTGTTGATGGTGCTACAGTGTTCTCTTTGTTTTTGGCCAGGATGTTGTCAGTGACGGACGCCAGTAGCTATGGAGCGAACCTTCGCACCGATGCCCTCTCACTGACATAATCTCCCTCGCTTCTAAACCAGCATTGGCCAGTTTCTGGACTGTCGTGGTCCTGATGTTGTGATTTGTGTATGCCGTTGTTCCTGCTGCCCTGCAGATCTTGGGTAGAGGTGCTGCCATAGGTCACGCCCATTGGCTCTGACGTGTGCCAGATCGAGTCCCGGATACACTCTCCTCTCCTTGGATGGAGATAAAAAGGCAAGGCCGTTCTCCGGGCGTTTCGATAGGTATTTCTCCAGTGATGACACCGGACATAGTGGGTTCCCTGGCTGCTCGAACATGAATCCCCTCTTGGACTCCCTGCCCCTCTCCCTTAGGTCCAGATTCTTTGTGGCCTTGTTTTATGTGAAAGTGGCGTATCTGAGAGAATGTGTTGTTATATTGTTTTCCAGTAGCCTAATTACGAGTGCAACTTAGAAATAACACAAACAGGCTATGAACAACATACCGTAGACCGTTCTCGTCTGTTTTTACGAGGAATGAGTTTGGCTTTTGTCTGTTCCCCTCTTTTCCTCTTCGACCCAGATGTAACTGGAGGTCAAACCACACTTTCTGGACCAGACCCCTTGGTGTACCGGGATTCAGAGCCTGGGAGTTTTGGAGCTGGGCCATGTCTTTTATCAGTGATGGGAGGGTGGCTGTTTGTGATATGAATTCCTTGCCGCCTTAGCTGTTTGATTTTGCCCAGAAATGCATGACTCGAGGTGGTAAATTCAGTATCCTTCATAAGGCACAAGTTGCAACCGATGGGTGGGTCATTTAGAAACCGGTTGAGCCCACTACGGAGTGCCAGGTAGCTACTTATGCTGTACGGCTCCCCATTTCATACATTTCCATAAAAGTGTCGGAGGATGTTCAACTCTTCCTTAGTGACAGTTTTGTAGTCAACAACGTTTTCTTATTCTCTGCTATCCAGCCCTCGAAGCAACACACAGCCCATTTTGTATTCTGAACTGTGTTTTTTCCGTTTGGGCTTTTCTCTAGGTCATTCAATGCAGTATCCTCCAAATCTGCATGCCTGGGTATTATTGCCATCTATTTTTCCCCATTCATCCATAGTCATGCCGCCGAAAAGATCAAAAGTTTTCGCAACAAAGTATCGATTTAGCCAGTCACTTAAAGTGTTGTATGCTGCTATGACAACCAGCTCAATTTGCTGTCAGTGTCGTTCGGACACGTTCACTTTAGATGGGACGGTGGAGATTGCAATTCAATATTGACAAGGTTGGAGAGACAGAGCAAGGTTTATACAAATCTCTGCTGTTGAAAACCAAATGGGAGGAGATGTCTAGATGCTTTTTATAGTGCAGATCAAGTTCATACATTTACTGGCAGGGTTGATGAGACCGTGGATTGCGCATTGAGATGGAACAGAGTAAATTTCATAGATTTAGCTGGTGGTAACTTGTGAAATAGACACCGGTTGGAATGCGGTTTTAACCAATCAGCATTCAGGATTAGACCCACCCGTTGTATAATACATTACATTAAACGGAGTTCTAATATGTCATTCTATGCTGTTATCCCACCATTCCTTATTAAATCATCTGAAAATACCAGTGGAAACCATGGTGTAAAAGGACGTGCTACCGTTCATTCACCAGTGGGTGGCAATGAAATACTTCTTTAGTTGCAAATCTCCTATGTCTCATCACCCACTGTACTGTAAAAACTGAGAGAGCAATCTCTAAGTCAATATGTCAAGTTGTGATTAATTTGGTCGTGTGTGTGTGTGTGTGTGTGTGTGAGACATGTACAGTTTAAAAATAAATGCTTTTGGAGTTTGTCACCACTGTCTTTGAAATGTGTAAAAAATATTTTAAAAAGTCTAATCATGTTGGTCTTGTCCATAGGCAGAAACAATGGGAAAGTCTTCCATTTCAGAATCCAGCGTTCATTGATTGGGGCATACTTTGTGTCGGACAAGATTTCCTTTGCCACTCTGGAGGAGTTGATCCGATACTACCAGAACAACTCCAGGAGTCTAGGAGTGCATCTGGATGAGCCATGTGCGCAGCAGGTGGGTGTGTGTGTGTACCAACCAACTCTCTCACACACTTACACATTGTGGATACCATTCACAATCCAGTTATTTTGTGGATGGTGAATATGTTAGTGTTTGGGCCACATATTCCCCCAAAATCAAATCATATTTGTTAGAAATATGTGTTTTACTTTGACATCATTAGGGAATCAAGAAAATGTAGTGTAGAGGCAGGGATCAGGCTGTTTTTACTGGAGGCCTCTCAGTGATTCCAGTCTCTTCTCTCTTCCTTTCGAGTGGAGACGATGAGACTGAATCCGAGGCCGTGGAAAGCCACACAGACGCACACGCTTGCCCTTCACTCCAGGCCCTTTTTAGTTCACCATTTTGTTATTTCAAAATGTTCTACTTTTCATGCTTTTCTACTTTTCAATTTTTTTCAATTTTTTTATAGTGTTAGCATTTATATTTCTTAGCTGTTAGACTGATACTGTTGAAATATCATACATTATTTGATTGTAGATGTAGGACAGAAATCATTTTGGATACAATAAAACTACATGTTCAATTTGACAAACTCGTGGTTAGTGTTCGCCCTGAGATTGGAAGGTTGAGAGTTCGATCCCTGGCCGATTCATACCAAAGCCTCTAAAAATGGGACCCAATACAGCTCTGCTTGGCACTCCGCATTAAGGAGGTAGATTGGAGGTAAGGCCCTGCATTAGACAAGCATCCTGTCCAAAAGCCAAGGCTCGTGCAAGGCTACTTTTTATTTTTATGTTCAATTTGACTAAAGAGAAGAGTACATGAGAAGCTCATACCAAGACTAGTTGACCTCTTCGTGAGATTGAAGTTAGCTTCTTTTTTTCTTTAAAAAAAATATATTTGTGTTTTCTTCGTTGAATTATGTTGTGTAGTTAGATGTTCCAAGACAATCACAATGTTAATTCCACAGTAATTAAAGTATATAAAGATCAGGGATCATCAACGAGATTCAGCCGTAGGACAATTTTTATTTTTCTGAGCAGCAGCCCCGCAAGAAGCCCCGCAGAAGCCCAAACTGATATAATGTTTGACTAAAACATAATATTTTCATACCTTGCTTACCTTTGTATACGATCGCTATTATGTGTGAGAATACTTTGGAACCGATTTCCAAAATTAAAATCACTTGGACCTGCCTGACCTGTTACATAAAATACTGTACAACAATGAAAATACAAAGAAATATATACAGTACCAGTCAAAAGTTTGGACCCGCCTACTCATTCAAGGGTTTTTATGTATTGTTAATATTTTCTACATTGTAGAATAGTAGTGAAGACATAAACTATGAAATAACACACGGAATCATGTAGTAACTAAAAGTGTTAAACAAATCAACAACAAAAAATGGATTCTTCAAAGTAGCCAGCTTTGCATACTCTTGGCATTCTCTCAACAAGATTCACCTGTAATGCTTTTCCAACACCCTCGAAGGAGTTCCCACATCTGCTGAGCACTTGTTGGCTGCTTTTCCTTCACTCTGCGGTCCAACTCATCCCAAACCATCTCAATTGGGTTAAGGTCAGGTGATTTGTGGAGGCCAGGTCATCTGATGCAGCACTCCATCACACTCCTTTTTGGTCAAATAGCCCTTACACAGCCTGGAGGTATGTTGGGTCATTGTCCTGTTGAAAAACCAGATGTCCTGTTGAGCAAACCAGATGGGATGGTGTATCGCTGCAGAATGCTGTGGTAGCCATACTGGTTAAGTGTGCCTTGAATTCTAAATAAATCACTGACAGTGTAACCAGCAAAGCACCCCCACATCATCACACTTCCTCCTCCATGCTTCACTTTGGGAACCACACACGGAGATCATCCATTCACCTACTCTGCGTCTCGCAAAGACACGGCGGTTGGAACCAAGAATCTCAAATTTGGACTCATCAGACCAAAGGATAGATTTCCAACGGTCTAATGTCCATTGCTCGTGTTTCTTGGCCCAAGCAAGTCTTTTCTTCTTATTGGTGTCCTTTAGTAGTGGTTTCTTTGCAGCAATTCAACCATGAAATCCTGATTCATGCAATCTCCTCTGAACAGTTGATGTTGAGATGTGTCTGTTACTTGAACTCAAAGCATTTATTTGGGCTGTAATTTCTGAGGCTGGTAACTCTAATGAACTTATCCGCTACAACCAGATTGACTGACCTTCATGTCTTAAAGTAATGATGGGACTGTCATTTCTCTTTGCTTATTTGAGCTGTTCTTGCCATAATATGGACTTGGTCTTTTACCAAATAGCCATATCTTCTGTATACCACCCCTAGCTTTTCACAACAACTGATTTCGCACAACGCATTAAGAAGGAAAGACATTATTAAAAATGTACTTTCAACAAGGCACACCTGTTAATTGAAATGCATTCCACGTGACTACATCATGAAGCTGGTTGAGAGAATTCCAAGAGTGTGCAAAGAATCTCAAATATATCAAATATATTTTGATTTGTTTAACTTTTATTTGGTTACTACATGATTTCATAGTTTTGATGCCTTCACTATTATTCTACAACTTTTGGCTGGTAATGTATATATTTCCTTTTTTTGTTCTGAAAATAAATCCACCAGTTGAGGAACCCTGATATAGATCATCCTTTGTAGATTATTTATTGATCATTTCTTGATTGACACATTTCTTTTGTAGCATTTAATAATAAATGTGTATTTTTAAAAGAGCCTGTGTTTTTAAAGAAACTTCCCTATCTTTGAATGTACTAAAGCTATCTGAGCATCACACATGCTTAATTAAGCTTGGAGTTTGCAATTTCAGGACTACTTAATTGGTTCCGTTGTATTGGGCAAACAAAATGCAGCGCAGCTCAAGTATTTGAAAGTAGTCGCCATACTCGGTAGCTGTGAGTTCTGTGTGTCTAACAGTGTTGTGGTGTCCTCAGAGAGAGCTGTTTGACATGGAGCCTTGGGAGCGTCCTCGGGAGGAATTTAAACTGCACATGAAGCTGGGGGAGGGCCACTTTGGAGAGGTGTGGGAGGCCCTGTGGACCAGCCATAAAAAAAGGGTGGCCATCAAGATGCTTAAACAAGGTAAGCATGCTAGCTCTCTTTGCTATCATATTAACTACAGTGTTATACATTATTCTGCACACTACAAGCAGAATTTTGATATAGTCTTTCTGGGCATGATCACTGATCAAATTCAACTTGACGAGTTGATGAGGGAATTATTTTCAACAACATACTGCAGATGGGCAAATGCTGCAATGGTAAAAACGTTATTGCAGGCAAACACAATTACACACTTGCTCACCAAGTCAGTCCATTCAGGTCAGGGCCCTCACATTGTTCATAAAGTGATTTATAATGCGTCATGGTCAGTCCTAAGCTCCTTATCTCACACCTGAAGAGCACTGTTCTCAGCCTCGCTCTGTCTTTTTGTCTCTCCTGCAGAGGACACTAAGCTGGATGAGTTTGTGAAGGAGATCCAGGCCCTGAAGAACCTCCACCACCCCAAGCTCATCCAGCTGTTAGCCCTGTGTTCCAGAGGAGAGCCTGTCTACATAGTCACTGAGCTCATGACCAAAGGCAGCCTCAAGTCCTATCTGGGCAGTGAGTCAAACACACCCACATGTTCGGCTGCATGCAGTGTATGCTATGTGTTCACAGATGATTCTGCTAGACCAATAACATATGTAAGTCGACACACAACTTTTCATAGGGTGATGAGATGAAAAAAATCATGTCTAGGGCTCAGGGCTTGATTGGTTCAACAGTGACCTAACCAAGATCATTTTGGTATCGAAAACCGGTGAAGGTATGTGTTGGCGCAATTGAGTAACTATTCAGACCCTTATCGATCCTAACCAGTCTGCTCCCTGTGCTGTTCCAGCGCCGGAGGGTCAGGTGCTGACCTCTGCCCACCTCATCTACATGGGCAGCCAGGTTGGTGAGGGCATGGCCTACCTGGAGGACCGACATATCGTGCACAGGGACCTGGCGGCCAGGAACATCCTGGTGGGAGATGACCTGGTCTGTAAGGTGGCTGACTTTGGCCTGGCACGCATCATTAAGGTAAGGATGGAATGGATGTGAACTGTATGGGGAAATGAAGAGCGAGAACAGCCAATAAGTAAAGTTTTAAAAAAATGCTGTAGAAAAATATACTGTATGTTGGGCTGACCTATCGTGGTAAAGGAAACAATGTTCACTCTCAGATGAAGCAAGGAAAGGTCTTGCTTAAAAAGCCATTTTTTTCTGGACATTTCCAAGGGAATATGAAAAAAATGGTGTGTGTGTGTGTAGGACAGTGTGTACACGGCCAGTAGAACCACTAAGATCCCAGTGAGATGGACAGCCCCTGAGGCTGCTCTCTATCAGCGCTTCTCCGTCAAGTCTGACGTCTGGTCCTTCGGTGTGCTGCTCTACGAGATGATGTCACGAGGAAAGATGCCATACGACGGTGTGTCAAACCTTTTCAAGACTATATTCTCTGGTCTTGATTTTTTTTTTTTACAATTATACACCACGTGATCACAAGAGGAACAGTCAATCCTCATGACAGTTAATCTATTACCTCTATCTGTAAAAATGCTTTTCAATATTTCCCTCTGACGGATATTTCTCCCTCTGATTTAATATTTTTCTTCTCCCTCTTTCTTTCTCTCTCTTCACACACACACACACACACACACACACACACACACACACACACACACACACACACACAGGGAAGAGCAATACGGAGGTGCTGGAGCTCCTGTCGACAGGCTACAGGTTGCCCTCTCCCAGTAGGTGTCCCCCCAACATCTATCGCATCATGTTGGAGTGCTGGAATGCCGAGGCCTCCAACCGGCCCTCCTTCCACGCCCTGCACAGCCAGCTAGACACCATCTACACCCGCATCTACTTCAAGACCATTGAGGTCTAGGGCTGAAGGAGGAGGCCAAGGTGTGACTGCACTGACATAGACACTACAAAGCAGAGGGGACTGCAAGACATTATCTGAAATGGTGATCCTTTTTCAACAGGCTTTAGTCTATTTTGCCGGTTCTCTTGGTTGTTTTTAAATCAAGGTTATGTGCAATATAAAGCTCTTCCTGGAGGAGGGCAGGGGAAGTGGGGCCACTCTTAAGCCCACGGAGGCCCTATGCTACAGTATGCCAAACGGCCAGTCCTACAGAGAGTGCCTATACACTGACTATACAAAACATTAGGAACTCCAGCTCTTTCCATGCCATAGACTGACCAGGCGAAAGCTATGATCCCTGAAATCACCTGTTAAAGCTACTTCAATCAGTGTAGATAAAGGAGGAGACAGTTTCAAGAATGATTTTTAAACCTTGAGACAATTTAGACATGGATTGTGTATGTGTGATTAAGGCAGCCCTTCGCTCCTTTCTGATTTAGGGGGGTTGGGTTAAATGAGGAAAACACATTTCATTTGAATGTGTTTTCACATCATTTGTACAACTGACTAGGTATCCTCCTTTCCCAATCAGAGGATTAATGGGCAAGACAAAATATTTTAAGTGCCTTTGAACGGGATAGGGTAGTAGGGGCCAGGCGCACTGGTTTGAGTGTGTCAAGAACTGCAAAGCTGCTGGGTTTTTCACCCTCAACAGTTTCCTGGGTGTATCAAGAATGGTCCACCACCCAAAGGACATCCAGCCAACTCGACACAGTGGGAAGCGTTGGAGTCAACATGGGGCAGCATCCCTGTGGAACGCTTTCTACACCTTGTTGTACATGCCCTGACGAATTGAGGCTGGTCTGAGGGGAAAAAGGGGGTGCGACTCAATATTAGGAAGATGTTCCTAATGTTTAGTACACTCTGTGTATGTTTACACTACACAGACATGGCTCATAGAGACTTTGCTCACACAGTACACAGTGATGGAGGACATGGCCATTGAGACTGGAGAGTGATGAGCCATAGAGGACATCTTCTGGGATTTACTGTTCTACCAATGGAAGACAACTTTTTGAACTGTCAACGCATGATATTTAGAGATGTACTAATACAGTTTGGGAAATATGAGCCATAAATGTCCTTTATTCTTCCTTGATTTGAGTTTCTTCCATATTTTTGAGGTGTCCTCTCGACTACGCCATTGGGTATTTAACAAAAATTATAATAAATATTTTTTGGGATAACTGTCCTGTTTTCATTGTGTGTGTGGCCAACCAATATATTTTGCAATCCTCCATACGATAAGGGGAAAGCCACAATGACCTTAGCTGTCCATTACTGCTAATCATGTTGCTGAACTCATATGAATAGGCCTATGCGGTTAATCTTTTAGTGATAAGCTACTTTCTGAAACTGAAAACAGCTGTATAAACTAAACAAAAATTAACAGTTTACAATTTAGGCTACCTATACACGCTTTTATGAATATTTTATGTTAAAATTCCCATAGTTGAATTATATGCACAAATGTGGTTATTACATACTGTAGATAAGATTAATGATTTATACATGCACTAGATGACTACCAGTGGGTGCTGTTTTGAAGCCACCGGGCTTTCATCTTGGCACTCCCCCACCATTGTAAAAACATTTTGGAACTATAGAAATGCATGTAATATCTACATTTATTTTTTGCCACGTTTATTCTATTACAGACACCTTAAAGTTTAAATATGCATAAATCTTTCCGCCATTTCCTGGTTGCTAAAATTGTAATAGTTTGCCTAATTTCAGTTTGCGACAAAACAAGCAATGTACAGTGTAGAGAATCATTGTATCTAAACCGCTGTGAAAAATCTTAAACATAAAAATGAATATATATATATATATATATATATATATTATTTCACCTTTATTTAACCAGATAGGCTCGTTGAGAAAAAGTTCTGCGACCTGGCCAAGATAAAGCAAAGCAGTGCGACACAAACAACACAGTTACACATGGAATAAACAAACATACCGTCAATAACACAATAGAAAAAGTCTATATACAATGTGTGCAAATGAGGTAAGATAAGGGAGGTAAGGCAATAAATAGGCCATAGTGGCGAAATAATTACAATTTAGCAATTAAACACTGGAGTGATAGATGTGCAGAATATGAATGTGAAGTAGAGATACTGGGGTGTGCAAAGGAGCAAAAATAAATAACAGTATGGGGATGAGGTAGTTGGATGGGCTGTTTACAGATGGGCTATGTACAGGTGCAGTGATCTGTGAGCTGCTCTGACAGCTGGTGCTTAAAGATAGTGAGGGAGATATGAGTCTCCAGCTTCAGTGATTTTTGCAATTCGTTCCAGTCATTGGCAGCAGAGAACTGGAAGCAAGACAGCCAAAGGAAGAATTGGCTTTGGGGGTGACCAGTGAAATATACCTTCTGGAGCGCGTGCTACGGGTGGGTGCTGCTATGATGACCAGTGAGCTGAGATAAAGTGAGGCTTTACCTAGCAGAGACTTTTAGATGACCTGGAGCCAGTGGGTTTGGCGACGAATATGAAGCGAGGGCCAGCCAACGAGAGCATACAAGTCGCAGTGGTGGGTAGTATGTGGGGCTTTGGTGACAAAATGTATGGCACTGTGATAGACTGCATCCAATTTGCTGAGTAGAGTGTTAAAGGCTATAGTCAGTTTTACAAGGGTATGTTTGGCAGCATGAGTGAAGGATGCTTTGTTGCGAAATAGGAAGCTGATTCTAGATGTAATTTTGGACTGGAGATGCATAATGTCTGGGGGAAGAAAAAAAAAAAAAAATATATATATATATATATATCCTTAAAGTATACTTTTTTGAAAGTTCTGAAGTTACTGTCCACACTGCAAAAAAAAATGACAAAGTAATTTTGTCCTTGAAACATTTAATTGAGCACCACAGTGAAAATGTCATAATACTCTTAAAACCTAGTGGTCAAACACGGAAATGCTTCCAATCAATTTGTCCACTATTCATTTTTCCCTTAGGGGATTTTAGAAACACTTCAAATTAAGTATGTGTTTGGTGCAGACTTACCATGGCACGAAGTTTGGATAACTGTGTAATTCTCTCTCGGACAAGGTGAGTTTAATCAATATAAAGTATTGGACTTCTTCTGTCCCCTTTCTCTCTGTCTTAGTTAGCCACTGACAACACTTTAGCTAGCTCATTAGCAGAGCACTAGATCAGTAGGCTAGATCAAATATATATATATATATATGTTTTACTTAGCCTAGATAATTGTTTGTACAGTATGTCCACTTTGATGTCTATTTCAGACCTTATGGCATTTTTCAAGGATGAGCACTAATGAGGAGAATGCCACTATGTCTGGTCATGTGGAAAAGACCACTGGAAGTCTGGTCATGTGGAAAAGACCACTAGAAGTCTGGTCATGTGGAGAAGTGCAGCTATAGTGAGGGGCAATTTCCTGGTTGGTCAGGGCCAGCATTATGGATAATCCTGTGTTGGTGTGTACATTCTCACTCAATCAACATTTATTTGGCATATTCACAAGATATAGTGGGGTGTATAAGGGAATATGACATTGCATTGTACTGTGTACTATTTAAGTAACAAATTGTTTTATGCTTTCCCACAGTGCCAACAACCCCCACAGAGACCTCCTGTCCCACTACCAACCAAGCAAGAGTTTTTCCAGGAACATCAGTGCAAAGGGCTTGGTAGGAAACGTTGTTCATACAGAATGGCAGACATTACGCTCGTTACAAGTATTTTGAGTATACTTGAGAAATGAATATTCAATTACATTGAGTTAGAATATTTACCTACAGTGCCTTGCGAAAGTATTCGGCCCCCTTGAACTTTGCGACCTTTTGCCACATTTCAGGCTTCAAACATAAAGATATAAAACTGTATTTTTTTGTGAAGAATCAACAACAAGTGGGACACAATCATGAAGTGGAACGACATTTATTGGATATTTCAAACTTTTTTAACAAATCAGAAACTGAAAAATTGGGCGTGCAAAATTATTCAGCCCCTTTACTTTCAGTGCAGCAAACTCTCTCCAGAAGTTCAGTGAGGATCTCTGAATGATCCAATGTTGACCTAAATGACTAATGATGATAAATACAATCCACCTGTGTGTAATCAAGTCTCCGTAAAAATGCACCTGCACTGTGATAGTCTCAGAGGTCTGTTAAAAGCGCAGAGAGCATCATGAAGAACAAGGAACACACCAGGCAGGTCCGAGATACTGTTGTGAAGAAGTTTAAAGCCGGATTTGGATACAAAAAGATTTCCCAAGCTTTAAACATCCCAAGGAGCACTGTGCAAGCGATAATATTGAAATGGAAGGAGTATCAGACCACTGCAAATCTACCAAGACCTGGCCGTCCCTCTAAACTTTCAGCTCATACAAGGAGAAGACTGATCAGAGATGCAGCCAAGAGGCCCATGATCACTCTGGATGAACTGCAGAGATCTACAGCTGAGGTGAGAGACTCTGTCCATAGGACAACAATCAGTCGTATATTGCACAAATCTGGCCTTTATGGAAGAGTGGCAAGAAAGCCATTTCTTAAAGATATCCATAAAAAGTGTTGTTTAAAGTTTGCCACAAGCCACCTGGGAGACACACCAAACATGTGGAAGAAGGTGCTCTGGTCAGATGAAACCAAAATTGAACTTTTTGGCAACAATGCAAAACGTTATGTTTGGCGTAAAAGCAACACAGCTGAACACACCATCCCCACTGTCAAACATGGTGGTGGCAGCATCATGGTTTGGGCCTGCTTTACTTCAGCAGGGACAGGGAAGATGGTTAAAATTGATGGGAAGATGGATGGAGCCAAATACAGGACCATTCTGGAAGAAAACCTGATGGAGTCTGCAAAAGACCTGAGACTGGGACGGAGATTTGTCTTCCAACAAGACAATGATCCAAAACATAAAGCAAAATCTACAATGGAATGGTTCAAAAATAAACATATCCAGGTGTTAGAATGGCCAAGTCAAAGTCCAGACCTGAATCCAATCGAGAAACTGTGGAAAGAACTGAAAACTGCTGTTCACAAATGCTCTCCATCCAACCTCACTGAGCTCGAGCTGTTTTGCAAGGAGGAATGGGAAAAAATGTCAGTCTCTCGATGTGCAAAACTGAGAGACATACCCCAAGCGACTTACAGCTGTAATCGCAGCAAAAGGTGGCGCTACAAAGTATTAACTTAAGGGGGCTGAATAATTTTGCAAACCCAATTTTTCAGTTTTTGATTTGTTAAAAAAGTTTGAAATATCCAATAAATGTCGTTCCACTTCATGATTGTGTCTCACTTATTGTTGATTCTTCACAAAAAAATACAGTTTTATATCTTTATGTTTGAAGCCTGAAATGTGGCAAAAGGTCGCAAAGTTCAAGGGGGCCGAATACTTTCGCAAGGCACTGTACCTCCTCTCTCAGGTAAGACCATGGCCCGTATGTTATGGTTAAA
The DNA here is from genome assembly GCF_013265735.2 of Oncorhynchus mykiss. Lineage (NCBI taxonomy): Eukaryota > Metazoa > Chordata > Actinopteri > Salmoniformes > Salmonidae > Oncorhynchus > Oncorhynchus mykiss. The sequence continues at coordinate 41,961,606 of NC_048573.1, forward strand.
TTAATAAATGGTGCGTACATTCTCACTATAATTGACCCATATTCCATCAATATTATGTTATCAAAAATCTAAATCTATGTTTATTTGGCAAATGCACAGGATACAGTGGTGTGTGTGTATACTGGAATACGACATTACATTGTTCCGTGTACTACGGAAGTAACTATTTCTATTTTATGTTTTCACACAGTGCCAACAACCCCCAAAGACTCAGACTCATCCCTCCTGTCCCACTACCAACCAAGCAAGAGTTTCTCCAGGAACACCAGTGCAAAGGACTTGGTAGGAAACATTTCTTCATACAGAATGGCAGATATGCTCGTTACAAGTATTTGACCTTTTCCTGATGAAACTTGAGAAATGAATACAACAGTTCATTGACATTTGCGATAATAAGTGAGTTCAATACATTTTAGTGATATGGTTATTTTTTTCTCCCAACAGCTTCCAAACCACTGTAAAATATATTTTCCTTAACTAAACATATTGTATTTTCAGCTGTTTGAAGCTGGTGTACAAAACCCCAAAAGTAAAAGAAGCAAAAACGGAACTTAACAGGAAGCACGTTGCAGCTTTAACCGAGGCAGTGTTGTTCAGTACTATTTGGTGACCGATTCGGCCATAACTAGCTAGTACCACCACAAGCTAAATTTAGCTAGCTAGTTGTGTTAGCAATCTAGCTAACTAGCCTCAGTGCCTCTCATTAGGTGCAAAACTGTAGAAATGTTTTGACAATAATGTCAGAGAGTGAAGGAAAGACTTTGGCTTGATGACTCGTATTCGTCTTGGAGTAACTATATATGTATGTTGTAGCTAACTAGCTAACATGTCTGTGAGATGTCGCATATTCTACACTATGCCACTACAGTAGGAATACAGAGAACACCACTTGTGGCAAAGGTTTTCCTAAGAATGCTGAGCTGAAGGGAAAAAATCACTATGTGGATGGGACATTTCTGCTGAGATGGAGTGAGAACATTCTATAACTGTCTGTGCCATGCTGAGAGAGAGAGACAGAGACAGCCCTCCCTCGGCCTTAACATCAGCACCACAGGTAACTTCCACAAAGTTGTGAACGATCTGAGAGACGATGCCTTCTATGACATCAAAAGGAACATACAATTTGACATACCAATTATGTCGAATCAGTTATAGAAACCATTGCCCTTCATGGTTGTGAGGTATGGTGTCCGCTCACCAACCAAGAATTGGAAAAAACAAAATGGGAAAAACACCAAATTGAGACTGCATGCAGAATTCTGCAAAAATATTCTCAGTGTAAAACACCAAATAATGCAGGCAGAGCAGAATTAGGCCGATACCGGCTAATTATCAAAATCCAGAATAGAGCAGTTACATTCTACAAGCACCTAAAAGGAAGCGATTCCAAAACCTTCCATAACAAAGCCATCACCTACAGAGAGATGAACCTGGAGAAGAGTCCCCTAAGCAAGCTTGTCCTGGGGCTCTGTTCACAAACAGACCCCACAGAACCCCAGGACAGCAACACAATAAGACCCAACCAAATCATGAGAAAACGTTAAAGATAATTACTTGACACATTGGAAAGAATTAACAAAAAAACAGTAAACTAGAAAGATATTTGGCCCTAAACATAAGGGTACACAGTGGCAGAATACCTGACCACTGTGACTGACCCAAACTTAAGGAAAGCTTTGACCATGTACATACTCAGTGAGGATAGCCTTGCTATTGAGAAAGGCCGCCGTAGGCAGACCTGGCTCAAGATAAGACAGGCCATGTGTACACTGCCCACAAAATGAGGTGGAAACAGCTGCACTTCCTAACCTCCTGCCAAATGTATGACCATATTAGAGAAACACACATATTTTCCTCAGATTACACAGACCCACAAATAATTTGAAAAGAATCCTAATTTTGATCAACTCCCATTATCTATTAGGTGAAGATTTGAGACCTGCTGCCACAAGAAAAGGGCAACCAGTGAACAAACACCATTGTATATACAACCCATATGTAGTGGTTGTATGTTCCCTTTTTTACTTTAACTATTTGCACATTGTTACAACACTGTATATAGACATAATATGACATTTGAAATGTCTTTATTATTTTGGAACTTTTGTGAGTGTAATGTCTACTGTTCATTTATTGTTTATTTCACTTTTGTTTATCTATTTCACTTGCTTTGGCAATGTAAACGTATGTTTCCCATGCCAATAAAGCCCCTTGAATTGAATTGAGAGAGAGAGCATCTAAGGATGGGAGAGCCATCACTTCTGACAGATCTCCTTGCTGAGGGTGGCATTAAACATCATGCAGCCATTGCTTTTCCTTTACTTTTTCCTTAACCTTTTTAAATATTGGAAGTTAGTAATTCCACTAAAACTGTTTGGCTAGCTAGCTGACGAACAAACTCTGCAGATATATCTTCAAATTCATTGTTGTAAACTATTGTATCATATTTGATGGGTTACTGACCGGTCTGTCCTCAGGCTCGATCTGCTGTCGTCTCTACAACTGGACGGTCACCCTCGCATCGCACTGGAACAGGATGTCCATGCACCGGATGGCTTGAGGGATGCACTCCTGTTGGACTGGAAAACAAAGAGACATTTGGTCAGTGGTTGTTTTTTTCCAATGCATTATAACCATCTTTATCTGTACAGGAAATGCATTGTTTATCATAACACAAACACACCTTGGACAATGAGACAAGTGGTCCCTCAACACCCAATCCTTGTGCCTCATTGTTTGTTCTTGTTTTCCCAATCAACAGCTACTTCACTGATGAGTGGGTCTTGGAGGTTTACAAGTCTGCACAAGCACATTACTATAACAACGCAGATAAGGTGGGTTGAATCTCAGGATTTTGAAATATTTTCGTTGAGCATTTGCCATCTCAACATGGATCCTGTTTCTCTATATGTCTTTTGTGAGTGAGATCCATCTCTGTTAACCTGCCCGGGGTTCAGAAATGGAGGAATGTTCACAGTGACTCCTGCAGGCATTAAGCTCTGGATCAAGAAACCTTTGTATGCCAAAATCATGTCTCCAGATGTGAAGATCTTCTCAAACCCTGACTTCTGGACAATGGCTTTGTCCGACACTGGTCCTGAATACAGATCGCTGCAGTATGTTATCACCGAATTAGGTGCAATTCCCAGGAGTAGCTTGAAGGAGCGCATTGAACGGTACACAGAGTAGGTTTGCATCTGCAAGTCCATCTGACCTGGAGTAGCAACTTCTATGTCAGTACAGTCAATGACCATCCTCCAGTTTTTGCTGGACCTCTGAAAAGAAGCAGACAAGTACCTTTGGTTCTTCTCCTGACTTGTAACAGTCGCCATGATGCTAATGAAAAAAAGCTTGTGGATCACGTGAATAAAAGTGATGATATTACATTGCTGACTGCTTGCACTACAACAGAATAGTTGAGCCAAGTACAAGTTGGTGTAGCTGTGACCCAACTTCATAAACTCCATGAACACTTAATCCTCAAATGACAGCACCTCAACCCTCCACTTGGCAAAGTATACGACACGGTCCTTGTAACGTTCCAAGTAGTCAACAACAATGTTGAACATGTGGAAGTCCTGTTCCCATCCTAAGTAATTTATTAGACAGCTGTGATGCTGAATACCTGTTGCGGGTATACAGCTGATTTTCCTGTAGAACCTTCAACAGCACCAATGTTTCCTCACGATACACCTCAGTGAAAACATTCTGCAACGGCCAAGGGACCTGGTACTTCATCGTCTGCCATGGTGGATGTGTCTGGATCGTCCTCTTCTGCCATGGTGGATGAGATACCGTTTCTGGTAAATACAGGGCTATTTCTCTTTCCCAACAGAAAATGTCAGCACCAGACCTAAGTGTTGTCACTGGGTTTCCGGTCCACCCGTGTGAAAGACGGGGGAATTTGTTGCTAGGTTGATAACTAAAATGGTAACATCTATATTAAAGTACCATCACCCACAGACTTGACTATAGTAATGGGGAAAATAGACTGGGCTTTGGTCTATCTGCACATCTGAAATACTACTATGTGGATGGGACATTTCTGCTGGGATGGAGGAATTATCTGGAATGCTCAACTAGATGATCAGGACAGTCTAGGGTACTATTTGCTTGAAGAGGTGAAGTCTTGCGATGAGCTATACGACTGTACCTCTGATTGTAATTCTCAAGAAGAAAGTTAAAACCCTCAGCCGAGAGGTCACTGAGGAGGACCAACAGTGGTAGGGGGATCATCTGATAGGGACTGACATGCAGAGACGGAATTTAAGGATTTTGGGCACTGGCCACCCGAGCCAGTAGACCACAATTTCTACTAGACTGGGTAACATTCGGGTCCTAAATCTGTGGAATGCGATGTTAGTAAAGGTAAACTTTCACTGCTGCGTCAGGCTAGTGTCGTGAAAATTCTAATCAAGTGAGAGAGACTTTGTCATTACTTCAAACAATCAATCTTTATTTGATATTGATTAATCATTGCAATAATGGAGCTGGTCAACGACCCACCCATAGGTGATTCGTTGAGAGCCCATTGATTCTGAGTTGGGGCTTGTCTTATGTAGCCTAACCTTGTTACATTTCCTTAATCCACCACAACTGTCTCAATGTGTCGAACCACCCAATATCTACTGGATGAGGTGGCTAAATATTCTGAGTCCTCTGTGTTCTCCTGTGAGTACTAAAAACTGTTTGTTCTTAGAATAGACATGAGAGACTTTGTTCGGAACAGAGACACCTCGTTACGAACATGCAAGTTTCAGAGTACAGAGGGTGGGGGTAGAACAAGTGATGTGCAAGTGGTGAATTAGGTAGAGAGGTATGTGAAGACAGCAATTTACACAACCAGAGTAACAGGATTGTCCACACCTATCATTTATATAAACCTTAAATTAATACTAATTCACATTTTTATCCACATGGTGACATGCTAACTGACGTTAACCCACCAGGGCAGAGATATTTAGCTAGCTAGTTAAGGTTAGCTCACTGTTCGTGTCGTCAGAGTTTTCCATGTGGTGAAATTTTAGCTAGCCCACCAGGGCAGGGATATTTAGCTAACATTTAGCTTGTTACGTTAGCTCATCTTTTGTGTAAGACATTTCCCCAGATCCCACATGCTAGTTAGTCTGTCAGGGCAGGGATATTTCATGTTAGCTAGATATCGCTAACATTAGGCACATTCGCTAGCATTTCACCGTCTGTTGAGAAAGTCTGACAACACGGCGATGATACGGTGCAACGTATGTAGCTAATGTAGCTAACTAGCCAACCAAGGTGGCTAACTAACTAACACCAGGTCATATTTATCTAGTTTTCTAGTTAATATTAGCTCATCGTTCATGTAGTCAGACTTTTCTACGTGGCGAAAATGCTAGCTAACTAACTATCCTTTCCCTAGTGTCGGGCTTGCATTAGCAAGCAAGTCTGACTACACGAACGGCAAGTTAACTAATCAAATCAAAACAAATGTATTCATAAAGCCCTTCTTACATCAGCTGATTTCACAAAGTGCTGTACAGAAACCCAACCTAAAAACCCTAACAGCAAGCAATGCCAGGTGTAGAAGCACTAGCTAGCTAACTAAATATCCCTGCCCTGGGCAAGTGTTAGCTAGCATCTCACCATGTGGAAAAATATGACTACATGAACCATGAGCTAACGTTAACTAGCTGGCTAGCTCACAAAGGATTTGTCAATAATAAAAAGCTAACAACTGTCATTATGCTAGTCTACGCTGGTTTCCTTTTACTTGTAAGGAAGGTAATGTGCGGTGTCGTGGAAATATTGAATCAAATATTTCTCAGCTGCCGGTGCTTGTGAATTCAAATAGACTTTATTACAAAAAGTAACACAGCCGAGCAATTCCATGGAAGAACTGACTCACCATTCTCATTACTTTGCTTTTATACAGTCTTACCCTTACATAACATTGTCACCCCCCTTTCATGTAAATTATTGATACCTTCTAGCCTTGGCCACCCTAATCTTGCTGCCTTTCCTATTAGGGCATAGATTCTATTGGTGGCGTTACACACAGACATGCACACACCTACTGCAGGTCTAATGGTGCCTATAACTGATTAGCTAATGTTCCTGTCCAAAGGTCTTCACAAGTTCAGGCCAATGTTGCCTTCACAAGATCAGATATGGCCCAGACCAGTCACGTCTTGTTGGTCTACCTTGCCTCATCCACACGGATTCTGCTTACGTTTTATTTTTTACATGTCTAATATTTAAACTTATATCAATTCTTCTTTCTACTTCAAAGAGAACAGTATAGGTACTGAAAATCACCAGATGACTGGAAATTCTCTAACAGCGGCAAGTAACTACAGTTGGTGGTTACCTAGCAAATTTTCATAAGCACCTAGCTAGCTAACCACGGATCTTTTACCTACCCAAAATAGCTTGTTAGCAGCTAGAAAACAGAACTTACCTTATTACACGGCTCCAGCAACGCCTCTCGCTTACAGAGGTCGGAAAATTATAAAATGCATGTGTGCTTATTAAAATAGTGGTTACAATCCGGTATATAGCACTGAACCATACTTGCTTCTGATCGACGGAGATGCCTAAGGTTAACTAGTTAGCTACAAAGGCCAGGGTCATGTAAAAAAATTATAGTAATTAAACAATGCTAAGATAGGTCATTTGAAAAATGCGAAACAATACAAAGGAGAAATACACAATATAAATTATTTAAACGAGAAACTACAAAAACACTATAATATCTACTAGTTATTCTACTTGCTAGGTTACTTTCTACTTGTCGATGAGAGTTTGCATGGAGAAATGTGGAATTTGTTCCTACACTGCAACACTGCCTTGAGTTATGATGTCAAAGCTTGCTGAGGATGTGTAATTCTATGATAGCCACATTAGCGGCTAATTATCATTTCATTTCGGGGGTAAATACAGGCAAATATATTGATAAAAGTGAGAGATTTACACTGTTATCAAAACATCACGCCAGGGTAAGCCTACATGAAAGACAGACCTTATTTGAAGTGGTTTTAAAATCCCCTATGGGAAAAATGAATGGTGGAAAAACGATTGGAAACATTTCCGTGTTTGACTGCTAGCCTAGGTTTTATGTGTATTATGACTCATATTGTGGTACTCTACTGAAATACTGTAGAATTCCATTCATTCTTATGGAGGACTGCACTTTCTGGGAAGTGCCAATATGGCCGACTGGTGGCTTCGGAGCCTCTCACTTACCAATACATCAGCAATCCAGGGTGTATCAGGGGAGATTGTAGAAGAGAGTGCGGGGCGAAGGAGCGGAGAGGGTGTTTTCGTTTGGCTGTAACATGATACCAGTAACGGGAACACAGCTATGGGACAGTAGACATATCCTTGATTTCATGCATTTCGGCGGTAACGCTATCTGGTTCAGTGCTAGGACGACTATCAAAAAAGGATGGGTGTCGCAGAACAAATGAATGAAGGCGAATGATTTTGGAAAAACTAGCAGCAGCAATTGACAGAGAAGTTGCGCAGGCTACATAGCCTAGGGCTATCAGAATAGCCTAGTAAACCGTTTTGCATGGAGATGCATTCACGTCAACAGCATCATGAAGAAGGTGACATATGGCGTTTATGTTTGTGTCGTGTCTACGTTCCTACTTTGTCTAAGATAACACAGTGACACGGCGTTCACAGCAAGATTTGTAGACGCATAAAATAATTTCAAAGAATCACTTCATCGCGGACCTCAGCTTGGAGGATTGGCCTATTTTTACGGTAGGGCGGGGGTGAAAAATCCAGTAGTACGCTAGTTGAAGTTGACCCCTCAGAATACCGGGAACATTTTCAGTGGAATGTATTGCTCATTTAACTCAAACAAAATTATGAATTCGATGGTCTTTGCTGAGGCTTTGCCATCTTCGGGTGCCTCTGCGTTCCCAGTAGGAGCGCCAGCCTCTGGTGCTAGGGTGTCTAGTGCCCTACGGAACGATTTGGGTTCCAACATTCATGCCTTGAAAACCCTTAACCTGCGATTTCGATGTTTCCTAGCTAAAGTTCATGAATTGGAGCGTAGAAACAAGTTGTTAGAAAATCAACTACAGCAAGCTTTAGAGCAATCCCGCTACAGAGCCTACTTTAGCCGAGAACAAGCCACCCAAACGGGCTATTTGGACTTTTTTCTGGCTCGGCCACGGGTACCCGGTACGATATGGAGCTTTACCCACACAAGGAGGTTTGGGGACCGAATCGAGACTATCCACAGCCCTGGGGTGTCATGGATGCAGCCGGATGGTGTTGGAATTCAAGTCGACACCGTCACCCCTGAACTGCGAGCCCTTTACAATGTGTTGGCTAAAGTCAAAAGAGATAGAGATGAGTACAGAAAAAAGTAAGTGATGTCACTTTCTTTTAGCACTTTAAATTGTTAAATTGACAATCAAGCCATTGTCCACGTGTCTGATATGTTTTAACTCAGACTATTTCACAGGTTGTTGAGAAACTTGTTGAACTTGTTTACAAGTTGTTGACAAGGTGTTGCTTACGTTATTACATTTACATAGCAATAGACCTTCGGTTCAGAGGTTTGAGCTTCTTGGTGTAATGCCTTAGACTTTGGCTGATGGTCCCAGGTTCAACTTTTTTTGAATAGATTTTTTATTTAACCTTTATTTAACCAGGCAAGTCAGTTAAGAACAAATTCTGTTTTGGCTACTCCCTGATATGCTGCATTAGTGTCAGAAGTGGGGTGGCTATGTTGGTAGGCCAATGTAATCATGCCTCATTGTTAAGAGGCGAAAGGGTTTTGTAATAGTGAAGCGCATGATGTGCTCTCAGAAATGAGACTGGTAGTTAACCTTACAACACCTAGAACTTCGTTAAGAGGTTTGAGCCCCTTGGTGCAATGGCTATGGTGTTGGTCTGACAGTTAGAACACAATCCCTAAACCCTGAATTCACTATGTGCACCAAATAATAGCATTCCTATTCCCACTACTATGCCATTACACAGTTACTATGGGACATGTTAACACAATGTTTTAACTAGTGTAATTCCAATGTTATTACACAAGTCTGAATGTCAGTTAGTACCTCAAAAGGTTGAGTCTGTATCTTCTACCCATGCCATATTTTGTATATTGATTTTTAAAAATACATCAGCAAGTGTACAAAATGTTTGTCATAAAGAAAGGCTGAAAAATATTGTAATTAGGTAAGAAAGTGTGGGGCGGGGGGGTACCTCCACAGTACCCAAATATACACGGTTCTAGAGGAACTATAGTGTGCCTTATCAGTTTTCACAGTTAATCCTAAGGAAATTAAACAGCGAACATTCTCATCTCTGAGGAATTCTGTCCTCATTGTGAGAAGTACCTCCCATTATAATCAGAGGATGTGAGTCATGCTATTTTTACGCTTGAAAAGTTGAGGAATGCTTCTTTAACAGTATGAGGCAGTTTGCCTTGAGGATGTTACCCATTTGTTCTTGTCTGGACTGGGAATGAAAAGGCAGCATGCCATCAGACACTCGTCAGCCCAAAATCTCACTCACCCACCCACCCACCCAACTCTCTCTTTCTCTCTATCTCGCTCTCGTGCTCTCTATCTCAAGGGAGTGAAAAACAAGGATTCCTAGCGAAATTGCAATTCCAGACTGTCATGAAAGTATGTTCTTACTGAGTGGAAGGGACTATACGTTGGATAATAAATAAAATAAAAAATATATATATATGAGAGGAACTATTGAATATGATACACAATTTACCCCAACACCAAAATGTAGCCTAGCCGTAGTAGCCTTTTGTGCAACCCATAACACGAGAAACAATTCACTGATCATCTGACCATATTATGCTACTGAAAATACAGTAAATGTTCTTGACCCTACATACTGTTCAAAAGTTTGGGGTCACATAGAAATGTCCTTGTTTTTGAAAGAAAAGCTTCTTTTTTTTTGTCCATTTTAAAATAACATCAAATTGATCAGAAATACAGTGTAGACAATGTGATGTTGTAAATGAATATTGTAGCTGGAAACGGCTGATATTTTATGGAATATCTACATGGGCATACAGAAGCCCATTCTCAGCGACCATGTAGATATTCAATTAAAAACATTTTTTAAGGCTATTCCATGCGAGAAATTGCCAAGAAACTGAAGATCTCGTACAACACTGAGTACTAATCCCTTCACAGAACAGCGCAAGTTGGCACTAACCAGAATAGGAAGAGGAGTGGGAGACCCCAGAGTCACCTCTTCACCTTTGATGTTGAGGCTGATGTTTTGCCGGTACTATTTAATGAAGCTGCCAGTTGAGCACTTGTGAGGTGTCTGTTACTCAAACTAGACACTCTAATGTACTTGTCCTCTTGCTCAATTGAGCACCGGTGCCTCCCCTCCGCTTTCTATTCTGGTTAGAGCCAGTTTGCGCTGTTCTGTGAAGGGAGTGTTGTACAAGATCTTCAGTTTCTTGGCAATTTCTCGACCGATTATGATTTTTCAACGCCGATACCGATTATTAGAGGACGAAAAAAGCCGATACCGATTAATCAGACGATTTTTATATATATTTTGTTATTGTTATTTATTTTTTGAATTTTACCCTGTTTTTCTCCCCAATTTTCGTGGTATCCAATTGTTGTTTTGTAACAAGTAGCTACTATCGCTACAACTCCCGTACGGGCTCGGGAGAGACGAAGGTTGAAAGTCATGCATCCTCCGATACACAACCCAACCAAGCCACACTGCTTCTTAATGTGCACCTGGCAACCTTGGTTAGCGCGCACTGCGCCCGGCCCGCCACAGGAGTCGCTGGTGCGCGATGAGACAAGGAGATCCCTACCGGCCAACCCCTCCCTAACCCGGGCGACGCTAGGCCAATTGTGCGTCGCCCCACGGACCTCCCGGTCGCGGCCGGTTACGACAGAGCCTGGGCGCGAACCCAGAGTCTGATGGCATAGCTGGCGCTGCAGTACAGCGCCCTTAACCACTGCGCCACCCGGGAGGCCTGAAACTTTTATTTTAACTTAATATAAAAAATCAATACAATCAATTTAGTCTCAGATAAATAAGGAAACATGTTCAATTTGATTTAAATAATGCAAAAACACCGTGTTGGAGAAGAAAGTAAAAGTGCAATATGTGCATGTAAAAAACCTAACGTTTAAGTTCCTTGCTCAGAACATGAGAACATATGAAAGCTGGTGATTCTTTTTAACATGAGTCTTCAATATTCCCAGTTAAGAAGTTTTAGGTTGTAGTTATTATAGGAATTATAGGACTATTTTTCTCTATACCATTTGTATTTCATATACCTTTGACTATTGGATGTTCTTATAGGCACTATAGTATTGCCAGTCTAATCTCGGGAGTTGATAGGCTTGAAGTCATAAACAGCTCTGTGCCTCAAGCATTGCGACGAGCTGCTGGCAAATGCAGGAAAGTGCTGTTTGAATGAATGCTTACGAGCCTGCTTCCTACCACCGCCCAGTCAGACTGCTCTATCAAATCATAGACTTAATTATAATATAATAAACACACAGAAATATGAGCCTTAGGTCATTAATATGGTCAAATCTGGAAACTATAATTTTGAAAACAAAACATTTATTCTTTCAGTGAAATACGGAACCATTCCGTATTTTATCGAACAGGGGCAACCCTAAGTCTAAATATTGCTGTTACTTTGCACAACCTTCAATGTTATGTAATAATCATGTAAAATTCTGGCAAATTAATTACTGTCTTTGTTAGGAAGAAATGGTCTTCACACAGTTCGCAACGAGCCAGGCGGCCCAAACTGCTGCATATACCCTGATGCGAATGTGCTTTTGTTAAATCATCACCCGTTTGGGGAAGTAGGCTGTGATTCGATGATAAATTAACAGGCACCGCATTGATTATATGCAACGCCGGACAAGCTAATTAAACTAGTAATATCAACAACCATGTGTAGTTAACTAGTGATTATTTTAAGATTCATTGTTTTTTATAAGATAAGTTTAATGCTAGCTAGCAACTTGCCTTGGCTCCTTGCTGCACTTGCGTAGTAGGTGGTCACCCGGCCACGCAGTCTCCTCATCGATTGCAATGTAATCGGCCATAATCGGCGTCTCTCACTCTCATACAGGTTTGGTCGCAGGTCATTTCACTCCACACTGACCCATGCTTCCTCTGATAGGTCTGGAATAATATAGGAGGTCGGAGGAGTAGAAGTATCCCATTGCCTCTCTGCTGGGCTCAAGTGCCCCTTGCCCTGTCATTCTCCAGTGGAATGCATTCTCAGGGTTATTTATCCCTGGGTAGGAATTCCAGTGCCATTGTCCTTCACATGTTTTTTTTTCATAATAGAGGCTATTTATTAAAGCATTAAGGACACACACACATAAACACACTGAGGTGTATTAATCAGATATTATGAACGAGGGGTCTCTTGTTTTCCCTCTCTGTGCCCCTGATGTTTCAAACCTAATTGACCAATGGGTGTTCATGGTGCCCGTCAATAGGAATAACCAGGATACAGGTCCTATTTATAAACTTGGATTGTGGAATACTAGTTGTTATGCAATGCATGGGCATTCATCAATGTAGTTTCTGACGTAACTGTATGGGCTAACAAACCATTGGCATATGACGTGCCAAACTGAACATGGTGGTGTGGCTCAGTTGGTAGAGCATGGGGTTTGCAATGCCAGATTCGCGGTTTCAATTCCCATTGGACTCAACAATACAAACATGTATGCACACACTACGCTAAGGTTTGGATAAAAATATCTGCTAAATGGCCTATATTTGGGCTTTGTTTGTGTTTGGAGCCATATATACTTCAGAGTTGTGGTGTGTTCCACTCATTAACTTTGTGAAGCTTTAACAGGGGCCCATTGTTTCAACAAACAGAGAAGCCTGTGTTTTAAAAATAAAGAGTGCTGAGAGAATGAGCTGACTTGGATGACAAAGTGTTATTGTGAGTGCTACCAATTAGGTTTATTTGACAAAGAGGGCATTGGAGTGGAAATGTTGACCCGTGAACAGTGAATTTCAGGTTCAAAGTGCATACACAGTTGTGTTTGATGTTGATGTTGTACCCTTGAAATGTTTTTTTTTTTGTTTTGTTTGAATCCTGTTGATATTCATTAGGATTAAAATTGTCTCAATGCTTTCAAGCAACTGAATTGTAATGTTCAGGTAGTACAGCCCTGTTTCACTCTGTTTTTAAAGGTCTCCCTAATGAACACGATAGTGGTGCGAGGGTTAGCTGTTTGTTCACCTGCACCCGCCTGCAATTGCTAATAACTAATCCATAACCACCCAACTATATGGATAAAGTGAAAACCTGAGGCCTGCACCCCACCCTAACCCGCTAATATACAAAATACACTGTAGAGTACAGTCAGAGACGGCAGAACCATTTTTGGACAGGGGGTGCAGGATTTTTTTGTTGCCTAATTTAGAAAGGTTTCTGTTTATAATTTCTGACATTTTGGTAAGGCATTTGTTAGTCAACGTGTCTGTAATTAGACACAGTTGAAGTCGGAAATTTAAATACACTTAGGTTGGAGTCATTAAAACTCGTTTTTCAACCACTCCACCAATTTCTTGTTAACAAACTATAGTTTTGGCAAGTCGGTTAGGACATCTACTTTGTGCATGACACAAGTTATTTCTACAACAATTGTTTACAGACAGATTATTTCACTTATAATTCACTGTATCACAATTCCAGCAGGTCAGAAGTTTACATACACTAAGTTGACTGTGTCTTTAAACAGCGTGGAAAATTCCAGAAAATTATGTCATGGCTTTAGAAGCTTCTGATGGGCTGATTGACACCATTTGAGTCAATTGGAGGTGTACCTGTGGATGCATTTCAAGGCCGACCTTCAAACTCAGTGCCTCTTTGCTTGACATCATGGGAAAATCAAAATAAATTAGCCAAGACCCAAGAAAAATCATTGTAGACCTCCACAAGTCTGGTTCACCCTTGGGAGCAATTTCCAAAGGCCTGAAGGTACCACGTGCATCTGTACAAACAATAGTACGCAAGTATAAACACCATGGGACCACGCAGCCGTCATACCTGTAACGAACCTCGTCCCCCTCTTCTTCTGAGGAGAAGCGAGAATTATCAAAGGACCAAAACGCAACGTGGTGAGTGTCCATAATGTTTATTTTAAAACATAAACTGAACACTACGAAATGCAAAACAATAAACGTGAAATGAACGAAACAGTCCCGTGTGGCGACTGACACAGAAGACAAATACCCACAACCCAAAACTGAAAACCAGGCTACCTAAGTATGATTCTCAATCAGGGACAACAATTGACAGCTGCCTCTGATTGAGAACCATACTAGGCCGAACTCAAAAACCAACATAGAAAAACCAACATAGACTGCCCACCCAACTCACGCCCTGACCATACTAAAACAAAGGTAAAATAACAGAACTATGGTCAGAACGTGACAATACAGCTCAGGAAGGAGACGCGTTCTGTCTCGTAGAGATGAACGTAGTTTGGTGCGAAAAGTGCAAATCAACAGAACAACAGCAAAGGACCTTGTGAAGATGCTGGAGGAAACAGGTACAAAAGTATCTATATCCACAGTAAAAAGAGTCCTATATCGACATAACCTGAAAGGCCGCTCAGCAAGGAAGAAGACACTGCTCCAAAACCGCCATAAAAAAGCCAGACTACGGTTTGCAACTGCACATGGTGACAAAGATCATACTTTTTGGAGAAATGTCCTCTGGTCTGATGGAACAAAAACAGAACTGTTTGGCCATAATGACCATTGTTATGTTTCGTGGAAAAAGGGGAAGGCTTGCAAGCCGAAGAACACCATCCCAACCGTGAAGCACGGGGGTGGCAGCATCAGGTTGTGTGGGTGCTTTGCTGTAGGAGGGACTGGTGCACTTCACAAAATAGATGGCATCATGTGGATGGAAAATTCTGTGGATATATTGAAGCAACATCTCAAGACATCAGTCAGGAAGTTAAAGCTTGGTCGCAAATGGGTCTTCCAAATGGACAATGACCCCAAGCATACTTCCAAAGTGGTGAGTCAAAATGCCAACAATATCAAGGTATTGGAGTGGCCATCACAAAGCCCTGACCTCAATCCTATAGAAAATTTGTGGGCAGAACTGAAAAAGCGTGTGCGAGCAAGGAGGTCTACAAACCTGACTCAGTTGCACCAGCTCTGTCAGGAGGAATGGGCCAAAATTCACCCAACTTATTGTGGGAAGCTTGTGGAAGGCTACCCAAAACATTTTACCCAAGTTAAACAATTTAATGGCAATACTACCAAATTCTAATTGAGTGTAAATCGACCCACTGGGAATGTAATGAAAGAAGTAAAAGCTGAAATAAATAATTCTCTCTACTATTATTCTGACATTTCACATTCTTAAAATAAAGTGGTGATCCTAATTGACGTGGGAATTTTTTTACTTGGATTAAATGTCAAGAATTGTGAAAAAAAAATGTATTTGGCTAAGGTGTATGTAAACTTCCGACTTCAACTGTACATGCAGCTTCTCTTCTGTCATTATATGTTGCCCTAGATGACTAAATAAACCCTTGCTCACCAGAATAATGTCATAAATCGATAGAATGAATGCTTAAATCTACAGTAGTTGACATCTCTAGTTTTTTTCTGTAATCTCTGTTTCTTTCGAGAAGCATAGACATTTTAGGGACCAGGGATGAAATGTAACAGTACAAAAGCGGGAAAGATTTTCTATGCAAAATTCCCAAATTACATCAGTTTGACCACTTGTAAGGAAATAGAAAGCTATGAAAACGACCCACGACCCCAGATTTCAGTTCAGTTTGGATGCATGTTTTATGTGGTTAAAATACTATCACCTTTTATTATGCTGATAAAGAAAGCACCTCTACAGATGGTATCTAATTGCACATTGGCATTCTCTCAAGATGCTGAAATAAATAAATCATACTTCTCCAATCCTGTTCCTGAGTCAACATTTTGCCTACATTTGGTGTATCATTTTACCTCAAGAAATTCTTAATTATTAAGGAGTACATATTAAGGCTATGCGAGAGGTTATAGACCTGCAGTCAGTGTCCAGATTTAAGTTTCCATTTAACCCATCCAAACAGTAGGTTACAGTCCCGTTGACGTGCCATGGGCTTATTTGAAGTCCCCGTCTTGTGACTGTCAAATTTGTAAAGCGCCTCACAATCATCACACATAACATAACACTGCCATCATCTTCATTTACCACTTCACCAAATCTTTCGCAAACATTACTTTTCTGGCCCTCCCTTCTCTTTATTTTAAACTCTCCATTCGCAGCGTTACTCTTATTGAATTAAACACCGACATGGACTTTTTTTTGCCTCCGTGGGTTGACGTTAACTTTTTATCTGCCTGTTCCCAAAGCATTTTGCGATTGGCGTGTAGACTATTTAGTCTGGTCCTAAAGTTTAGACTTACGCACTAATGCCAGATAGCCTAAAATAATGGGGGGGAAACTCTATGTGGCCTATAGATATAAATTGCACCAGAATTAGACATTAATCTATTTGTTTTAAGGTATTTTTATTTTTATTCAACCAGCCCTTCATCCACCGCTGATATAATCAAATATGACCTTGTGGACATCGACACCACTCTGTTCTGACCATGCCTGGCGTATGCCAGTGTGTTGCTGATGGGCTGCACAAAGAAGCAGCAAGCCACACTGGATAGGGTACAGAAAAGAGCAAGCAAGATAATAACAAAAAAACTGTAGTACGTAATAGTTTTCAAGCCCTACCACATGCAACGAGTGTCAGAGCTGTTGTAGTAGGATTCAATCTTAATCCTGTATTGACTCTTTGCTTGTTTGATGGTTTGTCTGAGGGCATAGCTGGATTTCTTAAAAGCGTCCGGATTACTGTCCCTCTCCTTGAAAGCGGCAGCTTTAGCCTTTAGCTCAATGCGCATGTTTCCTTTAATCCATGGCTTCTGGTTGGGATATGTACGTACGGTCACCGTGTGGGGACGACGTCGTCAATGCACTTATTGATGAAGCAGAGGACTGAGGTGGTATACTCCTCAATGCCATTGGATGAATCCCGGAGCATATTCCAGTCTGTGCTAGCAAAACAGTCCTGTAGCGTAGCATCCGCGTCATCTGACCACTTCCGTATTGAGCAAGTCACTGGTACTTCCTGCTTTAGTTTTTGATTGTAAGCAGGAATCAGGAGGATATAATTATGGTCAGATTTGCCAAATGGAGGGCGAGGGAGAGCTTTGTATGCGTCTCTGTGTGTGGAGTAAAGGTGGTCTAGAGTTTTTTTCCCTCTGGTTGCACATGTGACATGCTGGTAGAAATGAGGTTAAAGGGATTTAAGTTTGCCTGCATTAAAAACCCCGGCCACTAGGAGCACCGCTTCTGGATGAGCCTTATAGAGTTGGTTGAGTGCGGTCTTACTGGCAGCATCAGTTTGTGGTGGTAAATAGACGGCAACAAATAATATAGATGAGAACTTTCTTGGTAGATAGTGTGGTCTACAGCTTATCATAAGCTACTCTACCTCAGGTGAGCAATACCTGAGCAAAACCTGAGGTACCAGCTGTTACCAGCTGTTAGACACACACCCCCACCCCTCGTCTTACCAGATGTAGCTTCTCTGTCCTGCCGGTGCATGGAAAATCCCGCCAGATCTATATTATCCGTGTCGTCGTTCAGCCACAACTCGGGGAAACATAAGATATTACAGTGCAAACTACCTGATGACTGCCTCCTCTAAACACATCCCATATTCTTCCAAAAAGGCGTAGCCTATATTTTATTTGTTGAAATTGTCAGAGTGGCTTGAAATATTACAGATGGTTCTTAAGAGTGACCAATATTCTAACCCTCAGCACATGCCCCATCCTCATCCAGTGGATGGTGATATTAGGGATGGATGTGTTATTTTGTTAATGTTAGTGGAGTCTAGCCAGCACTGCGTCCTGGCTCCCGGCACAAGGACTTGCCTCCTAATGGGATTGGTGTCTGTCTGTGTAACCACCATGCTCCCCTCCCCACCCCAGGCCATCCTGCAGAGTGAGATGGAGGCAGCACTTCTTAATTCAACCCCCATCCTATTTTGGAGTCTTTGTGAGTCATCAAATATAGATGTGTTAGGAATTTACCATCTGTGGAATGCTTGATATCACGTTCCATGTACTTTGAAAATGAATGTTTCCGATTGTCATATATACTGTATAATCAGCTACGCTTATGCAGGCGCTTTAAACTTTTTGAACTACAGTTTTGACCTAGCTAGTTTACTGAGTGGGTGGCAGTAGTTAAACAATATGATGGCACACATTCAAAAAAGGTCCCCTACACCAAAGGCAACTTTGCAGATCGAAAAGAAGACGGTATGCTTAATTTTGTGTTTTCAGTAACATTTTTCTTTGAAGATTATTCACTACATGATCAACAACATTGAACATCTCATTCCAAAATGATGGGCATTAATATGGAGTTGGTTTGCTTTGCTGCTATAACAGCCTTCACTCTTCTGGGAAGTTTTTCCACTAGATGTTGGAACATTGCTGTGCGGACTTGCTTCCATTCAGCCACAAGAGCATTAGTAAGGGCGAGCAATTAGGCCTGGTTCACAGTCGGCGTTCCAATTCATCCCAAAGGTGTTTGATTAGGTTGAGGTCAGGGCTCTGTGCAAGTCAAGTTATTCCACACAGATGTCGACAAACCATTTCTGTATAGATCTCGCTTTATGCACGGGAGCATTGTCATACTGAAACAGGAAAGGGACTTCCCCAAACTGTTGCCACAAAGTTGGAAGCACAGAAGCGTCTAGAATGCTATTATATGCTGTAGCGTTAAGATTTCCCTTCACGGGAACTAAGGGGCCTAGCCCGAACCATGAAACACGGCCCCAGACCATTATTCCTCCTCCACCAAACTTTACAGTTGGCACTATGCGTTCGGGTAGGTAGTGTTTTCCTGGCATCCGCCAAACCCAGATTCTTCCGTCAAACCCAGATTCTTCCGTCGGACTGCCAGAGGGTGAAGCGTGCTTTACCACTCCTGCCGACGCTTGGCATTGCACATGGTGATTTTAGGCTTCTGTACGGCTGCTCAGCCATGGAACCCCATTTCATAATGCTCCCGACGAACAGTTCTTGTGCTGACGTTGCTTCCAGAGGCAATTTGGAACTCGGTAGGGAGTGTTCAGCACTCGGTGGTCCCATTCTGTGAGCTTGTATGGCCTACCACTTCGCGGCTGAGCCGTTGTTGCTCGTAGATGTTTCCGCTTCACAATAACAGCACTTACAGTTGACCAGGGCAGCTCTAGCAGGGAAGAAATTTGACAAACTGACTTGTTGGAAAGGTGGACAAGTTGAAAGTCACTGAGCTCTTCTGTAAAGCCATTCTATACCCATGTTTTTTGGCTGTGCGATCGATTTTATACACCTGTCAGCAACGGGTGTGGCTGAAATAGGCGAATCCAATAAGTTGAAGGGGGGGTCCACGTCATTTTGTATATATAGTGTATATAAAACGGTACCATTGAAGTCAAATGGCCTTTGTTAAATAAACTAGCGTGGTGGATGTGTAGCTCAGGCAGTAGAGCATGGAGCTTGTAACGCCAGGGTGGGCTTGATTCCTGCTAGGGCCACCCAGACATAAAATGTATGCACGCATGACTGTAAGCTTTAGATAAAAGTGTGTGCTAATTGGCATATATACGTAGTATAAGCAAGCAGATCCATGTTGACACGTTAAAAACAGCCTTGGTGTTTTTGGATGAGCTACAGAATATCTTACACATTTTGCCTCAAGGTTTTTTCATTTTGTTCACAAGCATGGGGACCCACAGGGGAGAATCTCAGTCACAGTTTGACTGTATATTTACAGAGTCAACCGCCATCTCTCCACTCGATCTGCTCTCCAGAAGAACAAGGAGTTCTTCAACTGATAAAAGTCTGTGTACTAAAGGAGACAAGCCTACTGATCTAGAATTGTGGCTTGGCCATAGAGTAGCCTAACGGTGTAAATGGCAGAAAAAGAGAGAGAGACCATCTGAAATGCATGTTAGGCCAAAACATCGCACTCGTGTAACTGAATCAATGGCCGATTCTTGGCTATCCCTGAGTCGTTGGCATATGTGGCAGTGGCAGCCTATGTTCGTCATATCTCAGCTATCTTTACATGCATTGCTTACCTACCACACACAGGCACACGAATCAATGTATTCTCTTAAAATACCCCGTCTCCTGATGCTTCAAAGTGATAGGGGGCCACTGAGTGCATATAGTGTTGACAGTGAGATCATGCTCTTTTCCTTGTCCACTTTGTAGCGTTCCTCGAAAGAGAGCCACTGTTTTCTGTTTCTCGGAGATGACAAGGATAATTGTCTAGCATGTGACATCTGTGACAACCTGATGAAGGCATTACGTTGAAACACTCGACACACTTAAATGACGAGGACCATATTGACAATAGGCCATTTGATGATACAGTGAAATAACGTGTTTGGGAACATTGAATGGTTGACATTGTAACTGAGCAAAATAAAGTACGGCTATCTTGTCTTTACGACCGACCCTCTTTTCACTTTTATTTTCCCAGTCGCTGTAAGTAATGTTTGCCCACGGGATGGTAAATAGTTATTGCAAAGAGAACAGTCCAATGGTATTTGCTTAGTAACCTTCTGGTGTGACCTATCTCTCTCTCTAAGTCTACATAGGCTGCTGTCATCACTGTCCGTACCAGGCTTATTGCACTGCTATTAAAGCAGATGTACATAACCTAGACAAGTTACCTCGTCGATACCTTTTTGACGTATGACTGATACAGTGTAATAATTCGTCATGACTTGAGCATTTGTCTTAAAGTTGGTCACATTGTTTCCGTGACTCGGTGAGAAGAAGGCCAAAGGTACAGTAGGCGTCAACCGCGCCTGTGTGATGAGGAACCTTGCCAGAGACCTGAAACTCCCAGTGCTAATGCCTAGGTTTTAGCTCATCAAGCTAACACGGTCTTGTGTTGCGCCGGAGACCTGAGTTCGAACCCAGTCATTCCACATGGTCTGTTGAGCCTCAGCCAAGGCGACTCTCCATTGAACAGCAAGACTAGACAGAAGAAAGCACAGTGTTTACTACATAGCAACAAAGCTGTGGACAGTTACTGACTTCCCTGACATTGTATCACTGTCCTCCATGCATTTAGTGGACAACAGAGAACAAAGAAAATGGCTGAATGAGTAGGAAAGACTTTCTGGCTTCCAGGTTGATGATTTCACATGGTTAGTTGATTGCTTGCGCTACTAGGGTGATTGTGAGTAAACAGGCTACAGGGGTGTCTGCTCAAATGATCTGTGTTAGGATTTATACAGGGCTGACCCTGGGACTGCACTGACCAAACCGTGTCTGTGTGTGTGATGTGTTCCAGATGGGAGGAGGAGCTGTCTAAGCGCCAGCAGATGGAGGCCATGGTGGAGACACTACAGGAGGTGAGAGCTCGCCATTTTAAATCATCACACCCGTACCATACTCCCTCACCGCATCCCAATACTTCTCCTGAAGTATCCAGGCATGGGAAAGAGGGAGATTTCAACATATTTCTTAGAATGGTAATTTTCCTTTTAAATCCAAAGTTCAAATGTCATTGGCCATTAAAGCTAGAATCCTTAGTTGCTATTAGTACACACAGGGTACAAAACATTAAGAACACCTTCCTAATATTGAGTTGCACCCCCCCCCCCCCCCCCCTTTGGCCTCAGAATAGCCTCAATTCGTCGGGGCATGGACTCTGCAAGGTGTTGAAAGCGTTCCATACTTTTTTTGTCTTTCCAATTCACCCTCTAAATGGCATACGTTATTATAATCTATTTCTCAATTGTCTCAAGGCTTAAAAATCCTTCTTTAACCTGTCTCCTCTCCATCTAAACTGATTGAATTGGATTTAACAAGTGACGTCAATAAGGGATCCTAGCTTTCACCTGGATTCACCTGGTCAGTTTGTGTCATGGAAAGAGCAGGCGTTCATAATGTTTTGTACACTCAGTGTATCCTCATTGATTCTTGACGAATATAACTTATAAATGCCTCATGAGTTCGTACCCTAGTTCGTACCCCATCAGAACCCCAAATATAAGCTTGTTTTACTCTGTTGTAAACAATAGAAATATAAACAAAGACTGTATAGCCTCAAAACATAACATCTGTCATTTTGATTTCATGGATGGTCAGTTCTTACATCCATAGCTCTATGAATGAATGGTCTCTAGCTATGAGTGGTTATATTTCTCTAGGCCCATCCCTCAGCTTTTTACCAAAACAGAGGCAGGGTGGCTGCTTTGGTATTGTTTTAATAAAGGATTCTAGCTTTCATTAAGGGACATCCATGAGGGCAAGTGAATAAGTGTACACATACAGGTTCTTGGGATGCAAGCTCAGCCTCTGTGTCATGTTTGTGTGTATTTTGCATGATTGCCAGTAAGCTCCCTATTCAGCAGTTGCGATAACATATCTCCGGATGCCTCTGACGTATTGCAATGTGCTGTGTGTCTGTACGCTGTTCTACAGAACAGAATGGGAAAGTTCATGATAGAAAACAGATATGGGTGGGGACTTCACATGCTAGTCCCCCTGTGTATATGTTAGTCAGTGGGAACAGTGGTGTGTTAATGTGTTTTAAACCCCCCCCCCCCCCCCCAAAGACCGAGATCACATTACCCCCCAAAAAACAGCCAAGATCACTGACTCTCCCTGACTAACTATGCCTCAACTGTTCCTGCTAGCTGCATTCCAGATTACTTTTATTGGAGCTCTTGGCCCAGAACCCAAGACTCAATCCACTTTGGAATGTTGTTGTTGTGATGCATCAAATGAGTGGATTGTAGAGTAATTAAATGACTTTTCAAACATGTTATGCAGAAAGGGGTGCTCTTATAATAGGAGTTGTTGAACTTATGTTTTTTTGTAAGGTGTTTTAGGACACATTTTCTAAGCACATGCCTTACGCATGGTTATTCGTAAATGTGTGTAAATTGTATTGAGCCATGGTATGTCAATAGATTAGTTGTAGAGTGTGACGTGGCTGTCTGTTCCACGGTCTGCCCTCTCCAGAGTGCCCAGGAGTCTGAAGTGGTTCAGGGGCAGCTCACTGAGAAGGTGGAGAGACTCAAGACAGAGCTGGTGGTCTTCAAGAGCCTCAGGACTGACAATGTAAGTATGACACTCAGGCTTTCTTCAACAGTCCCTTATTCTCCTGGTATTTACACAGACATGTCATGGTAAAAGGTTAAGTAAATAGTAATCACTTAGTAGTTTTGTGTGCTCCATTTAAACTAGAAACACCCAACCAACTTTAAATTGTGCGGACTGGTTCAACTTACTGTAAGTTGCAAAGCTTTTTGACACTATTTATACTTTGTTTTTAAAATCACACCCATTTATTGCCACCCGCCCAACGTAAATCTATTCATCCATCCACCCACCTCTTCTGCAACTGATGCATGCTACCACTCTCTCCGTTGGTGATATGTACAGCCTGGCAGTCAGAATGCTCACCACACATTTTTGTCATACCACACATGGACAGTCTCCCTTGAACCCTGAGGCTAAGAAATTCCTTTGGAATTGGTTAGAGGCAGGCAGACGAACAGCAGGCAGGCACAGGCAGGCAGACGAACGGATGGGTGGCCGGGCGGACAGACAGACAGGCAGAGTAGGAGTGAGATGAGAAACCCCTATGGCTTGCCTCACACAGCCTCCGCCTGTTCTTTGAGGCTCTGTGGTTTTGGCCTGCTTTCTAATGAACTCCAGCTGGGCTCCGGACTCGCCCAGTCTGTGGTCTGGAGTAGCTACGTTCACAGATTAGCCAAAACCCGGCCCGACTACTGTTTCACACGCAACCACACTTTGGCCCTTCCCAGTCACTTTTGAACCCTTTCAAGTTAATTTGTTCTTTGTTTAAAAAATGGCACTGTCTGTTAAAGGGGAAGTTTACCTTAAATCCAACATTACCTATGTGATTCCATACATTGAAACTATACTGAACAAAAATATAAACGCAACATGTAAAGTGTTGGTTTCATGAGCTGAAATAAAAGATCCCAGAAATTTTCCTTAGCACAAAACGCTTATTTATTTCCAATTTTGTGCACAAATTTCTGTTAGTGAGCACTTCTCATTTGCCAAGATAATCCATCCACGTGACAGATATGGCATATCAAGAAGCTGCGGGATCGTCTGAGACCAGCCACCCGAACAGCTGATGAAATTGTGGGTTTGCACAACCTAATATTTTCTGCACAAACTGTCAGGAACCATCTCAGGGAAGCTCATCTGCGTGCTCATCATCCTAAGCAGGGTCTTGACCTGACTGCAGTTTGGCGTCGTAACCGAGGTCAGTGGGTAAATGCTCACCTACGATGGCCACGGGCACACTAGAGAATCCAGGTTTCAACTGTACCGGGCAGATGGCAGACAGCATGTTTGGTGTTGTATGGGCGAGTGGTTTGTTGATGTCAACGTTGTGAACAAAGTGCCCCCTAGTGGTGGTGGGGTTTATGGTATGGGCACGCATAAGCTACGGACAACAACCACAATTGCATTTTACCGATTACAATCTTAATGCACAGAGATACCATGACGAGACCCTGAGGCCCGTTGTCGTGCCATTCATCCGCCACCATCACCTCATGTTTCAGCATGACAATGCACAGCCCCATGTTGCATGGATCTGTACACAATTCCTGGAAGCTGAAAATGTCCCAGTTCTTCCATGGCCTGCATACTCGCCAGACATGTCACCCATTGAGCATGTTTGCGATGCTCTGGATTGACGTGGACGACAGAGTGTTCCAGTTCCCACCAATATCCAGCAACTTTGCAAAGCCATTGAAGAGGAGTGGGACAACATTCCACAGCCAAAACCAACAGCCTGATCAACCCTATGCAAAAGAGATATGTCACGCTGCATGAGGCAAATGGTGTCTACACCAGATACTGACTGGTTTTCTGGTCCATGCCCCTATCTTTTTTAAAGGTTTCTGTGACCAACAGATGCAAATCTGTATTCCCAGTCATGTCAAGTCCATTTATTAGGGCCTAAGGAATTTGTTTGTTTGTACTTTTATGAACTGTAACTCAGTAAAACCTTTGAAATTGTTGCATGTTGTGTTTATATTTTTGTTCGTGTAGTTAGGTGTAGTTTGCCTTCTCCCCTTCTCTCTCCCTGCAGTCTAGAACTGGAAAGTTGTACTGCTAGCTCTGCTCTGTTGTCAGTAGACAAATTCTTTGTTTTAGTGAAAGCTTACATCCCAGTGAGAATTTTTTTAATCAAAAGTACTATCGGTCAGGAAATGTGTACTTCTCCAACTAAAACAATTTCGATGATTTTATATAATTATTTGGCTGACTGCAACAACACCAGAGATAGGTAACAACTGTGCATGTGCACTCTTGTGAGGAAATACCTTTACATAAAAATGACAGATTAGGTATGCGAAGTAAACAACAACCTACAAACATGTCTGATGACGAAATACTTGCGTGTCATTAATCAAACTACAGAGAGGGGCGTTGATGGTGTCGTCGAACCGTATTTATTTGAGCCTGAGTTTTCTGACAAAGAATTGAGGAAAATTAAGCTTCACCTGGCCGCTGTCGCTCTTGCCACCGAGGCCGCAGCAGCAGGACCACAGCCCCAGCCTCTCCCAGGATGAACGCAGATTGGTGGTGCAGTTGTGGTAACTGTGCTTCAATGTTGATGAATGCTTATGCTGCAGAGAATTTGATGATGAGGAGCAGCTAGTTTGCTTTCGCGACCACAGGGATTTTGCTGTCCACATCAACTCTGGTGCCTGGAAACATTTTTCAGTATCTCAAAAAGAAATTGGAGACGCAACCCCGTCCCGGCTGGGCCACAAGGACAGTTATCCAACAAGTAAGTAGCTGAACTTTACTTTTTTGAAATATCGCTTATCATAACGCTCAATGACCGTTGTGGGTATATGTTTTTATATTAGCCCAAACACTGTCTTGATATTTTTTCACATTATCACAATGCTATTTGAGTAAGATATAGGAAATATAGGCCTACATAATTGAACTTGAAATAACAGCAACAACAACGAACAGAAAATAAGAACCTGTTTTCATATTGTCAAGAAATAAAATGTTATAAGTACATGGCTACTGCTCCAGATTCTCAAATCCACTTTGTCCTTTGATTTAAAATTGTTATTCCAGGCAGTTCAGACTGGTCTTCTACCGCATCGTTTTGGAATGGGTCCTCCGTGGCGAGACACTGGGTCCAGGAGTCTGGATTCCTCTCCCATCCTGCGTGGTAAATGCCATCCGCACTAAATATCCATCACCCTATGGGGTCTACACTGTTTTTTGGGAAGTGAAAGACTCCCAGGGCTTGTAAACAGTTAATGGTTTGTGCTACTCCCAGCCTGTGATGTGTGTCAGGTTAGGTACAGTTGAAGTTGAAAGTTTACATACACTTAGGTTGGAATCATTAAAATTCATTTTTCAACCACTCCACAAAGTTCTTGTTAAACAAACTATAGTTTTGGCAAGTCGGTTAGGACATCTACTTTGTGCATGACACAAGTAATTTTTCCAACAATTGTTGACAGACAGATTATTTCACTGTATCACAATTCTAGTGGGTCAGAAGTTCACATACACGAAGTTGACTGTGCCTTTAAACAGCTTGGGAAATTCCAGAAAATTATGTCATGGCTTTAGAAGCTTCTGATAGGCTAATTGGCATCATTTGAGTCAATTGGAGGTGTACCTGTGGCTGTATTTCAAGGTCAACCTTCAAACTCAGTGCCTCTTTGCTTGACATCATGGGAAAATCAAAAGAAATCAGCCAAGACCTCAGAAAAAAATTGTAGACCTCCACAAGTCTGGTTCATCCTTGGGAGCAATTTCCAAACGCCTGAAGGTACCACGTTCATCTGTACAAACAATAGTATGCAAGTATAAACACCATGGGACCACACAGCCATCATATCGCTCAGGAAGGAGACAAGTTCTGTCTCCTAGAGATGAATGTACTTCTGGTGCGAAAAGTGCAAATCAATCCCAAAGCAACAGCAAAGGACCTTGTGATGATGCTGGAGGAAACAGGTACAAAAGTATCTATATCCACAGTAAAAAGAGTCCTATATCGATATAACCTGAAAGGCCGCTCAGCAAGGAAGAAGCCACTGCTCCAAAACCGCCATAAAAAAGCCATACTACTGCTTTCAACTGCACATGAGGACAAAGATCGTACTTTTTGGAGAAATGTCCTCAGGTCTGGTGAGACAAAAATAGAACTGTTTGGCCATAATGACCATCGTTATGTTTGAAGGAAAAGGGGGGAAGCTTGCAAGCCGAAGAACACCATCCCAACCGTGAAGCATGGGGGTGGCAGCATCATGTTGTGGGGGTGCTTTGCTGCAGGAGGGACTGGTGCACTTCACAAAATAGATGGCTTCATGAGGAAGGAAAATTATGTGGATATATTGAAGCAACATCTCAAGGCATCAGTCAGGAAGTTAAAGCTTGGTCGCAAATTGATCTTCCAAATGGACAGTGACCCCAAGCATACTTCCAATGCTGTGGCAAAATGGCTTAAGGACAACAAAATCAAGGTATTGGAGTGGCCATCACAAGGCCCTGACCTCAATCCCATAGAACATTTGTGGGCAGAACTGTCAGTTACACCAGCTCTGTCAGGAGGAATGGGCCAAAATTCACCCAACTTATTGTGGGAAGCTTGTGGAAGGCTGCCCAAAACATTTGACCCAAGATAAACAATTTTAAGGAAATTCTACCAAATGCTAATTGAGTGTAAACTTCTGACCCACTGCGAATGTGATGAAGTAAATAAAAGCTGAAATAAATCATTCTCTCTACTATTATTCTGACATTTCACATTCTTCAAATAAAGTGGTGATCCTAACTGACCTAAGACAGGGAATCTGTACTCAGATTAAATGTCAGTAATTGTGAAAATCTGAGTTTAAATTTATTTGGCTATGGTGTATGTAAACTTCAGACTTCAACTGTACTTTGACTACATAAATAAAGAATATCCATGCAAATGGACCAATAAAACAAGTATTGTAATGTTATTTTGAGTCATAAAAAATGTCCAAAAGAAAAGGGAAAACTTTTGGTTCTAAAAAACAAAACAACAATGTTACAACATAATGTTAGCGACTATTGTACAGTATGTGCATCCCAAAAGTCTTTGCCACAGAAGAGAGACCTGAGAAAGAGAATCACTCCAGAATGAAGAAGTAGCCACATACAATGTTGGCTGGAACGTTAGGCTTGAGCAGGTGGGATGAAGGATGCCTGTAAACCACCGTTCGATCCTGTTGTTGCTCCAGTACCTGGTCAACCAGTTTCTTCCTGAACTGGAACTGTTTTGATTCATACATTTTTCGGGCCACCCACTGCTTGGACTGTTTCGGGAACACAGCCTTGAAGCGTTTCTCACCTACACAATTAATGTGGAGTGCCGTTATACATGCTTACATGGTACACACATATTCTAAATTATACTTTTTGTGTTTCACAAAATACAGGTAGCTTATGTTGTAACAGGGAAGGTGGTACTTTATAGTATGCTAGACATAATTGTCTTCAAAGTGTGATGTACAAGGGCCTCCCGGGTGGTGCAGTGGTCTAGGGCACTGCAGCGCTAGCTGTGCCACCAGAGATTCTGGTGGCGCAGCTGGCCGCGACCGGGGAGGTCCGTGGGGCGACGCACAATTGGCCTAGCGTCATCCGGGTTAGGGAGGGTTTGGTCGTGTCCATGTCTCATCGCGCACCAGCGACTCCTGTGGCGGACCAGGCGCAGTACACGCTAACCAAGGTCGCCAGGTGCACGGTGTTTCCTCCGACACATTGGTGCGGCTGGCTTCCGGGTTGGATGCGCCCTGTGTTAAGAAGTAGTGTGGCTTGGTTGGGTTGTGTTTCGGAGGACGCATGGCTTTCAACTTTCGTCTCTCCCGAGCCCGTACGGGAGTTGTAGCGATGAGACAAGATAGTAATTACTAACAATTGGATACCACGAAATTGGGGAGAAAAAGGGGTAAAAAAATAAATGTACATGCATGATAAAAACATTCATTCAAGTTTTTCAAGTACCTGTGGAAGTTGTACTGTAGCTTGTTCCCTGCCCACATTTTAATCGCGGTCCATCATGGCCAGCTGGGTTTTTGCGACTACGGAGAGGGGACGGAAAAGTCGCTTCTGGGTGTCCTTAAGCATGGAACTGTGGTATGACTCAAGCTCTCCTGTGGACCAACGTTTACATCCGGTTATTAAAATACTTATTTGTAGTTCAGTGAACTACAAATCACCTGTCAAGTCAAAAATGTCTACCTATTACTGTTTATTAAACAGCATGACAGTTATACAGTAGCAGGACTTTCCAATCTCATATATGTTATAAAAAGCACTGCAGATGCACGAACTGTTATGAAATTATTAAAGTGTTACATACCAGTGTGTTTGAACTGGCACATTGGCTCCAAGTTCTTGTCCAGTCTATTGTCCAGTGCAACGGCTGTCAACGTTTTGTAGACCTCAGATGTTCTGGAGACACACCTTTTCTCTCTCTGCTTGTCCTCTGACAGGTCTGCATGAGAGCAGCTGGACTGCACTCCATTTTCCGTCCCAACTGTGCAGTCGGGACAGAATTATTATTTTGTGTGATTCAGCCAATTAATCGCAATGCATATTTGTAGTATAAGGACAGGTAAGCTACTTGTTAGGACACTGGGCGAAAAGGGTCAATAGCAGAGGATATCTTCATCGATATATTTCCGGATATCTGCCATTTTCTTAGATCTAAGGAGTAGACATGCTCCAGATACGCATGTCCTTCATTTCATATATGGAGCTAGGACATTCTCCTTAATGGGACAGTTTCTACATGCATCCAATCCGGACCTCAAAAATCTCCCTGTTACGGTATGAGTCCAGGGAGATATCTGAGGTGAGATCCCTTCAAGACACGTCCCTGATACACTTGCACCCCCTTACATATTTGTAGAATATTTTAACCCAGGAAAGGGTATGTATCAACATGCTGACATATCTATGCCTTTATACATAGGCATGAACAAATCCACATACTTTCAGAAGTGTATCATATCTGTAGTCATTACCTGATCATTTATGGATCCATATTTCTGGAAAAATATATATAATTTCAATAGATATGATATGTAATATTCATCCTTCTGCGCATTTTAGCACTTTGTCGCCTTTCTTTGACTTTCTTTTGACTGAAGTTTCTTTGTCAAGCCTATTAGAGGAAATGTCAACATTTTACCTAAACATCAAAAAATGCAAACATGACAGTGAAGGACATCTCTGCTGTTGGTGGAATAGTTATAAACTTACCCTTTGAAACATGCCAGCAAATCCAGCTCATGTTGAGTGTTCTTCTGTCATTCTTTTTCTTATTGATGGTGGAAGGTAGGCTGTGACGATTATGGCATTTTGGGTAACGATTAATTGCCATGCAGATGGCCACGGTTATTGTCATAATTGTCATTTTTGTTGAAAAATGTTTTGAGCCTTGTAATGCATCTCTGAAAAATAGCTATGACAAACGTAATGAATACAACACAGCTTCTCCTCCCAACGATGCAGTTCTACCTGTAAAATGAATACCAATTTGACCCACTTCATGTTAAAATTGAAAACTGCTATTGGGTAAACTATATCTACTTGAATATGAAGTTGAAAAAAATGAATATGTATTAAGACAATCATATTTTTGAGTTCACGTTTATTGTCCATAAGTGTCTGTTACACGATTATACGATAACTGTGCCAGCCCTGGTGAACAAGAGTAGTTATAAACGCTACAGGTACACCCTCTGTCAGTATGCTGTTCAGTCCTTGAAATTGACCTGGTGGCTTCAGTGACCTGTTTTGGAAAATACAAAAAATAAGAGGCATACAAAAACAGATTTGAAATACCATTAACATTTGACCATTCACATTGACTATACTGGAAGCAATAACTGCAATGAATGGACCTACCGAAATCACATTAGCTTGAATTACTTTCTTGGTCTTGTCATCCATGAAGCTGTATAAATGAAGGAATGAATGATTTTCATGTCAAGTAGAGAACCCATTGTTTCATACGCTATGTGCTATACAGAACTAAAATGTCCCTTAAAAAAATATTTATTATGATATGAATATGATTTATTATGATCTGGTTATAATTTCAATTACCTATATGTCGTAAATTTAGCGGAGTAGCCAGCCAGGTCTGTCATTCCTTCCATCACCACAGATGTGCACAGCTTTGCCTTCATTTCCATCCTGAACCATAGTGGAAATGATCTTTTCCTGCTTCGGTCTGTCTGTAATCCTGGGTTGTGACGGGTAGGAAGTAAGAGGACTAAAAAGTATGTTGTTTGTGAAGGGAACTGTATTGGACATAGTTCAGCCTAGTAATTTATGTCTGTGAAAGTGTCACCAGTGAAAAGCACTGAAGACGGTGCAACTACATTAGCCTGTGACATCCTTCAAACATTCGGGCAAGATTCCCAACTTCCCCATACATCCTTTGATGCGCTCTGCCAGTTGATCTCGATTTGTCTTCCTTTTAATATTTTGCTGGTGTTGATTATGGCAGACCAACACTTTTGGATAAGCTTAATGAGATCCATGATCTTGGACTCCATGCACAGTATACTTCCTTTGGGTCCACTGATCACGGTTTGTTTAAGATGTGGTTGAGTCGAACTCAAGACTCCAGACTTGATTTGGTGGATGTTGGAGGTACAGTATGTCGTCAGAGCCCTGGTCCTTGTAATCAGGGGAGCTAAAGCTTGTGTCCAGCTGGGAAGGTGGAGATTGTGGATGTTGCACAGGACGAGGTGAAGGAGGCTGCTGTAGCTGGATGCATTTCCCTGATCCTCCTTAGAAAGACAATACTCCAATATGGCCTTAAGAGCTCAGAAATTATAACAGCACATACTGAATAAGACTTTGCTATATGGAATCATAGAAAATATGTCAATTGTCCTAGGATACTTACCGAAGACTCTTGGATCCTTTCTGGTGAATCTGAAACTCTGGACACAGTGGCAAAGCCCATGGACTCAAGATGCCCGAGAGAAGATTATGACAAATTTAAAGCAGCTTTACTGTCACCCATTTGAATCAAATGTGAAATGCATGTTTTCATAATGCAATGCCAAGTGCCAAATACAGAGCTGGTTACCTCCTGCCTGGTCTTCTTAGTGGTAGGGGACACATGGGTAGAAGGTCCAGAGCTTTAAGAGATGGGTAGGGGACCAGGATGCCTGAAAGACATCAGGCCCCGGCTGGGTGGAAGGCCCGGAGCTTTGACTTGTTGATGCAGTCTTTCATAAAACAAATGTAATGCAACATTAGCATTCTGTCAGTTCATACAGTATTTATATACAAAAGGAAATGTGACAGGGATTAATAGTTGATATAGTATGGGTTATATGCCAAATTATTATCGTTATGTGTATTGACAAAGAAAAATGTCCACCCTAACACACAAGTGATAGCATGTTTACTAACCTGTAAAACATATGGCCATACTGCTAAAAAGTAATTATACCCGTAGCCCCTATTGACGATGTGAGGTGGGGCTTACAAATACACAATAGACAGACTATGGACAATCAAATCAAATTTGATTTGATTTGACCATATACCACAGGTGGTTCGTCGGGCCAGGTATTCCACATAAGGCTATACAGTTGCCTGAAAGTTTGTCACGCAAATAAGCCATAGCTCGCCAACACATCAGACATTGGGAAAAAGTGTGAACAGTTCCAGTCGACAACATCAACTCACATGGGTGCCAGAGTAGCTTGAAGTTCTTTGGAGTCCTTTGAAGACCAATCCATTGAGCCCAGAACCTGCCGAGTGAGTTGAGGAAATTGACCTCACAGTTATTTGTGACACAATGGGAGTTCCTGATACATACAATTCTAAACGTGAAAGCTATTGACAGTTGATATCGTATGGGTTATATGCTAAATCACTATTGTCATATGTATTGACAAAGAAAAACTTCCATCCTAACTGTTGGATTCTAATTTCTGGTACAAGAAAAACTCAAGCTTGATTTATTCACAACACTGGGTGTTACAGCTGCAAAACCACCCCTACAGGTCACACAAGCACATATAGTTATACCTTCCGATTAGGAGTGACCTTGTTGTATTTCTGTGTTAAACAATCAATCTCTGTTGCTGGGCAAGAACTGAGTCTGTTCCTCCTGTTGGTGTTATCGTGTCCCAGAGCTTTCGTATGCCTCCGTGCCTTTCACGGGTCTTCTTGTCAGTCAGGAGAGGCCTTGAGTTATTGGAAGTACACATTCCTACAGTCCACTGAAGACCACTAGATAATTACACTTCTCATACACAAAGAGCTTAAACCTAGCACTCATTTCAATCTCTAAGAATATATAAAAAGGGTACATTCACACCAAGAGTAGATAATGATATAAAACAGTGAAGATATAAGAAAGTGTTATAGATTAGTAATTATGATCTATCAGCACTAACTCCAGACACATGACTACTATTCAACCCTCGTGGAATCATTCTTGGCCTCAAGAGACGGGGCCCCTTTCCCTCTGCCCAAATACAATGCACATAGATCATTCCATCTAACCCATAACACAATAATTACTACCGCTACAAATTTAATGCACATAGATCATTCCATCTAACCCATAACACAATAATTACTACCGCTACAAATATAATGCACATAGATCATACCATCTCAACCATAACATGATAATTACTACTGCTAGGCTAATTATAGAATTATAAATAGATTAACACGGGATCAAGTCAGTCTCTAACAGTAACACACAAGTATAATGTGATACCACGTTTATAATCTGTAATAAAAATGTTTTGTGTCCATGGGGCTAAAAGTAATTCAATTGTTATGATACTCACGACCACTATCGACAGTAGAGGTGGGGGTTACAAATACACAATAGACCAGACTACATGCGGCCAAATAGGCCTACCCCAGGTGGTTCCTGGGGCCATGTATTTCACGCAAGGCTATACAGTTGTTAAAGCATGAAATGTTCTCATGCAAATAAACCATGGCTAACCAACACATCAGACACTGGAGATTATGATTATGAATAAAAGCGACTAGACCTGATCATAAGTAATTAAAATGCAACAACACCTTTCATTTTTATTCTGCAATGTGAGATCACACAATTAATGTCTGTTACAATGTAAAATGACACAATTACTGTCTATAATCTCCTCAACCCCATTGTCATAAAGACAAGGCACATATGCTAACCGGTAGAGAGCCTAGGCTATGGTTAAATAAAGGTTCAATTTAAATTAAATTAAATGTCTACATGATATGGTGCAATGGTTACAACACAATAAGATCAACTCGAACTGCATTGATTAGACTATGTACCTCCGCACAACATTTCTTGTTATTCTGTATGTACATCCGAGACACCCCATTTAGTAATGATATGTTACGTTTTGTATGGTATGTATTCATTTGTGGATGTCCATCAACCATTTCATATATGTTACAAATTGCACGTCATATGATATGTTAGGAATTGCATTTCGTACAATATTTTACGAATTTGCAAAAAAGTACTGTATGTTACGAATTTGCTAAACTTCTATGTTACGAATTCCAATTTGATGTCCCGAACGTTAGCTAGGTGGCTAACGTTCGGGTTAAGGTTAGGAGTTAGGTTAAAGGGTTATGGTTAGAGTTAGGGTTAGCTAAACGCGTTTTGGGAAGGGTTAGCTAAGCAGTTGCAAAGTAGCTAAAAAGTAGTAAGTAGCTGAAAAGGTGCTAATGAGCTAAAATGCTAAAGTTGTCTGTGATGAGATTAAAACACATAACCTTTAGGTTGCTAGACGTTCGCATCATACACCAACACATCCACCCCGACCAACCACCCTCCTTTTATTTTTGCCTTAAGTAACCCCTCTGATTTATATAACCATATCAAACATAACTACAGTATATCATACTAATTTGAGTGTCCCTGATTTACGTTTACTGTTACTGTCTAGTTTATGAGACCAGTCTGCTCTGCACACTCGCTTTGGTGCTTTCCCTTCTCAAACGCTCTTCTGTTTTTTTGGCATGACACGAGATCCATTCCATGGGTATACAGAATGAACAGCTGTGTCTTTTTTTTAAGTTTTCTTTGGTGTTTTGTTTACGATTGTATATCTCTTTTGCAGTCATTGTCGATTAAGTGCTTACTACAGACACGTAAATTAGCAAGATCGGCTGTAGGAGTGTTTACATCTTATTTACTTGTTTTTATCTCTACTTCTGCATCTGTCAACGGAAAACAGTGATATTTATTATAGTTCTTATATAAAGTGCAGCCAGGGACCGAACACCAGCTTGCTCTTGCTGCCATCTCTTCGGATTTTCACTTTTCAGAACTAACTTTAGGCTATCGTTGATAAGTTGTTCAACTTTTTCCAGTAGTAGAATGCAGGGAGAGAGAGGGAGGAGGCAAACTCTGCCTAACTAGTTTCAATGTATGGAATCACTCCCCAAAAAATTCTTAAACTTCCCCTTTAAGTGAGTTTATTACTTTTAAACTGCAAGTCACTGCCTCGAGATACTATGAGATTAACTAAAAAATGGGATGATGATGTTGAGGTCCTGCCTCCGAAAACTGTACACTCTTACTTGCAGTATTGGGCAAATAGTAGACGGTGACACAGCTCATGGGTATAATATTCTCTGATCATCATAACCAATGTAATATTTATTGTAGGAAATGTCGGACTTGGACACTGCGATCCAGAAGAAGGCCATGAAGGTGGACATGGACATCTGCAGACGCATTGACATCACGGCCAAGCTTTGTGACGTGGCTCAGCAACGCAACTCAGAAGACATGAGCAAGATGTTCAACATGAGCCCACACATGAGCCCCTCCAGAGCACCCCCAGAGAGCAAAGTAACTGGATAGCTTTTCATATGTACCCCTTGTGTAAAGGGCTCATTCCATGTGGAAAATGGGACACAAATGTCCATGAAATGTTTTTTCCACACACACACACACATTTTCACTCGTTCACACACAGCTGACTAGTGTGTGGTGTGTGGTTTCACAGGGGGCTGCATCTTGCAGGAGGAAAGAGCGTAAGGCTGTCTACGAGGAGAGGAGTCCTGAGATTGAAAGTGAGTCTGGTGGTGGAGAGGAGGATGAAGAGGAGGAGAAGGAGCAGGTCGTAGAGTCACTCAACATCACAGACGAGATGAAACGCATGCTCAATCAGTTGTGAGTGGCCGAACCTTTGACCTGTGTTATGTAACTTGTTTAGCCTCAATTGCTAATGAGTGCCAGCTGAACGACTAGAGTCGATATGTCATCCAACTAACTGTGTTGTTTGAGTCGTATGATATCAATCTGTGAATTCAATCCCCACTGTCGTCTGTAGCGTTAGATAGTGTCGCATAGTCAGTTTCATGTGTGCTTTATTACTTTGTGATGTTTTCATCTCTGTCAGTCACTGTCTCTGTTGTTTTCTCTCTTCCCTGTCCTCTTCATTTGCAAACCCTTTTAAAATGTGCACGCCTTTCCGTTTGGTTTTGGTTTTCCTCCTTTCTTTTTTGTCTTCTTTCTTTTCTCCCCTCCCTTTCCACCTCCGTGTCTCCACTCTTTCTCTCTGCCCCTCCCTCTTCCCTCTTCTCCCTCCCTTTCTTGTTTGCAGAACTTGCTCAGATGATAATTCCTTTGTCACCAGGAGAGAGACGTTTGACTTTGATGACGACTGTGACAGCCTAACTTGGGAGGAGAATGAGGAGACACTGCTCCTCTGGGAGGACTTTGCCAACTACAACACCCCCTGTGCTGCAGCCAGTGCTGCTGCAGCAGAAGGACAGGGGGAGGGCCCTGGGCAGGTTAGTGCTGCCCCCTACTGCTCATCCAAAAGCAGTGTCTGGGAACTTTTCTAATATGTCAGATACAGGTAACTGCCAAATGACTCAAATTGCTTTATTTTGTCAGTTACCTGTATGTCTCTGTCAAATAATTTTTTTTAGGCCTTCCCTCTGTATTTCCTCATTTAAATTTTTTTATTTTATTTAACTAGGCAAGTCAGTTAAGAACAAATTCTTATTTACAATGATGGCCTAGGAACAGTGGGTTAACTGCCTTGTTCAGGAGCAAAATGACAGATTTTTACCTTGTCAGCTCGGGTTTTCGATCGAGCAACCTTTTGGTTACTAGCACAATGCTCTAACCACTAGGCTACCTGCCTCATGCCCTTGTACTGTAAGACATTTCATCTGAGTGGCCTCAGAAACTGTTAAGGAATATATGTCAAAAATACAATTGGTGTCGTTATTTATTTGAATTGATTGTTTGCCTAATTGTGTGTTGGCGTGTGTATTGCTAAATTGTGTGTTCGACCGATCCCACTGGGCAAAAGCTGATTGAGTCAACGTTGTTTCCACGTCATTTCAAACAAAAAACTCAATGCGATGGTGTTGAATCAACGTGGGAAACTGATTGGGTTTGAAAAAAAGTAATCAACGTAAGGGAATTCTTTTTTGTTTTAACCCAACTTCAACCTAAATCCAATGAGATGGTGAAATGTTTTGCTCATTTCACGTTGAATGAATGTTAGTTGACAACTCAACCAAATGTAAATCAAAACTAGACATTGAACTGACGTCTGTGCCCAGTGGGATGTTTATCTACCTTATCTATCCATTTTACAACTGTACGAATGTAAACTTTATGAAAGGGTTTATTGTCGATAACGGTGTCTCCAAGCTGCAAAGTAAAGTCTACCACTGCACTTTGAACGTTGCTACAGTACACATAGTTTACATGGGTCTGTTGGGGATTGTTAGGCCTCTCAGGATGGCAGTTTGGGCAGCCTGATCGACGAGACCGAGATGCTTTTCCAGAACCGAGAGAAGGAGTACCAGGAGACCATGGGTCAAATAGAGGTAAGAGACCAAGAGAAGAGAGGTCAAGGTTCATGTGTGCAACTCACTCTCCTGTGTGTTAGTCATCAATTATTACTGCAGAGGGTCTTTGCCCCTCAATCTCTGCGCCACTTTCTCTTTTCAATCTCCCTCTCTGACCCACCCTCTCACATCTCCTCCCACTCTTTTGCTCTTACTCTCTTACATCGTTCACCTATCTTACTCTCCTTTTGACTCTTCCTCTCTCCCACATCTTGGATTCTCGCTCTCTCCTCAGTATGAGTTGGCTACAGCTAAGAGTGATATGAACCGTCACCTACAGGAGTACATGGAGATGTGTTCTATGAAGAGAGGCCTGGATGTGCAGATGGAGACCTGCAGGAGACTCATCAAGGGCTCAGGGGGCACCGGCAGGTCAGAAACACCTCTTTCTCCACTCATGGCAAACAATGGCATTTCAATGCAATGGTGCATTGTTCCACTGAGACGTGTCTTGACAAAGGCCTTGCTACACAGTAGGCATAATCACACAGATATCAATGACATACATAGATCCTTGTTTCCCCTCTCTCTGGTGCAGGAACTCTCCATCGTTCAGCTCGGTAGCGAGCAGCGACTCAGGGAACAGTGATGAGATCCAGGAGGAGCTGGAGAAGGACGGAGAGGCAGTAGGAGCTGACCCTTGACCCTCCGGCCCCTGGCTACCCCACCACCTGACCCGGGGAAGATGATGGAGGAAATGCCTTTGTTCCTCAATGCTGTGGTCCCCCTTTTCTTCAGCAGGTTTCCAGTTGATCTAAGAGGAGCCCTGTGGAAACTATTGGTGCTTCACCGGTTTACCCATATAGGGACGAACTTGTATTCCACAATAAGGTGCAGTGTTGGTTCCTCCTCACTGATCCTCATTGGCCTACCACTGATCAGAGCGGTCACCCCTACTAAACACAAGTATCTCCACACACACTCAACTTACTGTACGCCTATGGTCATTTTACTGTGTATTCACCCCAGTATTCATCCTAACCATGTTAAGATCAAGGAAACCGGACATATTCAGCCATTAGTGATCTAGCAAAGCATTCAGTGATCCATAGGATATATTTAAGCAATAAGGCCCGAGGGGATGTGGTGTATGCCCAATTTATTACAGTTAAGGGCTGTTCTTATGCACGACACAACGTGGAGTTCCTGGATACAGCCCTTAGCAGTGGTATATTGGCCATATACCACAAACCCCCGAGGTGCCTTATTGCTATTATAAACTGGTGACCAACGTAATTAGAAGAGTAAAAATAAATGTTTTGTCATACCCGTGGTATACGGGCTGATATACCACGACTTTCAGACAATCAGCATTCAGGGCTCGAACCACCCAGTTTATAATTCAAAATAAGGCCTAGGTTCTATCAGATCCACGCTAGCCGACATCTGCATAGCAGTTGTTTTGGCGGTGCCTGAGGTGGAACTGCATTAGAACTGTCAAATCCACAAGCGGCTCCGAGCACTATACCTAAAGCAGACATCGCCATTAGCCGCAGAGAGTCGCATGAACAGAAATTCCATGCAGCGTTATTTACAAGTTGGAACGCTGAACCGTGAGATGTAATCTACACCTGGATTAGGCTGATAGAAATCCTCATTATTCAGTTGAGTGATTTTCAATTTGAGCATCATTATTTCTACATCCAGTTGAAGTCAGAAGTTTACATACACTTAGGTTGGAGTCATTAAAACTTGTTTTTCAACCACTCCACAAATGTCTTGTTTAACAAACTATAGTTTTGGGCCTCCCGGGTGGCGCAGTGGTTAAGGGCGCTGTACTGCAGCGCCAGCTGTGCCATCAGAGTCCCTGGGTTCGCGCCCAGGCTCTGTCGTAACCGGCCGCGACCGGGAGGTCCGTGGGGCGACGCAGAATTGGCCTAGCTTCGTCC
Source organism: Oncorhynchus mykiss (assembly GCF_013265735.2). NCBI lineage: Eukaryota > Metazoa > Chordata > Actinopteri > Salmoniformes > Salmonidae > Oncorhynchus > Oncorhynchus mykiss. Next base: position 42,001,490 of record NC_048573.1, read on the forward strand.
GGGTTAGGGAGGGATTGGTCGGTAGGGATCTCCTTGTCTCATCGCGCACCAGCGACTCCTGTGGCGGGCCGGGCGCAGTGCGCGCTAGCCAAGGTTGCCAGGTGCACGGCCCGCCACAGGAGTCGCTGGTGCGCGATGAGACAAGGAGATCCGACACATTGGTGCGGCTGGCTTCCGGGTTGGATGCGCGCTGTGTTAAGAAGCAGGTTCTGCTGGTTGCGTTGTGTATCGGAGGACGCATGACATTCAGCCTTCGTCTCTCCCGAGCCCGAACGGGAGTTGTAGCAATGAGACAAGATAGTAGCTACTACAACAATTGGATACCACGAAATTGGGGAGAAAAAAGGGTAAAAAAAAACAAATAATAATAATTAAAAACTATAGTTTTTGCAAGTCGGTTAGGACATCTACTTTGTGCGTGACACAAGTAATTTTGCCAACAATTGTTTACAGATTATTTCACTTATAATTCACTTGTAATATCACAATTCCAGTGGGTCAGAAGTTTACATACACAAAGTTGACTGTGCCTTTAAAAGCTTGGAAAATTCCAGAAAATGTTGTCATGGGTTTAGATGCTTCTGATGGCTAATTGACATGAGGAAGGAAAATTCTGTGGATATATTGAAGCAACATCTCAAGACATCAGTCAGGAAGTTAAAGCTTGGTTGCAAATGGGTCTTCCAAATGGACAATGACCCCAAGCATACTTCCAAAGTTGTGGCAAAATGGCTTAAGGACAACAAAGTCAAGGTATTGGAGTGGCCATTACAAAGCCCTGACCTCAATCCCATAGAAAATTTGTGGGCAGAACTGAATAAGCGTGTGCAGGCAAGGAGGCCTACAAACCTGACTCAGTTACACCAGCTCTGTCAGGAGGAATGGGCCAAAATTCACCCAACTTTTGTGGGAAACTTGTGGAAGGCTACCCGAAACGTTTGACCCAAGTTAAACAATTTCAATGCAATGCTACCAAATACTAGGATTAAATGTCAGGAATTGTGAAAAACTGAGTTTAAATGTATAAGGCTAAGGTGTATGTAAACTTCCGACTTCAACTGTAGCCTACATTTTTGCATTCAGAACTCTGGCTTAGTGGCAATGATCACAAGAGCAGCTGCTCCCCTATTTGACAGCGTCAACGCAGTTACACCTCCGACACCGGCAAAATATCAGCTATGTGGGTGTTGGCTATCGCCGTTTAAAGCTTCATCTGATTGAATCTAGGCCTACGCGTTGACAGGGAAAATGCATTTCACGTACTGGACACGACGTCAATCTTCACTCACTGAAGTCAGATTTAGGTTCGTTCTGAGATTGCCTTAATGTAGATGCCATTGCTTATGCGCATACAAAGAAGGCCCAGAGTGCCTTTGCAGGTACTGTATGAATTGGTAGAATTTAAGTTCCCCCATATCTGGACGTAGCCATCACAGGAGGGGTAAAACTGAGTTGAAGTACTGTACTATGCAATAAGCAAGCCTTATTTTTCTGGACTAACCTCCGTTAGTTTTTTTTTGCTGGGAAATTATGATCCGTCTGTTAATCTGACAGCCTAGAAGACTTGGGGCCAGATATACTTATCATTTGCACCAGTGCAAATTTGCACCTATCATTTTCGGAAGGGAATCAAAGAGACCAAAATACAAAGCTAAAAGCTATTTACCTTTTTCCTAACTTGTTATGTTCGAAAATATGTTAGAAAATGAACCGGTTTCAAACATTGCACCAGTGCCAACGCTCAGCACATCTGGCCTCAACGTGGTGTGTCAGATGACTCCACTCTCTCTGAGGAATGGTGTCACTCAGTATTTTCAGAGGGTAAATATGACCAAATATGGTCATCTAAATAATACCCGTGTGCCTACTGATACACTAGCCTGGTCTCAGATCTGTTTGTGCTGTAAAGCCAACTCCTATGGTCGATTTGGCATTCGAACAACCATAGGAGATGGCAAGACAGAACAAACAGATCTGGGACCAGGCTACTGATATGCTGGACTCAGAATCAATAAGAATTGCCTTATTACATTGTTTTATTTTTGTTAAAATGCTACTTTAGCACTAACATTTATGAATCATGATACACACAGCCTGTTATTGATGTACTGTATGTCTAGATTTCATTATAGTTTGTATGCTCTCCAAAAATGGAAGAGCAATTTTGAATCATATAAAGGGATAATCATGTGTAAATTGATTTTTGACATTCGTATTTGAATATATCTGTTAGTTTCTTTGGGAACAGTCATGGGTGCCAGGGATTTGCTAGCTGCAAGATTCATATTTGTATTTTATGTGCAGAATGTTGCTAAATGCAGATGCTTGCAAATCTACTGTGTGACTGAACCATATATTTAATAAACATTGTTTTAATAAAAAAGACTGATCTTTATTTTAACATTATCTCTTGGGGCAGATTGTCACGCCCTGACCTTAAGAGGTCCCTATTATTCTCTATGTTTGGTTAGCTCAGGGTGTGACTCAGGTGGGAAAGTCTATGTTTTCTATTTCTTTGTTTTGGCCGAGTGTGGTTCCCAATCAGGCAGCTGTCTATCGCTGTCTCTGATTGGGGATCATATATAAGTTGTCATTTTCCGTTTGGGTTTTGTGGGATCTTGTTTTCTGGCCTGACAGAACTGTGCGCGTTTGTTATTTTGTTTGAGTGTTTTTGAAATAAAATAATCATGAACACGTTCCACGCTGCGCTTTGGTCCACTCTTCCTACCACCAACGAGTCGTTACACAGATAGCAAATTGACATGCTACTGTGTAAGATTTCAATTTGTGCTTCCTTTGGCTTGATGACAAATATAATGAATCTGAATTACTAGAATGTTGCTACACATTTCAGACAGTTACATTCACCACTGTGTGAAATATTAGATAGAAAAGATATACTGTAACAAATATATAAATACAGCATGCAACAATTTCAAATATTTTACTGAGTTACAGTTCATATGAGGAAATCAATCAATTCTAAAAAATGTATTCCCACATGACTGGGGAAGAGATACGCATCTGTTGGTCACAGATACCTTAAAAGGTAGGGGCGTGGATCAGAAAACCAGACAGTATCTGGTGTGACCATTTGCCTCGTGACATCTTCTTCGCATGGGCTGTTGATTGTTGCCTGTGGAATGTTGAACCCACTCCTCTTCAATGGCTGTGTGACGTTGCCGTATATTGGCGGGAACTGGAACACCACTGTTGTACACGTCGATCCAGAGCATCCCAAACAAGTTCAATGGGTGACATGTCTGGTGAGTGCAGGCCATGAAAGAACTGGGACATTTTCAGCTTCCAGGAATTGTGTACAGATCCTTGCGACATGGGGCTGTGCATTATCATGCTGAAACATGAGATGGCGGCAAATGAATGGCACGACAATGGGTCTTGGGATCTTGTCACGTTATCTCTGTGCATTCAAATTGACATTGATACAATTGTTCGCTGTCCGTAGCTTATGCCTGCTAATACCGTAACCCCACTGCCACCATGGGGCACTCTGTTCACAACACTGACATCAGCAAACCGCTCTCCCCCACGACGCCATCTGCCCGGTACAGTCGAAAACGGGATTCATCTGTGAATAGCACATTTCTCCAGATTGCCAGTGGCAATCGAAGGTGAGCATTTGCCCACTGAAGTCGGTTATGACGCCGAAATGCAGTCAGGTAAAGACCCTGGAGAGGACAACAAGCACGCAGACGAGCTTCCCTGAGACGGTTTCTGACAGTTGTGCAAACCCAGAGTTTCATCAGCTATCCGGGTGGCTGATCTCAGATGATCCTGCAGGTGAAAAAGCCAGATGTGGAGGTCCTGGACTGGCGTAGTTAGATGTGGATTGCAATTGCGAGGCCGGTTGGACATACTGCCAAATTCTCTAAAATGACATTGTGTTGTGTGACAAAACTGCACATTTTAGAGTGGCCTTTTATTGTCCCCAGCACAATTTGCACCTGTATAACGATCATGCTGTTTAATCAACTTCTTGATATGCCACTGCTGTCAGATGGATGGATTATCTTGGCAAAGGAGAAATGCTCACTAACAGGGATGTAAACAAATTTGTGCACAATTTGACAGAAATAAGCTTTTTTGCCTCCACAGTATAGAACCTTTCTGGGATTTTTTATTTCAGCTCCTGAAACATGTAACCAACACTTTACATGTTGCGTTTTATATTTTTGTTCAGTATAGAGAGAAAAGACCAAAGCTACAATTAGATAAATGAAATGAGATTTAACGAGTTCATAATTAGACTTCCTCCACAACATGTGTCAAACTCATTGTCACGACTTCCGCCGAAGTCGGCTCCTCTCCTTGTTCGGGCGGCGTTCGGCGATCAACGTCACCGGCTTTCTAGCCAACGCTGCTCCATTTTTCATCTATCCATTTGTCTTGTCTTGTTTCCATACACACCTGGTTTTCATTTCGCCAATTAAGCTACTTGTATTTAACCCTCTGTTTCCCATCATGTTTTGTTTCATGTTAGTTTACGCGCTTTACTTTTATGTTTTTTTTTGTTTTTTGAGCGCGTTTGATTTATGTAGTGCTCTCGTTTTTTGGAACTATAATAAAAGTGCGCCTGTTCATTATACTCTGCTCTCCTGCACCTGACTTCGCCTCCAATATACCTATTCACACTCATTCCACGGACGGCCGAGTGTCTGCGGGTTTTGGCTCCTTTTTTGCTCAATGACAACTTAGACAAAATATTGTTATTGTTACAAAAAATATATATAATAATAACACTTTAACCAGCACATCTGTATATCTCTTGTCTACCTTAGAGTTGATCTTGAACATTTTTGACAGGAAGCTGAACTTCCCTCTGCCTTTCTGGACAGCCTCAGCTTGAGGAAGACTGGCATCTCTCCGTTTCTCAACAGCAGACTCAGTGGGGAGGACAGACGTTACCTATGTCATTGATGTTGCCACCATCTTGAGAGGTTCCTTGCTTTCTTAATGTGCTCTATCTCTCTATCTCCATTGAGGGATAAGAACCCACCCCCCCCCCCCCCCCCAGGGCGCAGTAGGTATGAGAACAGGGAGAAACAACCTCTTCACTACCTCCTCAGTAAAGTTATAAATAGGTTCAGAGGAGAAAAGCTTCCCTCCATTGTTTTTGCCTCATTAAAAATGTCAATAGGACAGTGTCTGAAACACTTTTCCCAGCTGCCAACGATACCAAAATAAATTGTTGTTAGTGCTCCATAATTAGGTTATTAAGTTCATCGACCAGTTGATCATAAGACATAGAGCAAACCTACCCCTGGGCAATTGCTTCCTCCAGTCTCTTGAAAGCAGAATCGATATGAACCTTCCGGCTGGATTGACAATATCCAGGATGTTACTCACAACGTCAGACATGTTGACAAAGTACGAAAACTTTTGCCCTCACTACTGTAAGATGCTCTGGGTAAGAGTGTCTGTTAAATGACTAAAATGTAAATGTTAATAGTTCCACTCTTAACAATTGGACAACTATTGACTGGTACCTCCGTTGGAATAGGGGTCCCTGGGAGTGAAATCTTAGTCCTAAAGACCTTTATAAGGAGGAAGTGGTCCTGGGTGGCTTGTACTCCAGATCTCCATTGCCTCCACAGTTAAACATTCTGACAGTTTCCACCATAGTAGCCACAATGTTATTAAGTCTGGCAAGCTCCCCTGCAGTCTTCATGTCGTCGAACATGGACATGTTCTCCTGCGTGGTCAGTAAGATTCGACTGATACTTTTTTGGGGCATCAGCCACGGTAACCCTGCTTTTGACAGCTCTCACTAAGCATTTACCGACTGCGACGTCTTTTTTACGTCTTTTTTTGAGACCGGACGTCTGATGTATTTCAAATACTCTGAAATTTGGTCCAGACCGGACCAAATCTGAACCAATCATAGATGTCTATGTTTGGTTCAGATTAGGTCCAGCCCGGACCGGCCTTTATTTGGCCAAAACATAGATGTCTATGGCTTCACTTACACAGGCAGCCCAATTCTGATATTCTTTTCACTAATTGGTCTTTTGACCAATCACATCAGATGTTTTCACATCAGATATGTTTCAGAGGGTATCTGATTGGTCAAAAGACAAATGAATGAAAAAAAGGATCTGAATTTGGCAGCCTGTGTAAATGCAGCCATAGACAGGTTCAGATTTGGTCCGGTCTGGACCAGCCTTGATTTCAACGTCCACAGACATCCGTCCGGCCCGAACCATATTTGGCCCAAACATAGGTCTCTATAATTGGTTCAGATTTGGTCCGATTCAGACCAAAAATCAACATCGTTGGAATCATGGCCGGTCCGGACAGCACCATAAAAAAATCAGACGTCCTGTCCCGACATGACCCCAAAAAGACGTCCAAAAGACCAAATCTGAACCAATCATAGTTATCTGTTTCACAAGTTTGGACAGGAAAGCACAGTACAATAGAGTAGAGCACAGTACAGTACATTACAGTACACAGTACAGTACAGAAAAGTACCGTATAGTACAGAAGAGTACAGTAAATAAAAGCAAAGTATAGTGTACTGCAATATATAGTGTACTGCAATGGAGCTCATTTGCACAAGTGTTTGTTTTCACGTTTACATTTTGGTCATTCAGCAGACACTCTTATTCAGAGCGACTTAGTCAGTGCATTCAACTAAGGTAGATAAACAACAACGTATCACAGTCATAGCAAGAAAACAGAATCTGTAACCGTTACTGAGAATGTTATTGTAGTTTGAAGTGGTCTGTCTGTTGATTTATTCTGTAGGTTGGACTACTTTGAACATCATTGCTGCCAGTTTAAAAGCTAACTTAAGGGCATGTGGCAGATGGGAGCAATAATAAATATTGTGCTTACTCAGCTGGCTTCTTAAGCTTAGAGACCCCCCCCCCCAGTCTGAGTTACAGACCAAATCTTAATCTCAGACACAACAACACTAGTTTGTGAGTTTGTGCAACACTACACTGAGTCTTTTCAACCCTGGAGAAGCACATAGTCGTAGGCCTTAGAGGACAGGGTTTATTTGTCAAATGCCTCGAATACAAAAGGTGTAGACCTTACAGTGAAATGCTTACTTACAAGCCCTTACTCAACAATGCAGTTCAAGAAATAGAGTTAATAAAATATTTACTAAATAAACAAAAGTTTTAAAAAATCGAATCGGTCAAAAAGTAACACAGGAAATGTACATAACAATAAAGAGGCTATATAAAGGTGGTACCAGTACCGAGTCAGTGTGCTGAACCAATCATAGATGTCTAAATAAAAACAAAAGTTATTAGCGTATACATTTGAACCCCTATTCAGCTCCAATCAGTACTGTGCTGATCCTGAATTAGTCGAGGTTAGTCGAGGTAAATGTGTTAAGTGACTATGCATAGATAATAAACAGTGAGTAGCAGCAGTGTAAAACAAGGAGGGGGGGGGGGGTCAAAGTAAACCGTCCGGGTTGGCCATTTGATTAGTTGTTCAGCAGTCTTATGGCTTGGGGGTAGAAGCTGTTAAGGAGCCTTTTTGTCCTAGACTTGGCGCTCCGGTACCGCTTGCCGTGCGGTAGCACAGAGAAGGTACTGACAGAGGTGATTGAGTCCAGGTGAGTCCAGTAATCGCTGATGCGCGTGACGGGGGAAGGCAGGTGTGCATAATGATGGGGGCAGGAGTGCGTAATGCTGGGGAGCCTGGCGCTCTCGAGCGCCGGGGGGAAGCACGGGAGCAGGCGTGACAGACTTGGGTGACTGGAGTCTTTGACAATTTTTTGTGCCTTCCTCTGACACCACCTAGTATTTAGGTTCTGGATGTCAGGAAGCTTGGCCCCAGTGAAAGTGAGCCCCTAGCCAGCTCATTTAGTGTATTCACAGAGGGCAAAGCAAGAGTTATGTGACGAATAATTTCATTAAGAAAAACACAGAAGAAGTCATCAGCCAGATTCTGCTCTTACATCTGAAGTCCGAGGTATGAAAGGAAGAGTGGTCATCCTCTGGGGGAAGAGGAGTCACTAGAAGCAACATAATTTGTCTGTTTCTATGTCCTCATCTTTACAGAGTCTGTGTGTTTCCTCACATGGAGTTATTGGTGAGCTTTTGAATGATGAGTTTCAGAGGCAGGCCACTCAGCGAGTCCTCAGCAGTAGGGTCAGCGGCAAACAGTTTTTACAGGGTACCCCCACTACATTTTCAACCGTTCGCTGCCTGCACCCGCACGCCTGACTAGCATCACCACCCTGGATGGTACCGACCTAGAATATGTGGACATCTATAAGTACCTAGGTGTCTGGCTAGACTGTAAACTCTCCTTCCAGACTCATATCAAACATCTCCAATCTAAAATCAAATCTAGAGTCTGCTTTCTATTCCGCAACAAAGCCTCCTTCACTCACGCCGCCAAACTTACCATATTAAAACTGACTATCCTACCGATCCTCGACTTCGGCGATGTCATCTACAAAATAGCTTCCAATACTCTACTCAGCAAACTGGATGCAGTTTATCACAGTGCCATCCGTTTTGTTACGAAAGCACCTTATACCATCCACCACTGCGACCTGTATGCTCTAGTCGGCTGGCCCTCGCTACATATTCGTCGCCAGACCCACTGGCTCCAGGTCATCTACAAGTCCATGCTAGGTAAAGCTCCACCTTATCTCAGTTCACTGGTCACGATGGCAACACCCACCCGTAGCACGCGCTCCAGCAGGTGTATCTCACTGATCATCCCTAAAGCCAACACCTCATTTGGCCGCCTTTCCTTCCAATTCTCTGCTGCCTGTGACTGGAACAAATTGCAAAAATCGCTGAAGTTGGAGACTTTTATCTCCCTCACCAACTTTAAACATCTGCTATCTGAGCAGCTAACCGATCGCTGCAACTGTACATAGTCCATCGGTAAATAGCCCACCCAATTTACCTACCTCATCCCCATACTGTTTTTATTTATTTATTTACTTTTCTGCTCTTTTGCACACCAGTATCTCTACCTGCACATGACCATCTGATCATTTATCACTCCAGTGTTAATCTGCAAAATTGTAATTATTCGCCTACCTCCTCATGCCTTTTGCACACAATGTATATAGACTCTGTTTTTCTTTTTTCTACTGTGTTATTGACTTGTTTATTGTTTACTATATGTGTAACTCTGTGTTGTTGTCTGTTCACACTGCTATGCTTTATCTTGGCGAGGTCGCAGTTGTAAATGAGAACTTGTTCTCAACTAGCCTACCTGGTTAAATAAAGGTGAAATAAAAATAATCTTCCTCATAGTCTAATGGCCTAGTGGCCTCATGGGTGGAATGTCAAACAGTTTTGTTATGTTTTAGTCTTCTGTTATGTATTTAAAGTGTAATACATTTAAACTCTATATCAGACATGTTACAGGTGTCTTCTTTTTTTAAAGCCCAAAACCATGTGTGTGAGGTGTATACTTTTGTTTCAAAGTATATTTTTTATAGACTACCAAGAAACACTGTGTGTGACCCTGATTTAGGCATTGCAGTAAAAGGTTTTGTTGGAACAATAGTGGATGGTGTGAAAAGCCTGTTCTGCCCCAACAGATCCCCAGATGACGCAATCTCAATCGCACTCCACACTGCCCTTTCCCACCTGGACAAAAGGAACACCTATGTGAGAATGCTCTTCATTGACTACAGCTCAGCGTTCAACATCATAGTGCCCTCAAAGCTCATCACCAAGCTAAGGCCCCCGGGACTAAACACCTCTCTCTGCAACTGGATCCTAGACTTCCTGATTTGCTGCTACCAGGTAGTAAGGGTAGATAACAACACATTTGCCACGCTGATCCTCAACACAGGGTTCCCTCAGAGGGTGCGTGCTCAGTCCCCTCCTGTGCTCCCTGTTCACTCATGACTGCACGGACAAGCACGATTCCAGCACCATCATTAATTTTGCTGACAACAAAAAAGTGGTAGGCCTGATCACTGACAACAACAAGACAGCCTATAGGGAGGAGGTCAGAGACCTGGCTGTGTGGTGCAAGGACAACAACCTCTCCCTCAACGTGATCCAGACAAAGGAGATGATTGTGGGCTACAGGAAAAGGAGGACCGAGCACGCCCCCATTCTCATCGACGGGGCTGTAGTGGAGCAGGTTAAGAGCTTCAAGTTCCTTGGTGTCCACCTCACCAACAAACGAACATTGTCCAAGCACACCAAGACAGTCGTGGAAAGACTGAAAAGATTTGGCATGGGTCCTCAGATCCTCAAAAGGTTCTACAGTTGTACCATCGAGAGCATCCTGATGGGTTGCATCACTGCCTGGTATGGCAACTGCTTAGCCTCCGACTGCAAGGCACTACAAAGGGTAGTGCGTACGGCCCAGTACATCACTGGGGCCAAGCTTCCTGCCATCAAGGAACTTTATACCAGGTGGTGTCAGAGGGAAAAGGCCCTAAAAATTGTCAAAGACTCCAGCCACCCAAGTCATAGACTGTTCTCACTGCTATCGCATGGTAAGCGGTACAGGAGCACCAAGTCTAGGTCCAAGAGGCTTCAAAACATCTTCTACCCCTAAGCCATAAGATTCCTGAACATTTTATCAAATGGCTAACCAGACTATTTGCATTCCCCCACCCCCACACCCCCTCTTTTATTACCTCAATTACCTCAACTAACCGGTGCCCTCGCACATTGACTGTACCTGTACCCCCGCACATTGACTGTACCGGTACCCCTTGTATATAGTCTCGCTATTTTTATTTTCCTGCTGCTCTTTAATTACTTATTCCTTTTATTTCTTATTCTTACTTTTTATGAAACTGAATTGTTGGTTAGGGGCTTGTAAGTAAGCATTTCACTGTAAGGTCTGCAACTGTTGTTGCATGTGACTAATAGAATTTGATTTGATTTGAATCAACCTGTATGTTTTTTTTTTAATCGCCTAGTATTAATCAGTCGGAGGGCGATTACGATTTAGGAAATTATGCCTTTTTTATGCACGCCTTTCCTACAGCACTTCTCAGTAGTTGGTATTCACTTACCTTATGAAGGAAGGTGCATAACAGACTTTGCAGGCATGGTTCTCTTGCGAATGCTGAATAAATGTAACTTAACCTGAGAAAACACTCCCAATTGCTGGCCATCAGATTTTCTCTTGGAGTTTTCATTCAATAGGGTTTCCAGCCGACGAGGCTGGTGGAAGGAGCTAAAAGACAACGGGCTCATTGAATTTCATTGTGCACTTCTGACGCCGACAGAGATGGCCGCCTCGCTTCGCGCTCCTAGGAAACTACGCAGTATTTTGTTTTTTTACGTGTTATTTCTTACATTGGTACCCCAGGTAATCTTAGGTTTTATTACATACAGTCGGGAGCAACGTCAACTCGCCATCATTACGACCAGGAATACGACTTTCCCGAAGCGAATCCTCTGTTTTGCCCACCACCCAGGACAATGGATCGGATCCCAGCCGGCGAACCAAAACAACGACGTCGTAAAAGGGGCAGACGAAGCGGCCTTCTGGTCAGGCTCCGGAGACGGGCACATCGCGCACCGCTCCCGAGCATACTACTCACCAATGTCCAGTCTCTTGACAACAATGTAGATTAAATCCGAGCAAGGGTAGCATTCCAGAGAGACATAAGAGACTAACGTTCTTTGCTTCACGGAAACATGGCTCACTCGAGACACGCTATCGGAGTCGGTACAGCCAGCTGGTTTCTTCACGCATCGCCCCGGCAGAAACAAGCATCTTTCTGGTAAGAAGAGCGGCGGGGGGGTATGCCTTATGATTAACAAGACGTGGTGTGATCATAACAACATACAGGAACTCAAGTCCTTCTGTTCACTTGACTTAATAAATAAAATGTTGACCGCATTATCTACCAAGAGAATTCTCTTCGATTATAATCACAGCCGCATATATTCCCCCCCAAGCAGACACATCAATGGCCCTGAACAAACTTCATTTGACTCTATGTAAACTGGAAACCACATATCCTGAGGCTGCATTCATTGTAGCTCGGGATTTTAACCAGGCTAATCTGAAAACAAGACTCCCTAAATTCTATCAGCATATTGATTGTGCTACCAGGGCTGGTAAAACCTGGATCATTGTTATTCTAACTTCCGCGATGCATATAAGGCCCTCCCCCGCCCTCCTTTCGGAAAAGCTGACCACAACTTTATTTTGTTGCTCCCTGCCTATAGACAGAGACTAAAACAGGAAGCTCCCGCGCTCAGGTCTGTTCAACGCTGGTTCGACCAATCTGATTCCACGCTTCAAGATTGCTTCGATCACGTGGACTGGGATGTGTTCCACATTGCGTCAAACAACAACATTGACGAATACGCTGATTCAGTGAGCGAGTTTATTAGCAAATGCATCGGCGATGTCGTACCCACAGCAACTATTAAAACATTCCCAAACCAGAAACTGTGGATTGATGGCAGCATTCACACGAAACTGAAAGCGCGAACCACTGCTTTTAATCAGGGCAAGGTGACCGGAAACATGACCGAATACAAACAGTGTAGCTATTCCCTCCGCAAGGCAATCAAACAAGCTAAGCGTCAGTATAGAGACAAAGTAGAGTCGCAATTCAACGGCTCAGACACAAGAGGTATGTGGCAGGGTCTACAGTCAATCACGGATTACAAAAAGAAAACCAGCCCCGTTGCAGACCAGGATGTCTTGCTCCCAGACAGACTAAACAACTTCTTTGCTCGCTTTGAGGACAATACAGTGCCACTGACACGGCCCGCTACCAAAACCTGCGGACTCTACTTCACTGCAGCCGACGTGCGTAAAACATTTAAACGTGTTAACCCTCGCAAGGCTGCAGGCCCAGACGGCATACCCAGTCGCGTCCTCAGAGCATGCGTAGACCAGCTGGCTGGTGTGTTTACGGACATATTCAATCAATCCTTATCCCAGTCTGCTGTTCCCACATGCTTCAAGAGGGCCACCATTGTTCCTGTTCCCAAGAAAGCTAAGGTAACTGAGCTAAATGACTACCGCCCCGTAGCACTCACTTCCGTCATCATGAAGTACTTTGAGAGACTAGTCAAGGACCAAATCACCTCCATCCTACCTGACACACTAAACCCACTCCAATTTGCTTACCGCTCCAATAGGTCCACAGACGACGCAATCGCAACCACACTGCACACTGCCCTAACCCATCTGGACAAGAGGAATACCTACAGTATGTGAGAATGCTGTTCATCGACTACAGCTCAGCATTTAACACCATAGTACCCTCCAAACTCGTCATCAAGCTCGAGACCCTGGGTCTCGACCCCGCCCTGTGCAACTGGGTATTGGACTTCCTGACGGGCCACCCCCAGGTGGTGAGGGTAGGTAACAACATCTCCACCCCGCTGATCCTCAACACTGAGGCCCCACAAGGGTGCGTTCTGAGCCCTCTCCTGTACTCCCTGTTCACCCACGACTGCTTGGCCATGCACGCCTCCAACTCAATCATCAAGTTTGCAGACGACACTACAGTGGTAGGCTTGAGTACCAGCAACGACGAGACGGGCTACAGGGAGGAGGTGAGGGCCCTCGGAGTGTGGTGTCAGGAAAATAACCTTACACTCAACGTCAACAAAACAAAGGAGATGATTGTGGACTTCCGGAAACAACAGTGGGAGCACCCCCCTATCCACATCGACGGGACAGTAGTGGAGAGGGTAGTAAGTTTTAAGTTCCTCGGCGTACACATCACCGACAAACTGAATTGATCCACCCACACAGACAGCGTGGTGAAGAAGGCGCAGCAGCGCCTCTTCAACCTCAGGAGGCTGAAGAAATTTGGCTTGTCACCAAAAAAACTCACAAACTTTTACAGATACACAATCGAGAGCATCCTGTCGGGCTCTATCACCGCCTGGTACGGCAACTGCTCCGCCCACAACCGTAACGCTCTCCAGAGGGTAGTGAGTAGAGGTCGACCAATTAATCGGAATGGCCGTTTTAATTGGGGCCGATTTCAAGTTTTCATAACAATCGGAAATCGGTATTTTTGAGCGCCGATTTAATGATTTTTTTTAAAATGGAAAATAAAAATGATACCTTTTATTTAACTAGGCAAGTCAGTTAAGAACACATTCTTATTTCTCGTATTTCTTTGTGTTATTATGTTATAATTAAGTCTATGATTTGATAGAGCAGTCTGACTGAGAGATGGTAGGCAGCAGCAGGCTCGTAAGCATTCATTCAAACAGCACTTTTGTGCGTTTTGCCAGCAGCTCTTCGCAAGCACAGCGCTGTTTATGACTTCAAGCCTATCAGCCTAATGGCTGGTGTAACCGATGTGAAATGGCTAGCTAGTTAGCTGGGTGTGCGCTAATAGCGTTTCAAACGTCACTCGCTCTGAGACTTGGAGTAGTTATTCCCCTTGCTCTGAAAGGGCCGCAGCTTTTGTAGAGCGATGGGTAACGCTGCTTCGAGTGTGGCTGTTGTCGATGTGTTCCTGGTTCGAGCCCAGGTAGGGGCGAGGAGAGTTACACTGTTACACTGGCAATACTATAGTGCCTATAAGAACATTCAATAGTCAAAGGTATATGAAATACAAATGGTATAGAGAGAAATAGTCCTATAAATACTATATTAACTACAACCTAAAACCTCTTACCTTGGAATATTGAAGTCTCATCACCAACTTTCATATGTTCTCATGTTCTGAGCAAGGAACTCAAACATTAGCTTTTTTACATGGCACATATTGCACTTTTACTTCTCCAACCCTTTGTTTTTGCATTATTTAAGCCAAATTGAATATGTTTCATTATTTATTTGAGGCTAAATAGGTTTTTATTGATGTATTATATTAAGTTAAAATAAGTGTTCATTCAGTATTGTTGTAATTGTCATTATTACAAATACATTTTAAAAAATCGGGCGATTTAATCGGTATCAGCTTTTTTGGTCCTCCAATAATCAGTATCGGTATCGGCGTTGAAAAATCATAATCGGTCGACCTCTAGTAGTGAGGTCTGCACAACACATCACCGGGGGCAAACTACCTGCCCTCCAGGACACCTACACCACCCGATGTCAAGGGAAGGCCATAAAGATCATCAAGGACAACAACCACCCGAGCCACTGCCTGTTCACCCCGCTATCACCCAGAAGGCGAGGTCAGTACAGGTGCATCAAAGCAGGGACCGAGAGACTGAAAAACAGCTTCTATCTCAAGGCCATCAGACTGTTAAACAGCCACCACTGCTGCTGCCAACATACTGACTCAACTCTAGCCACTTTAATAATGGACAAATTGATGTAAAAAATGTATCACAAGCCACTTTAAACAATGCCACTTAAAATAATGTTTACATACCCTACATTACTCATCTCATATGTATATACTGTACTCGATACCATCTACTGCATCTTGCCTATGCCGTTCTCTACCATCACTCATTCATATATTTTTATGTACATATTCTTCATCCCTTCACACTTGTGTGTATAAGGGAGTTGTTGTGAAATTGTTAGGTTAGATTACTCGTTGGTTATTACTGCATTGTCGGAACTAGAAGCACAAGCATTTCGCTACACTCGCATTAACATTGCTGAGCATGTATATGTGACAAAGAAAATTAGATTTGTAATGGCTGGAATGGAATGGTATTAAACACATCAAACATATGGAAACCACGTTTGACTCCTTTCAATGTATTCCATTCCAGCCATTAAAATGAGTCCATCCTCCGATAGCTCCTCCCACCAGCCCCCACTGGTTTTCAGTACATCTATCTTAAGTCATCCCTTTAAATACAGAGTACCTTTAATTAGAATTTTGGCAACAGACTAGAATACACGGGAAAGGGTTCAAAAAATAGGAATCAATGAAAGAATGCCATTGATGCATCTTTGTCTCTGTTTCAGCACCAACTGGTAGATAAAAAAAATGATCTCTGATCTTGTAGATTATTTAGGCACATTTTAAGGTTGGTAAAGTATGTTGTATGAATAATAAAAATAATAAAAACATGTTTGGAGAGTCTTTAAGCACATTTTGTGCGTTTTTTTTAATTAAAGGATGAACAAAAAATACAGTGGTTGGTTCATCCTGAAATACAGTTGTTGGTTCATCCTATTCAAGTTCAATACATGAAATATTGAAAGGTGGAAAATAGTGTATAATAGGGGTTAAACAATAGTCCTATAAATCTACCCCAATTCTCACTAATCATGGAACTGTATGACAACGGTCCAGTCCTCGTGAACCGTGTGCCGGGCTCCAGGTTTAACCTGCTATGTGTTGTCTGAGTTCCATAATGGTTCAAATAGGCTAGATGTCAGAAATTATTGCATAACGTTAGCCAAATATGATCCACTAATGCTCGTGACCCTCAGGAACAACTTACACGGACGTGACAGAGGAAATAAATGTTAACAGAATGGAATAATACCAAATGTTAGCAAAAAATTCAAGAAGACTAACACTAAAGTGACAGTAATAAATGTATGTGGGTATTACTGACCGTGGCTCCCGATAGCGGCTAATATTTAACATGATAATTGTAAAATAAAAATGAGAAAAGCCCGGGCATAGGCTATAATTAAACATTCTAAAGCGCATACATCAACTCGGAAGGTTCAGCCCTACTGAAGCCTATAACTTGGGCGTCCAAATTTCTCCTTATGAGGGCACACAATTAAAATTCTGAATAACGGCACAGCTATTTATAGCCCCTATTTCACAGTGGAAAGGGGGCCGCAATAGATGTCATGTTGATATGATTTTCAGTATGCTCCAATATGGCTGGTTTCACATTCGTTTCCAGAGATCATAAGGAAAAATCATGTAAAACAATTGTGTATTTACAATACCTTTCTCCTAACGGAGAGCTTGTATCAATAGCTTGTATCCATTTATAAATTACAGTGCAGCATGAAAAATGCTGTTATTTTTATCGGGAAAAAGAAAGTAAATGCTTTACCATTTGGAACCGGTACTTGGACCTCGACAATGACGCGTAAATGTGGTGTAATTATGGGGGAATTAAGTCAAGGTAAGAAATAGGGTTTATCTGTTGACACCTCTGCCACACCTTCATTTATTTCTTAGATTTTCACCCCGAACGAATAGCGCGCGAATAGCATGCTATTCTCATGCTTAAATTCAAGGTCAGAATACGCAGAGAGAGAAATGCACAAAGAGGAATAACTTTCCAATTTGCGCGCGCTTAAAGGCTGGTTTACAGTCCATCTATCAAAATGTCTGTAAACAATTGTTGTTGTGACATCATAAACATATTGTCGTTTAAAAAAAGTATCAACACAAAAGGACAGCCTCTGCATTACATCAGCAGCCCGGTGCTACAAAGAGCATACCTTGTCTATTTTAACACCAATAAACCAACCCATCCATTTAAAAATGAATTCAGTAAATTTCCACCTAGCAAGCCAGGCAACTAAAAGCAACAATGTTTTGGTCCGTTGCTACTAGCTGGCTAGCCAGTTCAAATAACGACCAGAGTATAGCTGACAACATCTTAACTTCAGCTACTTTTTTATTCATTATTAAAGTCAAATAAACCCACAACAACATAAGTTACATGGAGAGCTTACATAAAATAGCTTACTGCCAAAGTAATTCATTATATACAAGAATTGTATAACTCCTGCATGTAGCCGGAGGATTTGGTCGGCTGCTGTGGAAGTCTGGTAACCACTACAATGGACAGTCCCAGTGTCAGGGCTGTGCGCCGCTGGTGGAGAAGTCAGGTGCAGGAGAGCAGGGAGTATTGAACAAGCGCACACTTTATTATGACAGTAGAGAACACAGCTTCTTGAAACCTCCAGCCCACAGGGCAAAAGGTGTAAGGCGCGATAAATGTTCAATACAAGACACTGTAATACAAAATAAACAAACCGTGTGCAAAAAAAAACACGGAAACATGAAAACCCAGACTGGCGCTTAACGATAACCACTTAACACGAAACAATTACACACAATGACATGGAGGGGAACAGAGGACATGCAGTGTGATTATGGTATGAAAACCAGGTGTGTATGGAACCAGGCAAAACAAATGGACATATGAGAAATGGAGCTGCGATGGCTAGAACGCTGGTGACGTCGATCGTCGAACGCCGCCCGAACAAGGAGAGGAGCTGACTTCGGCGGAGGTCGTGACATCCAGACAGTCCCAGAGACTTCGTCTCAAACTTTTTTCATGTCTGACAGTTGAGTCACGGTCTACAGACATTCCACCGGAGTATAAATTACATGTTGTTTTGACCAGCGATACTTGTCACATTCTAATGGTCTACAGACATGTCGTTAGGCGAAGTATAAACTGGCCTTTACAGTTGGTGGAGGTTCACAGGCCTGCGCAGTTGTAGACTTTGTATACTTCTTTGTTTATTTGGTCTGGAACGCACCCATCAGCTCGTGTCTTCTTTATGAAGATCTCTGCTGCCATCTACTGTGCTGTAAACTTCTTTTTTTTCAGCATTTGAGGAACTAAGACTATGAAAGGCACATTATGATATTATAAAATGTAATATGTATTGAATGCATCATGGTAAATGTGTAAATAAATAAAATGGAAGCAAGTGATGTCAGAGGTGCGGCTGAGGAGAGTCTTGGGACGACGGGACGCTGGCGCCTGTATGGGGTACTCTTTTCTCTATATATATTAATGATGTCGCTCTTGCTGCTGGTGATTCTCTGATCCACCTCTATGCAGACGACACCATTCTGTATACATCTGGCCCTTCGTTGGACACTGTTGTTAACAAACCTCCAAACCAGCTTCAATGCAATACAATACTCCTTCCGTGGCCTACAACTGCTCTTAAACGCTAGTAAAACAAAATGCATGCTCTTCAACTGATCGCTGCCCGCACCCGCCCGCCCGCCTGGCTGCCCGCCCGCCTGGCATCACTACTCCGGGAGGTTCTGACCTAGAATATGTGGACAACTATAAATACCTAGGTGTCTGGTTACAACTCTCCTTCCAGACTCACATTAAGCATCTCCAATCCAAAGTTAAATCTAGAATCAGCTTCCTATTTCGCAACAAAGCCTCCTTCACTCATGCTGCCAAACATACCCTCGTAAAACTGACTATCCTGCCGATCCGGCGATGTCATTTACAAAATAGCCTCCAACACTCTACTCAGCAAATTGGATGCAGTCTATCACAGTGCCATCCGTTTTGTCACCAAAGACCCATATACTACCGACAACTGAGACCTGTATACTTTCGTTGGCTGGTCCTCGCTACATATTCGTCGTCAAACCCACTGGCTTCAGGTCATCTATAAGTCTTTGCTAGGTAAAGCTCCGCCTTATCTCAGCTCACTGGTCACCATAGCAACACCCACTCGTAGCATGCGCTCCAGCAGGTATACTTCACTGGTCATCCCCAAAGCCAACACCTCCTTTGGCCGCCTTTCCTTACAGTTCTCTGCTGCCAATGACTGGAACGATTTGCAAAAATCACTGAAGTTGGAGACTTATATCTCCCTCACTAACTTCAAGCATCGTCTGTCAGAGCAGCTTAGATTGCTGCAGCTGTACAGGCCCCATCTGTAAATAGCTACCTACCTCACCCCATATTTGTTTTTTGTTTTTTTCTGCTCTGTTGCACACCAGAATATATACTAGTATTTATACTTGCACATCCTCATCTGCACATCTATCACTCAAGTGTGAATTGCTAAATTGTAATTACTTCGCCACTATGGCCTATTTATTGTCTTACCTCCTTACTTCACACTGTATACAAATGTTATATTGTGTTATTGACTGTACTTTGTTTTTCCCATGTGTAACTTTGTGTTGTTGTTTTTGTCGCACTGCTTTGCTTTATCTTGGCTGGGTCGCAGCTGTAAATTAGAACTTGTTCCCAAACTCCATACCTGGTTAAATAAAGGTGAAATAAAAATGAATAAATAAAAAATGCGTTGTGTTAATTATTTGCATGTGGAAAGCAATGCCGAGACAAATGGAGGAGGAATGGAGGGAAAAGAGAGGGAGAAGAGGTCTAAGCGAGTGAGGGATGAAGAGGATGAGCTTGAGTCAGATAAAAATGGTGGGAAAAAGGGAGAGGGTTTGTTAAAGGAGAATGGTAGAAAGTGTAAGCAGAGGGAGAAGACAGAAGGAGAAATTGAAGTGAATGAGGGTGAAGTATCGGAGGTGGTAGTTCCGGTAAAGTAATCAGAGACCGATGTATGCAATGAGGATCAGGATGAAGAGTCTGTGACAGTAGGAGTGAAGTTTATGGAAAAAGTGGATTCTTGCCTTTTGGCTGATCCATTTGTGGTTTCACGGTGGGTGAAAAAAGAGTTGGGTCATGTGGAATCGGTGCCAACCGCCGTTAAACCGCATAGAAGAAGAATAAGCAGAAGAACAAGAAGGTGACGTCAGATCGACTTTTCCGGTATAGATTGAACAGCAGAGTAGTAGTGCTTTCTGTCGGACTCTTGCACGTTACATTTTTTCATAATATCTTGATCGATAATATGGCTTTTGACCAGTCCTCTGCCAGTGCGTCTGAAAATGCTGAGGCCTCGGAACTTCAGATGATGATAGCAGTCGAGCAACAGAAAGCTCAGTTTGAAGCACAGGTAGCTAAATGTAACTACTAAGCTAGCTAGCTATCTTAAAGTGATAGCAAAGACACTACAGTATGAAGATAGGCTAAAACTGCTTTTCCAATAAATCCCCGATCACAGTTGTTAGGCGACGTTGGCTAGCTAAACTGATGCGTATGAATACGAAATTGTGCAAAAAAATATATAAATAATACTAATAGGTACGTAATTGGGTGTAACGGTCGTCTCGCGCCAAACTGCGCACGTGCGGGCCGTCAAATCAAAGACACTCCTTCGATATAAAGTCGTTTTAAACGAAAATGAAAACATGTCAGTTTGGAGTAATACCATCCATGTTCAACTACTTAAGACATTGGCTAGAATCTAGTTTGTGTCTTAGATTTCGAGAAAATTAAAAACTAAGGAAGATTAAAAAAAATAAAATTAAAAACTTTTCTCATTTACTTCTCAAACCCTGGTCTGGTTAGTTTTGTCTGTTTCGCGAGAGTTCCCGGAAGTCTCGCGATGTTGCGCCTCTGGGTTTGAAAACTGGGGATAGTTAGCTAGTTCACTCCCAAATACATTTCCCTATTATTTTCTGGACTTAAAAGTGGTTGAAAGTCAGATCATTCAGTATTCCTCTATCCTGTCTATTCCCATTTGTGAAACTGAAATGTTTAAATGTCGTTATTTTCTCAAGGCTATATGGTATTCCTTTACTATTAGACAGTATAATCAAAGATAACTATTTGCAGGTGAGCTATTGTGTAATCCTTTTAAATACATTAGACTTATCTTGTGTTGTGTTTATGGCGGTTTCTTCTTTCTTGTAGGTGCACACCTTCACCGACGTGTGCTGGGACAAATGCATGGATAAGCCGAGCAGCAAGCTGGACTCCCGGACCGACACGTGCCTGGCTAGCTGTGTGGAGCGCTTCATTGACGCCACCCTCACCATCACAAACCGCTTTACTCATATGGCGCAGAAAGGGGGCATGCATTGACTTAGCAGGGAGAAGAGGAAGAGAAGGGGTATGCATTGATTCATTAATTCAGTCACTGAGCCAGACTCAACACTTCAGGGACAAGATCAAAGGACCTGTGCAACGATTATCATCTTGTTCAATGACTATGCTGATCCATTTTTATTTTTATTACGTTTATTTGGCAGGGACAATGCACAACAAAAACATAAGTCTCATAGCACTGAGAAATGATGTCGCACCAGATTTAGCTAATAGCTACTTTCCATCTGTAGTCCCTAGGCAGGTGAACATGGACACATCATACACAAAACAGGCAACATAAATACATCAGACATGTAAAAAACAAATAGATGAGGACATAGATACCTTTTTAACACGTAGGTCAACACATTGCACATAAACATGTTGCTGTTGGATAAAAATTGTTATCTGTAATGATGCAGGCCTTTTGACTGTGCATCATGTTATGGAGTTCTAATGTGGGATCTTTAATGGTATTCATTGCTCTGCTTTGAACATTTCAATAAAAGGAATAGCCTGAAGAGCAATGAGCCAGATGGGAAATTCTTTATTTTAAGGCAACATCTCTCTGTGAATTTATAGGGTGAGCTCATTTTGCATTGCCCAGTCCCCTGGCTGTGGCCTGGGTGAGTGGAGTAAGCACTTGATGTCTGAAGCAGAGCCCTTCTGTCTCTCTCTGTATGTGTAGGCCATCTATCTGATGCTGTCTGTTCAAAAATAGTATGACATTGTGGCCACCCGTAGCATTGAATACAAGAAAAGCCAGCGAGCGTTTGGCTTCCATTGATTAAAAAATATATATATAAAATAATAGCCAATCAGTGTTGAGCTAAACTGAGTGAACCCAACTGTGAATGGTCCTGGTGCACCAAAAAGAAAAATGTAAAGGGAAGCCAGATTGGATTTGGCTTCACTCCAAACACATCAAATTGACATCAAATATGTCATTGACTAAAACAACTTGAATTGTTGCATCTCGTTGTGTTGTCTTCTGGTGGCTCGCTAGCTAAAATGATTCTTCTTTCCTAAATTAGCCATGATTGGCGATAGGCATTAGTGGTTTTACTTCATTCTCCGTACTGGCCAGTGACTATAACGGCGATTCTGATCCCACCATAAATTCATACATTGTACCCCCGGCCTGAGTGGATGGAAGTTCAATATTTAGCCAAATGTAGAAGGCTAATGTTAACTGGCTAACGTTGCCCATGAAAGGAAGTTAGGCTATCGAGCAAGAATTTTAGCCAGGTAGCATAGGACAACAAAAAAAGTGTACTGTATGACAGAATCATAGACTGTTTTGTCAACATGAACGAAAGGATAGTGGTATTGACGTTTCTCTACAAGTAGGGTGAGTCAACATGTTTTTTTCTACTTGCATGAATGCACACACACAGACACACATCAGAACCATAGAAAGACACGTATTTAGCTTAAGTTGGTTGGCCTAAATTGTTTTTGTTATCTTTTAGTTGTCACTGTGTTAGACTAAGCATAGGTGATTTGATGATGTTGAAATGGTGCTGGAATAGTGGAGGCAGCTCCTGTTTTCTTTGCTACTTGCAGTAACTCTCCGTGGTTCTAAATCATTAGTTGTCCCAAAATGTCAGAAACATTAACTTGCTTGACCATGCTGTAGGTCATGTAACGCTTACGCAGTTTGGAGTCCACGGGGGTGCAAAATGAGTGCGCCCATGAGATGAGAAAGAAAACTAGGGAATGGTCAACATGTACTTCTTCACCCTACAATCTAAAGGGTGATGACGGGTAGGAATGAAATTAAAACTGAGTAAGAACATGGTTGAGTAGGCCCTTTATTCGTGGGGATTTAAAAGGACAGAAGGCAGCAGTTGTGCATGTATTGTGGAATACATTTGACTAGCTTATGATAATTGAAAGTTTTTGTTGTTGGAACGATTACATAGTTTATTGAAGAATAAATAGGCTTTATTGGCTGGCTACGTGCATGACATGCCGAAGGGTGTGTGTCACTTTAAGAACTTGAATGGAAAATAAAAGAAGGGTTTGTATAACGACATACTAGAGAATCAAAAGTGAAAGTAAAGTGATCCTATGCGTTGCAAAAGCCTCGACTTTATATTTGACTACTTTCAACAGGTTCGTATAGCGTTTAGAATGTATTTGACTGTGTACTTGGCATTGTCAATTGGGTATTTTATTAGGATATGATTACGTGATATGTTTGGCCCTCCATAAGGCTACCTTTTGTCTTGGACTAAATAAATATAACTTCCACAGATACCGACTATGGAACTAGAAGAGATCACTTTTTCTGGCTGGACTGCAATTGAGGAGAAGAATCTCCATGCAGGCGAGAAGCCAAAAGACGAGAAAGTTTACACCATGTACCATGGCACGTTTCTCAAGTATGTCCAGCATATTATCACCAGTGGGTTCCAACGCTCCAGGGATGGAATGTTGGGATCGGGGGTCTACGTGAGCCGTAATATCGACAAAGCAAAGTGTTACCCGCTGAATGCTGACAAGAAGGAAGCGGTAGTGTTGAAGTTAAAGGTGCGGGTTGGCAAGGTGAAGAAGATCGACATTGATAACCATCCGCTTCAGAAGTCATGGCACCAGAATGGTTACGACAGTTGCTGGGTGCCACCAAACTGTGGCTTTACCGCTATTAAATCTGGCCGTGAAGAGGATTGCGTCTGGGATCCCGCCCGGATTGTGGTGGTGGATGTGGCCTGCTGTCTGGACGATAAAACGCGCTGGGACCTCCGAAAGCAAATACGCGGCATGAATAACCATGGCGCAAAAGACGGGTGCAGCCAGTGCCACCAGAATACCTCAAACACTGGGTCTCACCCTATCCAAAGCTGTTGGACATGCACCAAACAGATTTGCCCCTTTCAGAAGAAGCATGTGTGCAACAAGTAACTACTTGCACAAACAACTAGTCCTACTTTGCGTGGCCTGTCTCGCTTTTGACCCATCACCCAATGTGACCTTGCATACCATTTCAAATTAAGCTTGATGTCATGTTTTAATGTATTTTGTGTAATCATTGCAACCCAATTGTATTGGGATCGAATTTGTTAACGGACTTGCCTGGTTAAATAAAGGTTCAATTGTATTTGAGAATCCATTGATTAGACAAATTAAGCAATATATAGGGCGACATGGGAAAACAACTTGACATTATGTCAAATTAAGAATTTACATTGGACGTTTTTGTTGTAGCCTATTATTTTGCATGTGATATACGGTAGCCGATGCTTTTTTTTATTTTTAAATGGACCATACAGAAGCCAGCCTAGGCTACTTTGTTTCCTAATAGGCTGCAATAATATCAAACGAGGAAAATGTGTAATATTTGACGGATACAGCTGTTTCTCGTGCCGACTTCACGTGCTAGTCAGAACTAGGAAACTAATTTCCGACTCGTTGAACTGGGCAAAACTAATCAGTTAGCGAGTCTGACATTTCAGAGTTTCCTAGTTCCGATAAGCACGTGAACGCGGTATCAGTCAATGGACAAGCGTGTGTTCAGACACTTGTCAAGCTTCTCCGCCTGATGACCAATGGACAGGACATCTACTTCATGGGTCATCATGACGAAGTGCCGGGAGATATGCGCGTTAGCCTGCTAGTCGGAACTAGGAAACTCAGAAATGTCCGATTAGTTAGCTAATCGTTTATGACTACAACCGGTTAGTAAATTGGACATTTCAAAGTTTCCTAGTTATGACTGGCACGTGAACGCGGCATTAGCCAGGTGCAGAGTCATACAGTGTGTGTATATATCTGGTTAGGTGCACCTTCACCTCAGTAGGTGGCGGTACTTACTGTAAACATCATGGACACCTGTTTCAGAGATTAGAGCAAGATGGCTCCATGGGAAACCAGGAAGTAAATAAATGTCATTGAAGAGATTTAAGCAAAGAGACTCGAGAATATCAATTATGACAATTTCAAAACGTTTGCGGTAAGTTTATGTCCCAATTTGTTTTACAGTGGAACTATATGTAAAAATGCAGAGCATCATGAACAAAAACGCGATAGTTTGTCTCTGATATAAACAACCCAAATACTGTTGATTAGCTTAATTTGTGTTTGTTTGATTTTAAAATATGATATTTGCTTGAGGTTAGCACTGCAGCTGTGATATAAACCAAATTTGCCCTTGGTAGATCTGTCCTTCAGCGACACGAAATGTGCCCTGACCACCATAATCCCTTGCCGATCAGCGGAGCTCTCCTTTCAGCACAACCCACGCTATCGGGGCCAGTTTGCATGCCTGGGGGGATGAATGGGATTTCGTTTGTGAGATACCTGTAAGTGGGGAGTAACAGAGCAAAACCATGTTTTTCCTTGTCGAATGTCTCCCATTTTATGAAATGGATGGTTGTTTACGGCAAAAAATGTTAATAGGCGGAAATACCAACTTCGAATATATTTGAACGTGAGCTTTACTTTTTGGTAGCTGATTAATTGACCACTCTCCAAGTCAATGGTTCTCATTCAATGCTGTCCTGCCTGACATATTTTTATTTAACGAGGCAAGTCAGTTAACAAATTCTTATTTACAATGATGGCCTACCGGGGAACAGCGGCCTTGTTCAGGGGCAGAACGACAGATTTTTATCTTGTCAGCTCAGGGATTCGAGCCATCAACCTTTCGGTTACTGGCCCAGCGCTCTAACCACTATGCTACCTGCCGCCCCGGTAGTTACATAGTCACACATGGATGCCAATGGAAGCCAGGCTTCCCCAAATATTTGACCAATAAATACATACAAATTATACAATTTCTCTTTCATGTCTCTCTGTGTTTGAATAATTGTCCGTCAATTCGCAAGTGGCTGAATCTCACCGGAGAAATCATCCGACCGAGGTAAATAGCGCCCCTATGTCTCAGTATGTGTGGCCCATGTTTCTGAGGCTGTCTGGACCAAAAGAGTATAACATGTTGCCGCCATAGCATTTGATTGATGGGATGTCAGCAAGTTTATGGCCTCAACGTTGAGCTGAGCTCAACTGTGGGTTACCTAGGTGCAGCAAAACACCCCACAAGGGAAGTTTGGATTTGGCTTCAGACCTTTGCAAAACGTAATTTTTTTTAGAAAACGTGTCTGTTTCTGGTCTGATTGTGTTGATGTCCTACAGTAGCTAGTTTGCTAAATCGGCCCTTTCATAAGCCATGGGTGGAGATGGGGATTTTGACTTAATTCTCTGTACATGCCGATGATTGACTTCGATTCTGATCTAACCATGAATTGATATGTTGTGCCACTGGCCTGCGACAATTGAAGTTCAATTGACACAGAACTAGACACAGAACTAGACACAGAACTCTTTGGCCTAGATGTAGGCTCACATTAACTAGCTAATTTTGCTAGGGAGTCAGGCTAGCAAGCATTTTAGCTAGGTAGCCTATTACATCAAGGTAAACATTTATTTTATATTCACACATTAGGACGTGCAACAGACATTCAACAGACATTCGCCAAACGCCATTTAAAATGGTAAAAATCCACAACTAATTAATTGTCACAAAGATAAAAATAGATATGGTTTATTCTATCAATGTCTAGCATACTTTTACAACCTTTGTTTTTAGTAGAATTGTTTTTCTCCAGTTTTGACTTGATATAAATACATAAAATCTATAAGATGTCATTTAAAGTGGTATAAATTAATAACAAATTCACTGTCACAGAATCATCAAACTAGATAGAATAAATCATAAAAATGTCTAGCATACTTTTACAACCTTTGTTTTGAATAAAAATTCCAGTTTTGACTTGATAGAAATGCATAACATCTCAAACATTGCATTTAAAGATGAAGAAATCAATAACTAATTATGTAATTGGCTCAAATAAAAAAAAATGCATTTATTTAAAATAGCTTTAAAGAAATGTTAATTTCAAGTGTTATTATATGTTCTATATGAAGTTAGACAATGTTTACAATCTTAAATTGTATGCCAAATCAATGTTTGCATTTTTAGTGCAACAGTTCCACATCTTAAAGTAGTTACAAGGCACAACAGTCATTTATTTATACGCCTCTAATTTAACAGCAAAGAGGCCTCTTCCAATCATTTTCTTTGTCGTCCCCAGACAAGCTGAATGGTACCATCTCTGGCACACAGCATTCTATCTGCAATATTAACAACATAAAACAACGTTGTTTATTTACATGTAAATTACAGTTCTGGAATACCCAAATTATGTTACATGCTTTTGCAATTAGGAAAATGTTCAAATTAAATTGGATTTTTGTTCAATTGGTGAATTGACTTTAAATGACGTGCATTTGACCACAACCCTGACAAAAGCACACATAACTGTGGTGTTAATCATCGTTGAGTGTTCAGGCAATATAAATCATGAAGTAATAAAGGAATACATTTGCAAAAAAACGTATGTGTTGATGAAAAAGGTTCCACACATCAATGTTGTAATATCAAACATTACATTAATAATCGCAGTCTTTGAAATCCAAATCAGTTTAATCGTCACTTGTGCCAGATACATGTGTACCTATTACAGTGAATTGCTGTCATAGTATGTATCTAGTATCTCTCATAGTAGAATAATAAAATGGGTCATGATAATAGAACATTAGCGCAATAATACAAGGATAACCCACTGATTTTTAAAAAGTGCGCACACAGAAATCAGTACCATGGACAGCCACAGGATATTTAGCAACATTGATTGGACTAAATCGTTTTTGTTATCTTTACGTTTGCTGTCAGTATATTTAACTAAGCACATATAGCCTTGTTGATTATGATTAAATATTTACGTTGAAATGGTGCTGGAATAGCGGAGGCAGTGCTCCTGTTGTCTTTGTGCGGATTTGCGGTAATTCCGTGGTTCTAAAGCAGTAGTTTAGTAAACTGTCCAAAACACAAACTTGCTAGACCATGCTGCAACATCTAGCCGGACTTCACCGGATAGATGTTGCTCTCCGATTTTGAGATGAAACAAATTATGTGTAGTTGAATTTATTCCGCCACTGTGATTGTCTTTTTGTTGTCAAGGCTTTATTGTATATCCCCGTGGCATATGAACAAATGTTTTTTTTTAACTGGGTGGATAGAGCCCTGAATGCTGATTGGCTGACAGCCGTGGTATATCAGACCTTATACTACGGGTATGACAAAACATTTATTTTTAATTAAGGCTCTAATTACTTTGGTAAACAGTTTGAAATAGCAATAAGGCACGTCAGTGGTTTGTGATATATGGCCAATATACCATGGCTAAGGGCTGTGTCCAGGCACTCCGTGTTGCGTCGTACTCAAGAACAGCTCTTAGCCATAGTATATTGGCCATATACCACACCACCTCGGGCCTTATTGCTTAAATAGACCATAGCAGTGCGTGGATAAAACCACTGAGGAAGCCAAACCAAATTATAACCTATGTTGTGATAATTGCATTGTTTGCTCTATAACCGGATTGTTCATATGCCACCGTGATATACTATAAGACATTGACAACAAAAAGACAAGTCATACACTGGCGGAATACATTGAACTACAAGCTCATACAGTAACTCATGCTTTTGTGGTGTTTCAGTTACGGTAGGTTTTTATAGCCTAATTGTTACTGAGTTAGATAGCTAGCTACAGTGCCTTGCGAAAGTATTCGGCCCCCTTGAACTTTGCGACCTTTTGCCACATTTCAGGCTTCAAACATAAAGATATAAAACTGTATTTTTTTGTGAAGAATCAACAACAAGTGGGACACAATCATGAAGTGGAACGACATTTATTGGATATTTCAAACTTTTTTAACAAATCAAAAACTGAAAAATTGGGCGTGCAAAATTATTCAGCCCCTTTACTTTCAGTGCAGCAAACTCTCTCCAGAAGTTCAGTGAGGATCTCTGAATGATCCAATGTTGACCTAAATGACTAATGATGATAAATACAATCCACCTGTGTGTAATCAAGTCTCCGTATAAATGCACCTGCACTGTGATAGTCTCAGAGGTCCGTTAAAAGCGCAGAGAGCATCATGAAGAACAAGGAACACACCAGGCAGGTCCGAGATACTGTTGTGAAGAAGTTTAAAGCCGGATTTGGATACAAAAAGATTTCCCAAGTTTTAAACATCCCAAGGAGCACTGTGCAAGCGATAATATTGAAATGGAAGGAGTATCAGACCACTGCAAATCTACCAAGACCTGGCCGTCCCTCTAAACTTTCAGCTCATACAAGGAGAAGACTGATCAGAGAGGCAGCCAAGAGGCCCATGATCACTCTGGATGAACTGCAGAGATCTACAGCTGAGGTGGGAGACTCTGTCCATAGGACAACAATCAGTCGTATATTGCACATCTGGCCTTTATGGAACACTTTATGGAGTGGCAAGAAGAAAGCCATTTCTTAAAGATATCCATAAAAAGTGTTGTTTAAAGTTTGCCACAAGCCACCTGGGAGACACACCAAACATGTGGAAGAAGGTGCTCTGGTCAGATGAAACCAAAATTGAACTTTTTGGCAACAATGCAAGACGTTATGTTTGACGTAAAAGCAACACAGCTGAACACACCATCCCCACTGTCAAACATGGTGGTGGCAGCTTCATGGTTTGGGCCTGCTTTTCTTCAGCAGGGATAGGGAAGATGGTTAAAATTGATGGGAAGATGGATGGAGCCAAATACAGGACCATTCTGGAAGAAAACCTGATGGAGTCTGCAAAAGACCTGAGACTTGGACGGAGATTTGTCTTCCAACAAGACAATGATCCAAAACATAAAGCAAAATCTACAATGGAATGGTTCAAAAATAAACATATCCAGGTGTTAGAATGGCCAAGTCAAAGTCCAGACCTGAATCCAATCGAGAATCTGTGGAAAGAACTGAAAACTGCTGTTCACAAATGCTCTCCATCCAACCTCACTGAGCTCGAGCTGTTTTGCAAGGAGGAATGGGAAAAAATTTCAGTCTCTCGATGTGCAAAACTGATAGAGACATACCCCAAGCAACTTACAGCTGCAATCGCAGCAAAAGGTGGCGCTACAAAGTATTAACTTAAGGGGGCTGAATAATTTTGCACGCCCATTTTTTCAGTTTTTGATTTGTTAAAAAAGTTTGAAATATCCAATAAATGTCGTTCCACTTCATGATTGTGTCCCACTTGTTGTTGATTCTTCACAAAAAAATACAGTTGTATATCTTTATGTTTGAAGCCTGAAATGTGGCAAAAGGTCGCAAAGTTCAAGGGGGCCGAATACTTTCGCAAGGCACTGTAGCTCAGTCTGGATGCAGACAGTTGTATTGAAATGAATGGGTTGTCTCAATTGTTCCTCCAAGTTTAGGCTATCCATTTAGACTCCACACAAACCGTGTTAATGTTATGTCTTTGTCTCCCACTGCCCAGATACTAGAGTCTGCATGGCCCTCCCACCACCAGTGTACTGAATGCAAGTAGCTACATATACAAATGAAAGTAGTGTCTCAAATGTTGATTCACGTTTATCCATTTTGGCTGACCCCTAAAACCTTACGTCTTCGTCTCCCAGATACTAAAGACAACATGGTCCTGAGTGTTTTTCCTACCACCAGTGTAACGAGTTGGAAAGAAGACTGCCCGCCCAAGCATTGATGAGGCCCGGAAGTTATAATGAAGCGTAAGTATACATGTAGAATATGGAATACTATTTCATATGGAATACTGTAAACCAGATGCGGGGAGTAACTCATTACTAATACTCACATTACTGTAATTGAGTAGCTTTTCGAAGTACTTTTATAAAAATTTTAAAAGTCAGTCATTTTACTTCTACTTGATTAAAATGTCATCGAAGTAATAATACTTCTACTTGAGTAGGCTATTTTAGTACTCTTCCTACTCCTGCTGTAAACCATGCACAAAATGTCTGGACTCAATACAGATGAATGTCCTGCACACAGCAATAGACTGTATAGGAGTATAGCATGTTCTGAGCAAAAGGACACAATTTGTGTGTGTGTGTGTGTGCGCGTGCGTGGCGGGCTTGTGCAAGAGTGTGAGTGTCTTCCTTACTGTTCAACATTGTCTAGTCACATTCTTTAATCTCCTGGCCTGAACCAATATGGCTAAATACCTCCGCCAGGTGAAAAAAACAAGAGACCCGTATCCTTCGTTCCGACTCTCGGGACAATTATCTCTACTTCCTGGTATTCACCATAATTAATGGACAGGCTCTGGAGCAGAAGACATGTTTCTTTTTGGTTTTTACATCAATTCCTATTGGAAATTGATACCTGGTAGGGGTTGGGGGGGGGAGTAGAGAGGATAAAGTGTTTACTTTTCTTCAGACCCCTTTCCTCAGCTTTAATTGGTAGGGCTGCTGTGATTTAAAAAAATATGGATTGTGCTTCTAAAGTTTTTTTGTGTATTCCTTATTTGTTTATCTGTTGCATGACTTCATTTTGTAGCTGAAATTAATATCTGAAAAGAAACATTTTGTATTTGACCTACAATCGGTCATGATTGGCCATATGTAATTTTAAGAATTTCGTAGACTGTGTAGTAACGTTGTAACATTGATTGTTGTTGTTGTTAGAAGTATTTGTACCTTTAGAAATTCACAGATTACGTAATAGAGAAAAGGTAGAAAAATTGACCCAGCAAAATAGCAAAAACCAACACACTGCTGGGTTAAAATAACCACAATTATGGGTAAATCATTCACGGAACCCATCAATGCTGAGTCAAAATAACCCAGTGTTGGGTATGTACTATAGTGACCCAGCGCTGGTTTACAGAAATGACCCAAATGGGTAATTATTGACCCAGCATTTTGTTTGTTACGTTGCAAGAGTGGTGGCTGAACATATAATATCCACAGAGGAACATTTGACTGGGAAAAATGACAGTTTTTAGTTCATGAGCCTACTTGTTTTCATTAGAGCCGATACAAATCCAAAATCAAATAAGATGTCCAAATGCAATATGGCTGCCACAATATTATTAAAGGTCCAATGCAGTCATTTTAACTCAATATCAAACCATTTCTGTTTAACAATTAAGTACCTTGCTGTGATTGTTTTCCATAAAAATGGTAATTAAATAAAATCGCAAAGAGCAATTTCTCAAGCTGAATTTTGCTAGGGCTGTCTGGGGGTGGTATGAGTGGGGAGGGGAAAACTGAAAACTAGCTGTTATTGGCAGAGCAGTTTGGAACTCTTTTCTTATTGGTCTAACTAATTTTCTGCCTGGTGATATCACCTGGCAGGCCAAAACTCCATCCCACTAAAACAGGCATAAATGTCAGGCAGTCTTTTCAAACAGCTTTTACACTAAAAGGCCATTATCATAATTTTCACAATTTCACAGTATTATTCCAACCTCCTAGTGGAAATATATTTAGAACACAGGAAAATCAAATTTTTGGTAAAGTTCATGATGCCATTGACCTTAACAAGAGCCACTGGATCAGTGGAAGCAAAATAGCCCCATAACATAAAAAATACACCATCATATTTTACAGTAGGTATTCTTTAATATGCTTCTGTTTTTCAATGCCAAACCCACCACTGGTGTGTGTGTGTGTGTGGCTAAAGAGATGTATTTTTATGTCATCTGACCATCAAATCCAAGTGTCAATGCCGTTTATCAAACTCCAGGCTGTGTCCAGGCTGTCAGATGACATGAAAAAAGAGCTATTTGACCATGCACACAAGTGGTGGGTTTGACGTCTACAAACAGAAGCATATGCAGAAAAGTACCTACGGTAAAATATGGTGCTGCATCTTTGATGTTATGGTGCTTTTTTTTGCTTCCACTGATCCATGGGCCCCTTTTAAGGTCAACGGCATCATAACAAGTAGGACATTTTAGATAAAAACCTGGTTTCTTCTGCCAGCAGCCTAAACTTGGCCACAAGTGGATCTTCCAGCAAGACAATAACCCCAAGCACACATCAAAATCCACAAATAAATACTTAATTGGCCACAAAATCAACATTTTGCAATAGCCATCTCAGTCTCGGGACTTGAAATCAATTAGAATACATGGTTTGAATCTGAGAGGGCAGCCCATAATCGCAGATGAAGGATATCAAGCATCTGGAAGGATTCTGTATGGCAAAATTGGCCTAAGATCCCTCCCAATGTGTTCTCATTTGAACAAAGGGCTCAGTGCTGTTATCCTTGCAAGGTGAAGTATTAAAAGCTATCAAAAACAGGGGTGTCAATTTTGACCGTGCCTTTTACAGAAAAAACTATTACTTGTTAAAGAATATCTTTCTGTGAGCAACTGTATTAGTGTAAAAGGATCATTTCCCACTTTTTAGCATACATTTTTGCTCATCGTTATCAAGGGTGTCAATTTCGTAACTGACTGCCTGACTGACTGCATTCGGAAAGTATTCAGACCCTTTCACTTTTTCCAAATTTTGTTACATTACAGCCTTATTCTAAAATGAATTAAGTAATTTTTTTCCCTCATCAATCTACACACAGTAGCCCATAATGACAAAGCAAAAACAGTTTTTTTAGAAATTTTTGCAAATGTATTAAAAGTAAAAAAAAAACAGATACCTTATTTACATAAGGATTCAGACCCTTTGCTTAAGACTCAATTTACCTCCGGTGCATCCTTTTTTCATTGATCATCCTTGATGTTTCTACAACTTGATTGGAGCCCATCTGTAGTAAATTAAATTGATTGGACATGATTTGTAAAGGCACACAACTGTCTATATAAGGTCCCACAGTTATCAGTGTATGTCAGAGCAAAAACCAAGACAGGTCGAAGGAATTGTCCATAGAGCTCTGAGACACGATTTTATCAAGGCACAGATCTTGGGAAAGGTACCAAAATATTTCTGCAGCATTGAAGGTCCCCAAGAACACAGTGTCTTCTATCATTCTTAAATGGAAGAAGTTTGGAACCACCAAGACTCTTCTGAGAGCTGGCCACCTGGCCAAACTGAGCAATCGGGGGAGAAGGGCCTCGGATCAACTCGAGGACCTTCTCAGAGCTCCAGAGTTCCTCTGTGGAGATGGCAGAACCTTCCATAAGGACAACCATCTTTGCATCACTCCACTAATCAGACCTTTATGGTAGACTGGCCAGACGGAAGCCAGTCCTCAGTAAAAGGCACATGACAGCCCGCTTGAAGTTTGCCAAAAGGCACCTAATGGACTCTCAGACCATGAGAAACAAGATTCTCTGGTCTGATGAAACCAAGATTGAACACTTTGTCCTGAATGCCAAGCATCAGGTCTGGAGGAAAACAGGCAACTCTCGTCACCTGGCCAATACCATCCCTACAGTGAAGCATGGTGGTGGCAGCATCAGCGGCAGGGACTGGGAGACTAGTCAAGATCGATGGAAAGATGAACAGAGCAAAGTACAGAGAGATCCTTGATGAAAACCTGCTCCAGATCGCTCAGGACCTCACTGGGGCGAAGGTGAACCGTCCAACAGGACAACGACCCTAAGCACACAGCCAAGATAATGCAGGAGTGGCTTCAGGGCAAGTCTCTGAATGTCCTTGAGTGGCCTAACCAAAGCCCGGACTTGAACCCGATCGAACTTCTTTAGAGAAACCTGATAATATCTTTTGCAGCGACGCTCCCCATCCAACCTGACAGAGCTTGAGGATCAACCGAGAAGAATGGTAGAAACTCTCCAATGACCGGTGTGCCGAGCTTGTAGAATCATACCCAAGAAGACTCGAGGCTTTAATCTCTGCCAAAGGTTCTTCAACAATGTACTGAGTAAAGGGTTTGAATACTTTTGTAAATGTGATATTTCAGTATTTTTTTATTTATTTGGGAAAAATGTCATCTGTTTTTACTTTGTCATTATGGATTATTATGTGTAGTACAATGATGAGGGGAAAAAAACAATTTAATCAATTTTTGAATAAGGCTGTAACAAAATATGGGAAAAGTGAAGGGGTCTGTGCAGCGTCCCTACTTAGAGGTTAGTTAGTTATAGTCTAAGGTTGTCCTCACAGGTTTTCTCACTCTGCTCATCTCCTGCTGGGTCTGCCCCAGACTAACCACAGCCTACCACCCACATTGCTATTTGCCAAATTATCATCCTACCCGATTTGACCTGCAGGACTTTTTTTCACATTTAACATTTTAAAAAATATTTAAAAAACATACTCACACCTTTGCTGTGTTTTTGATGGCAATCAGCCTTAAAAAATGGAATCCAGCCAGAGTGGGGAGATCCAACAAGCTATGTTCAGAATGACTGCCAGGGTTAGAATGGTTAATGAATTAGACAAGCTAAATCATCTTAACTGGAACAAGCATTTCAGCAACGGGTGCGGTAAGTCAACTGATTGGATTAGTTTAGAAAAATGTATCTTATTTCTCTTTGTGTAGCATAAGATACATTAATGTACTTACAAAAGCCCAGATATTGAAGCAAACAATTTTAAAAAATCTAACTACAATAGAGCATGTTGGGAAATATGATAATGATGGGTGTGGTTTTGCAGACCAGCATGGAACAGCTTGGTCACCAGCATCACTAGCTTGACCAGATCGTCAGCCTGTGTAACGGATGTGAAACGGCTAGCTTAGTTAGCGGTGGTGCGCAATCGGTGACGTCACTTGCTCTGAGACCTTGAAGTAGTAGTTCCCCTTGCTCTGCAAGGGCCGCGGCTTTTGTGGAGCGATGGGTAACGATGCTTCGTGGGTGTCAGTTGTTGATGTGTGCAGAGGGTCCCTGGTTCGTGCCCGGGTATGGGCGAGGGGACGGTCTAAAGTTATACTGTTACACCTGCCTAACCAGCTAGACCATGTTGGTTTGACCAGCATAGACCAGCATGCAGTTTAGGCTGATCTGTACTATTTTTTCAGCAGGGAACTACAACCACTACTTTAACTCCTCACCCTGTTAGGGCACACTCATGTCTTGGTCACTTCAAATACTTTGTATCAACCTTGTACACTTCGTTTCAGTGGGGAAAATAGGGGAAATGTTAGAGTACCTGACTGTTGTATTACAGGTTGCTTTCATGTAACTTGGTTAACTTGTGTGCTTGTGTCATTAAAGGCAGTGCCCATTGTTAATATGCTGTAAGTGTGTGTGAATAAGACTAAAGCATGAACACAGATTGAAAATATAGACTAAACTAAAATATAAATGCAACATGTAAAGTGTTGGTGAGCTGAAATAAAAGTTGCCAGAAATGTTCCACATGCACAAATAGCTTATTTCTCAAAAACGTTGTGCACAAATTTGTTTACATCCCTGTGAGTGAGCATTTATACTTTGCCACGATAATCCATCCACCTGACAGGTGCGGCATATCAAGAAGCTGATTAAACAACATGCTCATTACACACGTCCATCTTGTGCTGGGGACAATAAAAGGCCACTCATCGGCCTCCCGAGTGGCGCTGTACTGCAGCGCCAGCTGTGCCACCAGAGACTCTGGGTTCGCGCCCAGGCTCTGTCGTAACCGGCTGCGACGCACAATTGGCCTAGCGTCGTCCGGGTTAGGGAGGGTTTGGCCGGTAGGGAAATCCTTGTCTCATCGCGTACCAGCGACTCCTGTGGCAGGCCGGGCGCAGTGCGCGCTAACCAAGGTTGCCAGGTGCACGGTGTTTCCTCCGACACATTGGTGCGGCTGGCTTCCGGGTTGGATGGCGCTGTGTTAAGAAGCAGTGCAGCTTGGTTGGGTTGTGTATCGGAGGACGCATGACTTTCAACCTTCGTCTCTCCCGAGCCCGTACAGGAGTTGTAGCGATGAGACAAGATAGTAGCTACTGAACAATTGGATACCACGAAATTGGGGAGAAAAAGGGGTAAAAAATTCAAATATTTTTTTTTTTTTTTAAATTACAAATAAAAGGCCACTCTAAAATGTGAAGTTTTGTCACACAAAACATATCCACAGCTGTCTCAAGTTTGGAGGTAGTGTGCAATTGCCATGCTGACTTCAGGAATGCCCACCACAGCTGTTGCCAGAGAATTGCGTGTTCATTTTTCTTACTATAAGCCGTCTCCAATGTCATTTTAGAGAATTTGGCAACCGGCCTCACAACTGCAGACCATGTGTAACCATGCCAGCCCAGGATCTCCACACCTGGGATCGTCTGACCAACTTTGCCGCAAGGATCTGTACACAATTCTTGGAAGCTGAAAATGGCACAGTTCTTCCCTGGCCTGCATACTCACCAGACATGTCACCCATTGAGCATGCTCTGGATTGACATGTACGACAGCGTGTTCCAGTTCCCGCCAATATCCAGCAACTTCGCGCATCCATTGAAGAGGAGTGGGACAACAGGCCACAATCAACAGCCTGATCAACTCAATGCGAAGGAGATGTGTCGAGGTACATGAGGCAAATGGTAGTCATTCCAGATACTGGCTGGTTTTCCTTTTTTTTTTAAAGGTATCTGCAACCAAGAGATGCATACCCTATCTGTATTCCCAGTCGTGAAATCCAATAGATTAGGGCCTAATGATTTTCTTTCAATTGACTGATTTCCTTATATGAACTGTAAGTCAGAACAAGCTTAGAAATTGTCACAAGTTGCGTTTAGTCAGGTTGGCCGTATTGGATTCATAATAAAAATGTATTTACACCAAAACACACACTGGGCATGAGTGTTGTATACAAATCTGAGAAAATGTATATAATTTACAAAAATCATATTTCCAGATTATTTAACCTCCATCACATGGTATTATGGCAGTCTTTTGGGATTTTGGATGCCATATTGGATTTGAGGCAAAAATCCAGGGTGACCCCAACAATAATCTATTGTGTCCTCCTCACTTAATTGCAAGAATAGGGGCTTTGGAGCCAAAAACATTTAATTTCGATGTCTGAGCCCAATTGTTTTCTTTAGAGACGATTTACTGTAGCCACAACATTAAAAAAACATGTAATTATATGTATTTTTGTCAGGCAGGGCCACGCAGCACAGAATGAGAGCGAATTTGATTTAAAAAGTTCCATTACTCAGCTACCAAAAAGTAAAGCTTACGTTCATCATAAATTTCCATTATAATTCCGCCTATTGTATCTCTGTGTCTACAGGTCTATATTTCCAAAAAAGCAGACAACCTTTGTATTCCAAATTTGAGCAACATCAGAGCTTGCAATATTGTACACTGCTCAAAAAAATAAAGGGAACACTTAAACAACACAATGTAACTCCAAGTCAATCACACTTCTGTGAAATCAACTTAGGAAATCCACTTAGGAAGCAACACTGATTGACAATAAATTTCACATGCTGTTGTGCAAATGGAATAGACAACCGGTGGAAATTATAGGCAATTAGCAAGACACCCCCAATAAAGGAGTGGTTCTATAGGGGGTGACCACAGACCATTTCTCAGTTCCTATGGTTCCTGGCTGATGTTTTGGTCACTTTTGAATGCTGGCGGTGCTTTCACTCTAGTGGTAGCATGAGACGGAGTCTACAACCCACACAAGTGGCTCAGGTAGTGCAGCTCATCCAGGGTGGCACATCAATGCTGTGTCTGTCAGCGTAATGTCCAGAGCATGGAGGCGCTACCAGGAGACAGGCCAGTACATCAGGAGACGTGGAGGAGGCCGTTGGAGGGCAACAACCCAGCAGCAGGACCGCTACCTCCGCCTTTGTGCAAGGAGGAGCAGGAGGAGCACTGCCAGAGCCCTGCAAAGTGACCTCCAGCAGGCCACAAATGTGCATGTGTCTGCTCAAACGGTCAGAAACAGACTCCATGAGGGTGGTATGAGGGCCCGACGTCCACAGGTGGAGGTTGTACTTACAGCCCAACACCGTGCAGGACGTTTGGCATTTGCCAGAGAACACCAAGATTGGCAAATTCGCCACTGGCGCCCTGTGCTCTTCACAGATGAAAGCAGGTTCACACTGAGCACATGACAGACGTGACAGAGTCTGGAGACGCCGTGGAGAACGTTCTGCTGCCTGCAACATCCTCCAGCATGACCGGTTTGGCGGTGGGTCAGTCATGGTGTGGGGTGGCATTTCTTTGGGGGGGACGCACAGCCCTCCATGTGCTCGCCAGAGGTAGCCTGACTGCCATTAGGTAGGTCTGGGAGGAGATTAGGTCTGAGAGGAGATCCCTCAGGAGACCATCCGCCACCTCATCAGGAGCATGCCCAGGCGTTGTAGGGAGGTCATACAGGCACGTGGAGGCCACACACACTACTGAGCCTCATTTTGACTTGTTTTAAGGACATTACATCAAAGTTGGATCAGCCTGTAGTGTGTTTTTCCACTTTAATTTTGAGTGTGACTCCAAATCCAGACCTCCATGGGTTGATAAATTTGATTTCCATTGATAATTTTTGTGTGATTTTGTTGTCAGCACATTCAACTGTGTAAAGAAAAAAGTATTTAATAAGAATATTTCATTTATTCAGATCTAGGATGTGTTATTTTGGTGTTCCCTTTATTTTTTTGAGCAGTGTATTACATACTGTAAGCTTATGCGTAAGCTTATCATCCTCCCTCCAGCCAGGCATTATTCTGCACTTTTGAGTTTAGGGGGTGTCACACAATATCTATCAATTTAACCACCTTTTGCAGTAAAATATATTTACACAACCATCCATTTTAATAGATGAGACATTATAGATTTGAAAAAACATTGTTGTGTTTTGTTATATCTCAGGTAGAGGTATCTAAAAACAACTGGAGCCTTGCCACCACCTATTGCTTGAAGTGTGCATTTTGAATGATTTGTTTTCAACCCAGGTCTGTGAGTATCAGTTTCTCTCCCTGAAAATCAAGTCTATGAATTTTAAAATGATATCATCTGAAAGAAATCCCCAATGTCCTCTAAGGTATACGGATATTTGATTGAGGTGTGTATTGATTTTCTATTACTTGCTTTTTAACTCAGGTCTCAGCACTGAGGGGAATGCCTCCACCAGAGGGTTCTGGTCCTAACCCTAACCACTGGGCCCTCTCAGAGTTACTGGGACAGAGGAGGCTTGTGGTGTTGGGGGTGCTAGTAGCATGGATGGTCCTCTTCCACCTCCTGGTGAACGTGTGGCTCCTCTGTCTCTTCACCAGCCTGCTGGTGGTCCTGGGTGGCTGGCTGGGGTCCCGTGCTGCCCTGGATGCCAACAGCCTGCTACACCTGGAGCACTTTGTTCCCCTGGGTAGATCACAGCCGGCCCTCCACTCGCCTGAGAGCGAATGGAGGCTGGACCACGAGATCCAAAGCGCTGTGCATAAAGCCATCCGAGACTTTGTGTCGTCCTGGTACCACACCATGCTGACCGAGGAGGAGGGGCTGGGGGAGTTTGAGCACATTATGCGGGACGCCATGTTGGATTCAGTGATGGAGCTGAAGGAGAGGGCTCGGTGCGTGGACAGGAGAGCGCTGGTCCAGAGGACCTTGGAGCTGTGTGGCTGCCACCTGCAGAGCTACATGACAGCCAGGGAGATGATGAAGCAGGCAGAGGCACGGCTGGGGATGCAGGACAGAGACAGCTCCAGCACCCCCAGCCTGTGGGAGCTCTATAGCCAGGCAGATGCCCCCCACCCAGCTCTGGCTAGTCCAGCCACGGAGCTCAGCTATTCCCGGGCCGTAGTGGACCTCCTAATGCAAGTCCTGGTCCCGTTCCCTCACCTGGAGACCAGGACAGGGAGATACATGGTGGGGGAGTTGATCACCTGTAACGTCCTCCTCCCACTGGTCAGTAGGGTGTCCGATCCTGACTGGCTCAACCTTACCATTGTGGACTTGTTCACCAAAGCCAAAGAATCACCGGATGAGTCCCTCGATGAGCTCCCTGATACTCCAGTCCAGCTGCACAGGAGTCAGACCCAGCAGGAGCTCTGGACCCAGACCCGTTCTACCTCCTGGCTCCAGACTCCGAGAGACCAGAACGAGTCCAGCAACAGCCCCACTCCTCCCAAGCCAGCCACTCCAGACTCCCTGGAATCCATGGAGTCCTACCATACGGCAGTGCCAGATCTGAAGGAGGAAACACGGCAGTACTGCGGGGCGATCCTACCAATGCCATGCATTGGTTCATCGATCAAAATAAACACTTGTCATGTGTCTATGGATCTGCTGAGGTCCTGCAGCGGTGGCAGCCGCCTGTATCAGGTTGTGGACTCGGACCTGGAGTCCCCATCGACAGAATCCAATCAGCTCTCTGTGGAGTCCCTAGACCAGATGGACTCCGAGGAGGACCAGACAGACAGCTTCTGTGACTGTACCTCCCCTACCAACTTCTGCAGTGTGTTTGAAGACGAGCCGCCTGGATGCTTCGGCAACTTGAAGGTCCTGGGACCCAAGGTTTGTTTGTTTGTTTATTTGTTTTCTTGTTACTTTATTTATTGGTATTTCGGAACTCCTACATTTTCTTAAACAGTTATTTAAATTGTATATAAATATAAAACAATACAAAATAATGATGTAGAATAAATAAGGTTACAAATTGCTATGAATGGCTTTGCTAAAATCTTGAGATGCAGGTGTCCGAGCAGCCCCACTGGCCAGCGGGCATGGCGGAGGAGCTGCCCCCAGGCTGCCCTGTCCCTCCAGGGAGGCTGTGTCTGACCCCCTTCAGCTTCGAACCCCTCAGCAGTCCAGATGGACCAGTCCTTATCCAGAACCTGAGAATCACTGGTGCTGTGACAGCCAAGGAGCACCGCAGCACCGGCTCACACCCCTATACTCTATACACCGTAAAGGTAAGACTTAACATTATGTCTTTAACACAGTGTAAAACCAGGTTAGATATTAATTCTAGCGTGGTTCTGGTACCGGCTCTGACCGACATTTCTGCATATAAATCGATCTTTGGACACAGTAAATCAAAATGGCTAGCTAGTTAATTATTGTGGCTAGAAACTTCTTCAGTGAGAATTTGAAACTTTCCTGTCTAAATTGGGATTTTAGAATCATTCGTTTTTTTTAGCGGAGTAAAAAAAGAAAATGTAGACATTAATACTGTAGTTGTACTATAATACATGTGCTTTAGCTGTTGCCCTGGCCTACACTATCTAACTTCCCTCTCATACTGTGCCCTGTGTTGTGTTTCCGGCTTGCAGCGCTAACTTTCCCCATTGAGCTGTATCACAATGACATTCAGACGGTTACTTACTACCAATATTACAAGTTAGTTTTAGTGCAGGCTAGTGAAGGCCAGGTCTTTTTATGCAGCACTCCATCACTCTCCTTCTTAGTCAAATAGCCTTACACAGCCTGGAGGTGTGTTGGGTCATTGTCCTGTTGAAAAACAAATGATAGTCCCACTAAGCGCAAACCAGATGGGATGGCGTATTGCTGCAGAATGCTGCGGTAGCCATGCTGGTTAAGGGTGCTTTTAAATTCTAAATAAATCTCGTACATTGTCACCTACTTTTCCAATAGTCTTGAAAGAGTTCCCACATATTCTGAGTACTTGAGGGTTTGAATGAGTAGGTGTGTCCAAACTTTTGACTGGTACTGTATACATAGAAAACTCAGAAAAATCATGTTTTTGACTGCACAGGATCTTTAACAAAAGAAAACAAACAAGTTTGCTTTACAGAACATTTCTTGCAATTCTACACATTTGACCATGGGGTGGGGAGACATTGTTGCAGTTTTAAAGCTGATTTCCTGCAATACTTCACCTTTTTCCATGACTTATGCCATGTTAATATGATATCTGAATGAGAGTGACTAACAAAATCAATGGGGGCCCCCCGGAGGTCAGGGCCCCTGGGCACATGCCCTGTGTGCCCAGTCAGTAAATCACCATCATTACTACAAGTTTCGATAGGTGGCTAGATTGCTAAATTAATCTTAAATGTTTTTACTGACATGGGCTAATTGAGTGACTGTCAGTGGATGACATATTGCACCTGGTGTATTCTATTTTTTTCTAACGCTCAACAGTAAATTGAGGCCCTAACTGAGTTCCTAATTTTCTGAAGAATAATAATCATTTATTTATTTTTATTCTGAGTAATTAGTGGTTCGGACCTCGGTGTCCTCATATGTAGTTATGGCCCTATGCAGTTACGTTACCCCATATGAAGTTGGCATTTACAATGGTTAAGGTTAGGGTTGGGGTTAGGTCATGGTTAGGGTTAGGATTTATGGTAGGAACGTCCCAAGGATTCCGGATAGCATTGACCACAAAATCAATGCTAGCCTCTTAAAGGGGCAGTAGCCTACATTGGATGTTAAAGTTTCAATGGAGAAGGTGCATAAAAATGGAGGACGGCCCCCATGTACTTACCAGAAACACCTCATTTGCTAAGTTCACCGTAGTGCTCTATTTTTTGTATTGGCATTAGCACAGTATACATTATCCCAATTCTAGCTCCAAGACGGCGGCAATTTGAAAAAATGAAAAGGTAGATTGTGCTGATATATAGTCACATTGAATTATGTTGCGTATGGATAGTGCTGAAACGAATACTTCATACAGTGCCTTTGGAAAGTTTTCAGACCCCTTGACTTTTACCACATTTTGTTACGTTACAGCCTTATTCTAAAATGCCACTCAAGGACATTCAGAGACTTGTCTCGAACCCACTCCTGCGGTGTCTTGGCTGTATGCTTAGGGTTGTTGTCCTGTTGAGATCCTGCTCCAGAGCGCTCAGGACTTCATCAAGGATTTCCCTGTACTTTGCTCTGTTCTTCTTTCCCTTGATCCTGACTAGTCTCCTAGTCCCTTCCTCTGAAAAAAAATCCCCACAACATGATGCTGCCACCACCATGCTTCACCGTAGGGATGGTGCCAGGTTTCCTCCAGACGTGACACTCGGAACCCAATCTGGGTTTCATCAGACC
Source organism: Oncorhynchus mykiss (assembly GCF_013265735.2). NCBI lineage: Eukaryota > Metazoa > Chordata > Actinopteri > Salmoniformes > Salmonidae > Oncorhynchus > Oncorhynchus mykiss. Next base: position 42,045,732 of record NC_048573.1, read on the forward strand.
AGAGAATCTTGTTTCTTTAGGTGTCCTTTAGTACTTTAGGTGCCTTTTTGGCAAACTCCAATCGAGCTGTCATGTGCCTTTTACTGAGGAGTGACTTCCATCTGGTCACTAACATAAAGGCCTGATTGGTGGAGTGCTGCAGAGATGGTTGTCCTTCTGGAAGGTTCTTCCATCTCATCAGAGGAACCTTGGAGCTCTGTCAGAGTGACCATTGGGTTCTTTGTCATCTCCCTGACCAAGGCCCCTCTCCCCTGGTTGTTCAGTTTGGCCAGGTGGCCAGCTCTAGGAAGAGTCTTGGTTGTTCCAAACGTCTTCCATTTAAGAATAATGGAGGCCACTGTGTTCTTGGGGACCTTCAATGCTGCAGAAATGTTTTGGTATCCTTCCCAAGATCTGTGCGATCCTGTCTCGGAGCTCTACGGACAATTCCTTTGATCTCGTGGCTTGGTTTTTGCTCTGACATGCACTGTCAACTGTGGGACCTTATATAGACAGATAGGTGCCTTTTTCAAAGCATGTCAATTGAATTTACCACAGGCGGACTCCAAGTTGTAGAAACATCTCAAAGATGATCAATGGAAACAGGATGCACAAGAGCTCAGTCATGAGTCACAAAGCAAAGGGTTTGAAGGTATTTCTGTCCAAAAAAAAGTTTGCGCTTTTGTCATTATGGGTTATTGTGTGTAGATTGATGAATAATAAAAATAATAAAAACATTTTACAATAAGGTTGTAATGTAACAAAATGACGAAAAAGTCAGTTTCCAAATGCACTGTATCTGAATTCCTCCATTTTTATGCACCTTTGCCATCACAGCATTATTTAATCTGCAGTATTCTTCTGCAATTTATTTTGTTACCAATCATATTTACATGGTAATATTATCTTATGATTATAATTATTATGTCTCATCTTTTAACTAAATTCTATTAGTCTATTAGCTTCCAAAATGTAATTATCTAGCTGTCTGATAACACGATCTAATGGAATGGCTTGTCCTGCACTTTGTAAAAATCCAGAGTGCATTTGAGTGAATGCTGGAAAAAGATCTTGGTTCCTTTCTGAACATAGCAATGTGAATGCAAAGAGGACTCATACCACAAAATAGGTGACATGAACTGGCAAAAGAGTTCAAAGTCAAGGGAAGTGTGAATACTGCCCTGAGGTATTTAGCTTATTTTTTTCTACCCCAGAGTTCACTTTAAAGAGGTCTGAGATCAGTTCTTTTAAAGAGGACTATATGTGGAAACACCCGTAGTTCCTAGAGGAGCAGGAGAGAGTGGTTTTGTCGCTCTAGCTAGCACATTCACAGATCGATTTTTATCGCCAACTTTGTCAATGTAATCTTAAAATAATTCCTAGATTTTAAACAAACAAAAAACATTTTGGGTTTGTCATAGACAGACAAGATTAATATGAGATGAAAGGCAAGTTCCTAATAAGTTCAGTAAGCCAAGCTAAAGCCCTGTCCGATGTTTAGAAGGGTGAGGGCAGAAGTTTTAATCAAGAGAAGCCTGTAGAAAATGCAAATGTTCTCTAACACTAAACATACAAATATGTATTTTGCAGTTATAAGGAAGTTGAAATCTTTTATAAAACCACTAATTTGATTATACTATATTTAGAAAGCATATAAGTCATTTCAAACCTTATTTATACAGTGTTGAATAAGAAATGCATCAAATATTTCATATTTTCACATTTTTATCATAGTTGTACTGTGTACTTGAGCTTGTGTCCTCATAATCGACTACACCTCAGCTATTTTTTTTTTAAACCAGAAAGCTGGGTTTTGAATCATTCTGGCAGTATAAGCATTACTAAGTTTTGTTTATGGCCCTCTCGTGATAAATACATCTATTTAGGTGGAAATATACATTTTGACATGACGCTTGAATGCTTACGCAGTCATGGTCTCTAAAGGCAGGGATAGCAACAATGTAACACATAGGCCTGCCACTCTTTTTTTTATCATAAGGTACAACGCTAGACGAATCACTTGTGACAGTACCGGACATTAGTGTACACTTCCTTACCTTTTTTAATACCTTTTTTAATATCGATCTTGAAATGTGACCATTGGACTAGCCTTATTGAAAGGTGACCATTGGACTAGTCTTATTGAAAGGTGACCATTGGACTAGTCTTATTGAAAGGTGAACATTGGACTAGTCTTATTGAAATGTGAACATTGGACTAGCCTTATTGAAATGTGAACATTGGACTAGCCTTATTGAAATGTGAACATTGGACTAGCCTTATTGAAATGTGAACATTGGACTAGCCTTATTGAAATGTGACCATTGGACTAGTCTTATTGAAATGTGACCATTGGACTAGTCTTATTGAAATGTGACCATTGGACTAGTCTTATTGAAATGTGACCATTGGACTAGTCTTATTGAAATGTGACCATTGGACTAGTCTTATTGAAATGTGAACATTGGACTAGTCTAATTGAAATGTGAACATTGGACTAGCCTTATTAAACCTTCCCAGTCAATCTGTAACCGTTGTTGTTCCCCAAGTATGAGACAGTGGTTGACTCGGAGAGCCTAGGTACTCTACAACCTGTAGCCTATCACACTGTGAACCGGCGCTACAGCGAGTTCCTCCACCTGCAGACGCGCCTGGAGGAGAAGCCTGACCTCAGGAAGATGATTAAGAGTAAGAAGTCCAAGTCTTTTGTATGTTTTTTGGCTAGAGAGAGATTGTGGTGAGCGGTACGAGAGAGTGCTGAAAGAGCAGTAGGCCAGATTCCAACCCAAGCTGGCAGCTGTACATTATAATCAGTCAAAACAAATCATTTATAGCGTAGAGGAAGTCTTACACGTGCTGTATGGATATTTTATTCTCACCAAAGGGTGTTTGTATCTTTTCCATTTCAGATGTCAAGGGACCCAAGAAGATTTTCCCCGATCTTCCGTTTGGGAACCCAGATATTGACAAGGTGGAAGTTCGAAAAGGACAGCTGGATACCTTTCTTAAAGTAGGAATTGAATTGTTTATCTAACAAGGTGAATCATTTCCTGATTTGTATGTTTTTGAAATGTGACTGTTGCATCGTATCTGATCACTCACTGTCCGATCACTTTGTTTTCCTCCAGCAACTGTGTACCATCCCTGAGACGGCCAACAGCGACGAGATGCAGGAGTTCCTGGCTCTTCACACAGACGCCAGCACAGCCTTCGAGAAGAAACCATTTGTTATGTCCAGGATTGACAAGGTGACAACTGTCTTGGGTTATGAAATAAAAACAGTGCATGATAACGTGACCTAAAAACATGAAAAGGGAGAGATAATGAGAAATGATAGAAGGTGTGGTTTCTGGTGACCTGTTTTTTCGGGAAGCTAACCTTGGTGCTGTTTGTGTGCTGTGATCTCCTGGGCCTTGTTATTGGCATCTACTGTAGATGATGGCGAATGCTGTAGACACTCTGAAGACAGCATTCCCTCGTGCTGAGGACGACCTGGATGGAGAGCCTGCTGATGCGAGGAATGCCCCAGAAGGAAGGAAGAGGTGGGAGTCTTTTTTTTTTCACTCACTCACTCACTCACTGTTCTCACTCTCTCTCTCTCTCTCTCTCTATCTCTCTCTTCCCCCTCTCTGCGTCGTCTCTTTCTCTAAATGTCACATATGTACGGCCTGGCCAAAGCTTTTCCACTATCATGTCTCTCTTGAAATACTCATTAAAACACCTGTAAACAACTCGCTGTAGTTTTCAATTCACATATGAAATTTGAAAGCTGCTTTAGGAAAAAAAATGTGTTCTCTATAACTGCTATTATGACATTAAAGTCAAACAATCTAGTTTTGTGTAATGTGTTTGTTAATTGTTGCTTGTTGTGTCAGGTCTGTCCGGCTGAGGTTCTCCAGTAAAGTCGCCCCTACTCTCAATATACCTGAAATCCAGCCCAAAGTCATATACTGCTTCAATGAAGGGAGCACTGTAAGTTAACCATGGAAGTTTCATATCTATGAGTATCAATATGAATAATCATTAAATATTAATGTCATCAAACTGTCTGTTTGATTGTACTCACTCACTCAACCCGCCCATCCATCCATCCATTAATACACTCATTCCTTCCTGTGCCCTGGTCTGGTTCTGCAGGTGTTCCATGGCCTGTCCCTGTCTGGTCTGGAGGGCTTTATAAAGGACCAGGAGGCTCTGCTCTATGCTCCCCAGGAGAAGGAGGCTGACGGGAGGAGGTTCAGCGTGCTACCTGGCAAAGACAGGAAGGGTGGTGGGGGTCGGGAGAGAAAACTACGGGGGACAGGTACAGTTTTTCTAACGTCTACACAGGCCTGCATTATCAACCTATTACTATCTTACATGAAGGACCTTCATGCAGTTGACTGAATATCTAAGGACCGTCTCAGTGCAAAAATCAGACATTATTATCAGAATTATAAACTTTCCAAATGAGATCATCTATGACCATGCTCCACTCAGTAATGGCCAGCAGGTGGTAGTGACCTTGCACCGCCTCTGTAGGCCAGTACCACACCACTGGTTTGAGGAAACAGTGTTGACTATCTGTCTGAGGCTATCTGGCTCTGTTTGCCTTTCTGTTATTCATGTTCTAGAGTCATGTCCCAGTATTTGTATCGTCATCAAGTTCAGGTTTTGTATTCTGTTTGCTGCGCGCTTATGTGTGTGAATCTGACTGTGATGTGTGTTCGTGCAGACACGGCCGTGGCAGACGTAGCTCTGAACATCCTGTGTCTGCTGATGAAGGACCAGTGGAGCTGGCTCTGCACTGAGAACATACAGAAGACCATCAGACTGCTGTTTGGCACCTTCATTGAGAGGTATCACACCATATCATACCGTCATCTTCATAGACTAGAACAAGAAAGCAGACCATACCCCTCCCTCATCATAGACTAGAACAGGGAAGCAGACCATACCACTCCCTCACCATAGATTAGAACAGGGAAGCAGACCATACCACTCCCTCACCATAGATTAGAACAGGGAAGCAGACCATACCACTCCCTCACCATAGATTAGAACAGGGAAGCAGACCATACCACTCCCTCACCATAGATTAGAACAGGGAAGCAGACCATACCCCTCCCTCATCATAGACTTCAACAGTAAAGAACAGTTGGTCCTTCATACTCGTCTTTTATATTGCGCGTGGCCCTTTGCTCCACTAGCAGCTAGAAGAAACAAACCACTCATCTTGTACATATGGGGTTGTCAGTCAGTTTGCTTAGTAATTCAGAGCACTTTAACCCATGGCATTTCTGTCACAGAATCAACTTTACACTGTCAGGAACAGGACTTCCCTAGTCAGATGTGGTACCACATACTTCATATGACCCCTGGAATAAGTACACATTTTGGTTAGATTGTGGCAAGAACACTATTTGATCCATTCAGTAATTTAGGTTAGCTAGGACAGTGGTTTTCAACTTACTCTTGAAAGAATGAATAGTAGAAATCTAAATTGGGTAGTGTATCGTCAGTTTTCCTGTTGTCATGTCAGTCATTGCATACCTGGGAAAAGTGGTTCCTAAACTGCAGTCGGCAGGGGGAGGGGCGCGGGTCAGTTTTTTTTAGCTAGGTTTGTTAGCTCATAGATTTTCGTGTAGTGTTTGAGTCACTCAATTATCACGTGAATAGACATTAGAAACGGCTAAATGTATAGAACTGCAACAACAAAAAATTGCTCTGGAGGAGTGGTGACGGGAAAATAACCTCTCCCTCCATTTAAAAGAAATGAAGGAGCTGACCGTGAACTACAGGAGACAGCAGAGGGAGCATGCCCCCATCCACATCGGAGAGGGTCGAAAGCTTCAAGTTCCTTCATGTGCACATCACCAAGGACATGAAATGGTCCCACCATTTGAATGTGGCACAACAGCACCTCTTCAACCTCAGGAGGCAGAAGAAATTCGGCATAGCCCTTAAGACCCTCACAAACTTCTACAGATGCACCATCGGGAGCATTCTGTTGGGCTGCATCACCGCCTGGTATGGTAACTGCACCGCCCACAGCCGCATGGCTCTCCAGAGGGAGGTGCAGTCAGCCCAACGCATCACCGAGGGCACAATGCCTGCAGTGTGGTCCTGTCCTGTTGACTACTTTTGGGCTGTTTTCCTTTGTTAGTCGCAACGAGCCCGTTTCTCAGTAAGTGAGGGATTCCTGAATGGCGTCCATATTTTAATAAGCTCGTGGAAGGTTCCTGTGACCCAGGCAGCCCAGGCTTGTAAAATCAGTATGCTGATGGAAGAGCTGAGGCCTGTTAGCTCGGCCAGAAGCTATACTATGGCTGTGTCTGAAATTGCACCCTGTTCCCCATAGGGCCATTGTCAAAAGTAGCGAACTATGTAGGTCGTAGTGAATAGGGTGCCATTTCGGACACAGCCTATTTCCACCTTGGCTGGAAGCAGGAAGCTGGTGTTTGTTCATAGCAGCTGCACCTAAAACTGTCTGGTCAGCTTGCTGATGAACAAAATGGCTTTTGGAAAGCCAGAGCGTGTATTGACCACATCAATACTGTCTCCAACGTGGTCCTGGCTAGAATTCAAGAGAGAGACAACTTTTGCCTGTTTTTATTGATTTTCAGAAGGCGAATAATTGGGTGAATAGAGACCTTCTTGCTTTTAGACTAATTAAAAAATGGGAATTGATGGAAGATTCTATGATACCATCAAAGCTCTTTATCGGCCTCCAGTTGCCTGTGTTCAGGTCAATGACCTCAGGACAGGCGGGTCTCCAAACCCTTACGGTGTAAAACAGGGAGACGTACTCTCGCCCATTTATTTCCCACTACATGTTAATGATTTAGCCCTACAAATCAAACATGCTACACTTGGTGTTTAAAGTTGCTGATATATTCCTGGGATCTTGTTGTATATGCTGACAAAGTAGTTCTCCTTACCGGGACCGAAGATGACCCCCCAGAATATGTTGAATATTGTTAGTTTACGGTGTGCTAACGGGAGACTAGCGATAAATCAAGAGAGGACCCAGATTGTTAATTTCAGAAAGAAGGGCGTGCAGAGAAGTGCACACAACGTTTGTTTTGGTACAACCCCGTTAGTCTACACTGGGCTCTATAAATACCTTGGTTTCAGTCTGGATGAACACATGACCTTTGACGATGGCATCAGATCACAGGCAGATTCTGCAGGCAGAGCCTTAGGGTCCGTGCCTATTCTCAGCCGTATACATTGTGTGTGTGTGTCCAGTGATGGACTATGCTGCTGGGGTGTGGGGTTCCAAAGTGGGTACTAATTGTAACCTTGTTCAAAACAGACAATCCGCTGCTTTCGTGGTGTGCACAAACTGATTCCAAACCTGGCCATCTGTGGAGATATGGGTTGGGAACCATGTGTGGTTAGGCAAAAAGGTGACATGTCTATGAAACAGACACATAATCACAAAAAAAAAGTGGGACTGTACTCATAACTATATGTGGGCTAGATAATTGTTATCTATTTATTTGTGAAACTGATTTGCAGTGTATATATATATATATATATTCAGGAACAAATGACCATGTGGTGTTAACCAAATCAAGGACAAGCCTTTTCAGATCCACAAGGAACAATGGGCAGTTGATGTTTGGTTTAAACCTAAACTTAGAATGTACACACTTATCAAAAATAACTACAGCCTTGAAGCATATGCTTACCTGATTCTAACAAAAACCCAGTTTGTGCACAACTCTGATCCAGCACCCTCCCTCTGGCTATAAGATACGGGTAGATTTAACAGAGCATCTGAAGAGGAGAGAATTTGCCTACTATGTGATCTCGGGGAAATCGAAAACCAAATCCATTTAGTGTTTTCATTGCCCTCTGTATGACTCTCTGAAGAAAAAACTATTTGTGATAACCCTGAAGCATTCTGGTTACAGGATGAGCAGAGGCTTGAATTTTTTTTCAGACGGGGCGTGTTTGAGATGGCTGAGTTTGTTCATAATGCCTGGAGGAGAAGGAGAAATGTACTGTTTGTGTCGTGTGGCTCGATGGTCGCTGTACTGGCATTGATTATTGTATGCATTTAATTTGTAAAATGTTATTTTGTTCTGTGGTGTCCGCTAGGCCCATGTGGGCCTTGCATCAGTAGATGTATGACACTTAAATAAATGATATCAATTATTTAGGGCGGCAGGATAGCCTAGTGGTTAGACTAGGACTAGTAACCGGAAGGTTGCAAGTTCAAATCCCGAGCTGACAAGGTACAAATCTGTCATTCTGCCCCTGAACAGGCAGTTAACCCACTGTTCCCAGGCCGTCAATGAAAATAAGAATTTGTTCTTAACTGACTTGCCTAGTTAAATAAAGGTTTAAAAAAAAAAATAATACAAATCTGGGATCTGTAACGTTCGTGTCGCAATGTTCATTTCTACCGCTAGGAGGCAGCACACATCTGTAGAAGTATGGCCACAGAACGTTGAGGAATGTTTGGAGTTTCAGAATGATATTTAATATTGAATGGCAATTTCCATAGCTTTTATGTCAGAATCTTATATTCCATGCCTTAGACCTAGTCCTAGCCATAGCTGTTAAGTGTGTTGGGCCAGTAACCAAAAGGTGTTGGTTTGAATCCCCGAGCAGACTAGGTGAAAAATCTGTCAGTGCCCTTGAGCAAGTCTCTAAACCATAGTTGCTCTGGAAAGGAGTGTCTGCTAAATGACTAAAATATGACAAAATATAAATATATTTGTTGCACCACTGCACTGGGTTCTGTGACAGGATATGACATCAGAGACCAGGCCATTGCATTTGGGTGTGAGATGAGCAGGTGGTTTAGGTCAGCCATGGGATTGGGTTGGGTTCATAATGCTAAACACAGAGCATGACAGGGCTCCTTTCGATTCACTCTTTTACATCAGGCCCCTGCATTATCACTGGTGCAACCCTTTAGGTGTCAAAGGACACTGCACACAATGGGCTGGCCCACAGGTGGCTTGGACTTTTCAAGGGTCTTCCAACAGACGCGCTGCCTGGGCTGTGTCTCTCTATTTGCCCAACCCATTCTCAGGTGAGAGGAGTCCGTCCAGTTCATACAAGCCAGAAGCCCGACAATGGGGCTAGATTTCACCTCCAGACACAGTGCTGCTGGGAAAGTCCCGACTGTCCTGGGGATGATGAGCTGCTGAGGTGTGTCTTTTCACACAACCAGCGGGAGGAGAGAGGCAGGGGAGAGATGAGACGGCACAGAGACATTGCCTAGTCGCAGTCATCCTGCAGACGGTCTTGGCCACAGAGTCTGTATAGTATTATCAGACAGGCGCAATGACCGTAAACACCTTTACCAGTGCAAATAGATGCGCGGAAGGACATTTATCAGATAAAGTACCTTTTTTGTTTACAAATTGTGTAATTATGAAGACATCACCGAGATATTAACATCTAATCATCCTGGCTGTAGACAGCCTTCCACCCAAAGTAATCTTGGTTAACCCAGAACTAAAGTCTCATGTAGTTGGTCAGCTGCTCGATTAAATTCTGTGTCCAATACATGTTAAGAGAAGATATCAAGAAATGCTAGAACAAAGAGTGGAACCGGAATGAGGAGCTCTATTCGAAGATGTTCCCTCCCCTTCCAAAATTCGAAAGATGCTAACACCTGCAAAATGATTTGTTCAAATAACCAGAGATGAAAAACCCAAACACCGGAACTACGGCTGCTCTTTTTCTACGCATGCAATACAATCCCGACAGATTCTTTCGTTCTACACACAGAATTTTTCCATGAGAGATTAGAACCACAGCAATTTGAACCACATAGCCGTATTATCAGAGAGATACAAACGGACTGTAATGTGAACACCTTCACCTGTATGGCCAAATGGATGTGCCCTGTTAAAAGTTGGTGGCAGCTCAGTTGCCACTAGTTTGAATGTTGCTCAATTCATTTTAACAGTGTGTGGAAACACTACGTTGTCATAAAGTATTTCCGTGTACAAATTGTGCAATTGTGGTATAAAGACTGCATCTTAAAGATAATGGTATTTGTTGCTAGGCAGCATATCCTAACATTATGAAGCATTTTACCATCTGAACATTTTAAGGAATCTTTTCTTATCTGAATTATGCTGTTGACATGAATAGACTACACCACAAGGCATTCTTGGGGGTTCTTATCTTGTGTTCAGTTGGCTGATATACAATATATTGGCAGATTTCTTGTAAAATGCGTTATGGGGATATTTATTCTCAGATCGCTATTTGTAAAAAAAAGACATCTAAAAACATGCTTACATGACTGCATTTTCATAAAGATAATTGAGGTTTTATGTGTCTGAATACCAGACAGATTCTTAAAAAAAAAAAAAAATGTAATATGATTGGCAACAAGTGACGTATGACGGGTCGAAACGCTTCAAAACTTGGGGCCTCCAGTTTTGTAGTCCTGTGTTGTTTTGCATGGACATACTGTAGAGAACAGTCATGCAAAGCACTCCTAGCAATCTCATCTGATTCTGGGCAGAATGCGTGCATCCTCAGACAGATGACAAGAGCAGCACTCATGATTCAGCCCAGCCATCAGATCAATACTGCAGACGAGGGCAAAGGGTCACTGACACGTTATCAATCAGGACAGGAAAAATTCCTATTCATCCATAAACTGTATAAATATTCCTTCATAAACTTAGTATGGATGGTACAGCCCTCTGTGCTCAGAACATTCTCCTAAATTATGCCAGAATTAAGAAAACCCAAAGTGTGCCTTTTACCATGCATCACAGATTTACAAAGGTTTATACAGCCATGGACCAGCAGGCCGTATTGAGTCTGTCATTATGCCCCATTGCAAGCCATGTGCCTATAGACAATCCTTCCATACTACACAGGCCACCTGCCGTAGAGATACACAGCCATTCAAACACACATTACATAGTGTACGTTCAATGGACCATATTAGAATGCCATGGGCATTATGTCACTGAGCCTGCTAGCTTTTATTATTGTCCCCTTCCCCGTTCAGTGAGAGCGGAGAGAGCGAGAGAGAGTGAGTCGAGAGAGAGAGTGAGCAGAGAGAGAGACAAATTTGACCCCCATACCTGCGTCAAAAGCAAACTTGGGAAAATCTTCTGCATTATCATTAACAGCAGACTCATACATTTCCTCAGTGAAAACAATGTACTGAGCAAATGTCAAATTGGCTTTTTACCAAATTATCGTACGACAGACCACGTATTCACCCTGCACACCCTAATTGACAAACAAACCAAAATTATTTCAAAAAAGCCTTCGACTGAATTTGGCATGAGGGTCTGCTATACAAATTGATGGAAAGTGGTGTTGGGGGAAAACATACAACATTATAAAATCCATGTACATAATCAACAAGTGTGTGTGGTTAAAATAGGTAAAAAACACAAATTGCCACAGGGCTATGGGGTGAGACAGGGATGCAGCTTAAGCCCCACCATCTTCAACATATATATCAACGAATTGGCAAGGGCACTAGAAAAGTCTGTAGCACCCAGCCTCACCCTACTAGAATCTGAAGTCAAATGTCTACTGTTTGCTGATGATCTGGTGCATCTGTCACCAACCGAGGAGGGCCTACAGCAGCACCTAGATCTTCTGCACAGATTCTGCCAGACCTGGGCCCTGACAGTAAATCTCAGTAAGACCAAAAGTATGGTGTTCCAAAAAAGGGCCAGTCGCCAGGACCACAAATACAAAAATCTATACGTGTGGCCTAAACATCAGCACCACAGGTAACTTCCACAAAGCTGTAAACGATCTGAGAGACAAGGCAAGAAGGGCATTCTATGCCATCAAAAGGAACATAACATTTGACATATCAATTCGGATCTGGCTGAAAATACTTGAATCAGTTATAGAACCCATTACCCTTTATGGTTGTGAGGTCTGGGGTCCGCTCACCAACCAAGAATTCACAAAATGGGACAAACATCAAATTGAGACTCTGCATGCAGAATTCTGCAAAAATATCCTCGAAAACACCAAATAATGCATGCAGAGCAGAATTAGGCCGATACTCGCTAAACATGAAAATCCAGAAAAGATCCGTTAAATTCTACAACCACCTAAAAGGAAGCGATTCCCAAACCTTCCATAACAAAGCCATCACCTACAGAGAGATGAACCTGGAGAAGAGTCCCCTAAGCAAGCTGGTCCTGGGGCTGGATTGAATGATGGCTATTGGACGTGCGGGCCAGTTTCCACTCTGACATCTTAGTCTTATTGACTTTGCTGAGAACTTCTTTATTGAGGAAAAATGTACTTCGTTGACTGATATGTGGTTGTCTCACCTAGCGATCTGAAGATGAATGTACTAACTGTATGTGGGTCTGGATAAGAGCATCTGCTAAATGACTCAAATGTACATGTTTTTGATTTGTACCTTGTCAGCTCGGGGGATTTGAACTTGCAACCTTTCGGTTACTAGTCCAACGCTCTAACCACTAGGCGGCTACCCTGCCACCCCATGTGAAGAGATGTGTACCAGAGCACAGATTGCTATTGGTAGTGGAGATGTTGAGGAGTGAGCTGAGATAGAGGGGGTACGTGCCTAGGAGGGACTCTTGCTTCGTGTGCTTCGTGTGTGTGTGCATGCGTGTAGATTTATGAGGGTTAAAGCTGCGTAAAGTATGTTTGTGTGGGCTTAGGTCACCTTGCTGGTGGCGTGTTAATTAATGTTATCTTCACACTCACCCAGAGTGAATGTACACAGGTTTACCTTTATTGTCATGAGTCTTGTCCTGGAAGCAGAACTGAGCAATTTCCCCTTAAGATAGGCCAGCTGCAAAGTCAAAATTGTCTATATTGTAAATTCATGAAATTCATTTGGTCTTAATTTAAGGTTAGGATGAAAGGCGCTGCATGGTCAATCCGATACGTGATACGGCCTCTGCAGGAGTCAAGGCCTTCATACTTCTTGCTCTTCGCGGAGCAGCCCAGAGCTGTTGTCAAGGAAATTAGTTTGTGTTTATACAGGACCTCCCGCCCCCACCTACCGTCAACCAATAATGTCAATCCGGAGCAATACAGAGCCCTCTGCATTGTTACAAAATTTGGGAGAGCACGGCGATGTGGTGTGGAGCATGATTTGGCTTCTGCAAGCTTGTGTCACACCCTCCATACGGAGCCTGTGTTAAGGTTAGGTATAAAATCACATTTGAGGACATTATCACTTTGCCAGACCAGCTGCCTCCAAGAGATTGATCATGAAAACCGCTAACCTGAGAATGTACTGTACAATCCGCTCACTGTGTGTACGTATGCATGCACTTCTGCATATTCTTTGTGTCCTCACTTGTTTTGTGCCTTTTTCTTATGTGTCTGCGCGAATGCGTGTGTCTCAGTGTGTCACGTCTATTTTCTTTTTGACTCACCCTATTGTGTATGTACGCTCATGTATACATATGTCTACCGACCTCCATGTTGCTTTTGTCTATCCTCACCCACAATCCCTGCACTCCAGGTGGCTGGATGTGGGCATGGCCCACCTGACCAGTGCTCCCTGCTGGGTGATCTACCTCCAGGTGATGCAGGAGGCAGTGTGGCCCGGGGGTGTCCTCCCTGATGGGCCTCGTCCTGACCGCAGCCTCATCCAGAGAGAAGAGACCAGGCAACAGTGTTTGCACTGCCTTACACAACTACTACCAGGTCAGTGTCTGCACTGCCTCACACAACTACTACCAGGTCAGTGTCTGCACTGCCTCACACAGGCACTACCAGGTCAGTGTTTGCACTGCCTACACAACTACTACCAGCCACCGCACTAGGCTACCTGCCGCCCCGCTAGGCTACCTGCTGCCCCGCTAGGCTACCTGTATGGGAACCATATGGGAATCACAGATGTGTTAGGTCATTGTACTGTCATTATTGCCATTTTAGTGTGTGTGTGTGTGTGTGTAGACCTGATTGCTGACATGCTGGGTTCTGAGAAGTACAGAGTGAGCTGGGATATGGCACTGGCGTCTCTGCAGGACCCTAACATCAACCGGTGAGCCCTCTATCATCACTGGCTTTAGCATGTTGGTGTGCGTGTACAGTAGGTTTGTTAAACCTAAAATGTCAATGTCACATACAGACCAAACATTGAGCGTTTGATCCATGTCAACTTCAGTCTGACCTGTGGTAACCTCTCCCCTCTCTCTGTGTCTGGGTGACTCTACAGGCACCTGATCTACTGTATCTGTGACCTGCTGTTGGAGTTCCTGATTCCAGAGTCTTCAGAGGAGGGCTTTCAGAGATCTCTACTACACAGTCTCTTTGGGGACGAAGAGAGGCTTTCTGCTTCAGCTTGACAACACACCAACACACCACCCCTCTCTCTGCGCCCCTGTCACTATCCCTATCTATTACCCTCTACCCCCTCCCATCCTGGCTGGCTCATCAGTATGGTAACCGTGGTCCTGCTGGGTTAATCAGAATGGGACCAGAGATTTACTGGAGCTTCTCATGAGGTCAGAGAAGAAAGGTGAGGAGCGCAGAGAAGGGGGGAGGAGGGGGAGGAGGAAAAGGGTTGGGGAGATAGGAGGGGTGGGAAGGCTGGGAAATGGGCTCTTGAACTCCTTACACTTTTTAGGCAACGCTCTAAAATGACTGATGACACTTTATTGAATGTATTCTCAAGGCACTGTGTTGGTGATTGTGCTAATATTGTGTTTTAATTAGATGCTTGTGTAGAGAAACACATTTATGTAGATATGTATGTACAGTATATGCAGTAATTATTTTATGTGTTTATTTATTTATATGTAAAATGCAGTATGTGTGATATCAATAGATATACAGTGGGGTCTGAAATTATTTGACCCCCTTGATAATGATGAGCAAAAATGACTATATAAAATAAATCAAATACTGAGCTACTGTATATTTTATGCAAATAAATAATTGGGAAATTATATTATTTTAAACTAATACAATTGCTCAGAGAAAGATTTTGTTTCATAAGTTATACATACATTTTAAGGTAGGGGTCGAAATCATTGACACCCCTGTTTTCAATACCTCACCTTACGAGGATTATAGCACATATCTTTTGTCTGCGCTTATGGACGGCCCTCTTCAATTCAAACCACAGGTTTTCAATGGGCTTCAAGTCGGGAGACTGATACGGCCATTGCACAATGTTGATCTTTCTGGCCAATTAACCGTTTCTTTGTGTATTTTGATGTGTGCTTGGGGTTATTGTCTTGCTGGAAGATTCACTTACGGCCAAGTTTCAGCCTCCTGGCAGAGGCAACCAGGTTTTTTCGCAAAAATATCCTAGGACCGGGTAAAGTTCATGATGTCGTTGGCAGGACCAATGGAAGTCAAATAGCCCCATAACATCAAAGATCCACCACCATATTTTACAGTAGGTTTGAGGTTATTTTCTGCTTTTTGCTTTCTCATTTCACAAGGTTCCGTCCAAGGTCAACGCGATCTTAGATGCCCCAGCTCCTAGGAACGTGAGTCAACTACGTTCGTTCCTGGGGTTACTGAATGACTACGGACGCTTTGTCGCTTAGCAACGAAGCTGAAGCTGCTGCATCAGTTGCTTTGTCAGGACAAAACACGGAAATGGACAGAACAATGCGAGGAAGCATTCAAGAAAACCAAGGAAACACTCCTGACACACTTTTGACCCATCCAACTAGCTCGTGATGCTAGTCTCTATGGTGTGGGAGCAGTCGTGTCCCATATCATGCCTTCCAAGTGAAGAGAAGCCGATCGCTTACGAACAAAGCAGAAAGTACACTATGCACAGATAGAATGTGAAGCCCTAAGTAATGTTTTTGGAGTGCGTAAGTTTCACCGGCATTTGTACAAATCTGAAATCAAAGATCACCGTATGTGGAGGAGCATCTTTGGATGCAAGTTTTTTTTTTATTTGATTTCTTAAGATCCTCGTTAGCCGAAGACAGCTAGTCTTACTGGGGACCGACACAACGAAAAAGACGTTACAGACAACATGCAAACACACTACATGTTAATGTATGTTTGTATCTCTCAGTTATAACATACATGTCAGTACACACACAAGAAGTAGGTCACATGGGGGAGAGGCGTTGTGCCTTGAGGTGTTGCTTTATTGATTTTTTTTTTAAACCAGGTTTGTTGTTCTCTTGCGCTATATTAGATGTAAGGGAGTTCCATGCTCTCGTGGCTCTGTATAATACTGTATGTTTCCTTGGATTTGTTCTGGACCTGGGGACTGACTGTGAAAAGACCCCTGGTGGCATGTCTGGTGGGGTAAGTGTGTGTGTCAGTGCTGTGTAAATTGACTATGCAAACTATTTGGAATTTCCAACACAATGTTTCTTATAAAAACAAGAAGTGACGCAGTCAGTCTTTCCTCCACTCTTAGCCAAGAGAGGCATGCATAGAATTGACATCAGCCCTCTGATTACAGTGAAGAGCAAGACGTGCCGCTCTGTTCTGGGCCAGCTGCAGCTTAACTAGGTCTTTCTTTGCAGCACTTGAATATATGACTGGACAATAATCAAGATAAGAGAAATAACTAGAGCTTGCAGGACTTCTCTTTATTATGGACAGTCTTCTCCCCATCTTTACAACCATGGAATCTATATGTTTTGACCATGACAGTTTACAATTGAAGGTAACACCAAGCAATTTAGTCTCCTCAACTTGTTTAACAGCCACACCATTCATTACGAGATTCAGCTGAGGTCTAGAACTTAGGGAATGATTTGTAGCAGAATGTTTAGGTGGGCTTTGTTGTCAGCACACACCTACGACATCAAATACTTAAAGTCAGAGCTGCATTGCAACGCAGATGGACTTTCCAGGTAAACACTACCTGTCAGAACCAGAGTCAGGCCAAGTGGACATCTTCTACGTCAGACAAGTGGAAAACGCACCAGTCACTTCAACACAAGTGCAGAGAAACACCAGAAACGACCCAGTATTCTCTGAAGTGATGGACAACACGCATTCACGTCGACATCGCAGGTCCTTTCAAAGACAGACTGTTTCTCGTGGTTGTGGATGCTCATAACAAGTGGCCAGAGGTTGCCATCATGAGGTGTACTACTGCAGAGAAGACAATCGAGAAACTTGGAGAAGTGTTTTAGTCGGTTCGGATCGCAACTCCAACTTGTTAGTGACAACAGCGGCCGCTAGTGTCCCAAAAAATGGTCACGTTCCTACAGGTGAATGGCGTACAGTACATCAGGTCCTCACCATATCACCCATCTACCTATTGGCTGGTGGAGAGGTTCATACAGACCATGAAACATGCCTTTAAAAGCGTCTCAAGTCAAATCAAAATAATTTAATAAATAAGTCCTTCTGAAATTTGTGCACCATTAAGTGGAGGGTTGATATCCTTATATTTAGTTTAGAATTAGGGGGATAATTACTGTCCACCATTAATACATGAAATTGAACATTTTATATTTTATATGGGCCAATTCAAAAATATCCTTGGTTGAGCAGCAGGCTCTTCCATCCCTTTCTCCTCCTTTACCTCAATCCTTTTCTCTCTTTAAAATCCCAAATAACAGAGAAATGTATTACTTTAGAATACATCATGTTTCGTTATTGAAATAAAAGTAATTATCTGAGCCTATTGGCTTTGGTTTGTAAAAGCTTTTTAAAACATTACATTTGACAGAAAACTACTAGAAATAGTCCTGAACCTCGAAAGGATTTAGGGCTTAATGTCAAGGTATTTGCGAAAATTGTTCTTGATCTAGCTACTTGGCAAAATTTGCTTGCTAAACACACGTAACTACACTAGGCTTCAAAGTGCTTGAGCTGTGCAACTATGGACAAGTGCTGATGTTGAAATCGAGGGGTGTCATAAAGATGTCACAATTGATAGACCATTTGCATCTTACAGTGGGGCAAAAAAGTATTTAGTCAGCCACCAATTGTGCAAGTTCTCCCACTTAAAAAGATGAGGCCTGTAATTTTCATCATAGGTACACTTCAACTATGACAGACAAAATGAGGGAAAAAAATCCAGAAAATCACATTGTAGGGTTTTTAATGAATTCATTTGCAAATGATGGTGAAAAATAAGTATTTGGTCAATAACAAAAGTTTATCTCAATACTTTGTTATATACCCTTTGTTGGCAATGACAGAGGTCAAACGTTTTCTGTAAGTCTTCACAAGGTTTTCACACACTGTTGCTGGTATTTTGGCCCATTCCTCCATGCAGATCTCCTCTAGAGCAGTGATGTTTTGGGGCTGTTGCTGGGCAACACGGACTTTCAACTCCCTCCAAAGATTTTCTATGGGGTTGAGATCTGGAGACTGGCTAGGCCATTCCAGGACCTTGAAATGCTTCTTATGAAGCCACTCCTTCGTTGCCCGGGCGGTGTGTTTGGGATCATTGTCATGCTGAAAGACCCAGCCACGTTACATCTTCAATGCCCTTGCTGATGGAAGGAGGTTTTCACTCAAAATCTCACGATACATGGCCCCATTCATTCTTTCCTTTACACGGATCAGTCGTCCTGGTCCCTTTGCAGAAAAACAGCCCCAAAGCATGATGTTTCCACCCCCATGCTTATGGTGTTCTTTGGATGCATTCTTTGTCCTCCAAACACGACGAGTTGATTTTTTACCAAAAAGTTATATTTTGGTTTCATCTGACCATATGACATTCTCCCAATCTTCTTCTGGATCATCCAAATGCTCTCTAGCAAACTTCAGACGGGCCTGGACATGTACTGGCTTAAGCAGGGGGACACGTCTGGCACTGCAGGATTTGAGTCCCTGGTTGCGTAGTGTGTTACTGATGGTAGGCTTAGTTACTTTGGTCCCAGCTCTCTGCAGGTCATTCACTAGGTCCCCCCGTGTGGTTCTGGGATTTTTGCTCACTGTTCTTGTGATCATTTTGACCCCACGGGGTGAGATCTTGCGTGGAGCCCCAGATTGAGGGAGATTATCAGTGGCCTTGTATGTCTTCCATTTCCTAATAATTGCTCCCACAGTTGATTTCTTCAAACCACGCTGCTTACCTATTGCAGATTCAGTTTTCCCAGCCTGGTGCAGGTCTACAATTTTGTTTCTGGTGTCCTTTGACAGCTCTTTGGTCTTGGCCATAGTGGAGTTTGGAGTGTGACTGTTTGAGGTTGTGGTGTCTTTTATACTGATAACAAGTTCAAACAGGTGCCATTAATACAGGTAACGAGTGCAGGACAGAGGAGCCTCTTAAAGAAGATGTTACAGGTCTGTGAGAGCCAGAAATCTTGCTTGTTTGTAGGTGACCAAATACTTATTTTCCACCATAATTTGCAAATAAATTCATTAAAAATCCTACAATGTGATTTTCTGGATTTTTTTTCTCATTTAGTCTGTCATAGTTGAAGTGTACCTATGATGAAAATTACAGGCCTCTCTCATCTTTTTAAGTGGGAGAACTTGCACAATTGGTGGATGACTAAATACTTGTTTTGCCCCACTGTATATGCTACTGTACAAGCAACCAGAGTACGCATGAAAAATTGTATTTTGTGACCTGTACAATTTGTTTGAAAATGACTTCATAAAAAAAGCATGTAATATAGCTTACTCTATATAGCTTACATGTCAGATTATCTACTTTGAACCTCAGGTGCTTTAGAGGCACTGGCTATAGTCATGAATAAAGGGGCAATATGGGATTGATACATCAGGTTTGTAAACAATGTGATTGTAAACATGGTTAAAACTATGATTGTGATCACATGGATGGTGCTTGCACACATAAGGGTGTCTATGAATTTGAGAGCGGTTACATTTTTCCAGACCCATATCCCTAAACTTTTTACCAAAAACAATGGCGGGGAAACCTTTTGTTGTTGTTCGAATTTCTGATTGCCCCATAAACATGCTATCCCTGAATCCGCTACAGTAGTATAGGGCCTTATACTATTGTGTATTATAAGATGTCATTTTTTAAATACGTTTTTCAAATGAATTGGGAACTAGCCTCCATGACACAGAATCTAAATTGACAAAGAATAACCCTAGATGCATTCGTTGCCTGTCTTCGTTGTCGATTCGGCCAAACATGTATCGTATGTGTCCACTTGCAGGTGGTGTGTTTGAATAAAAAAGAAATGCTCCCTTATAAAATGAATTACTCCATGAAGTATTCCAGCAACGTTTACGCTGCCATCTTGTCTGTTTCAAATATTCTCTCTTTCATTTAGACAGGTGGGTCCACCCCGAAGTGCCGCACGTCATGGTGACAATC
Organism: Oncorhynchus mykiss; assembly: GCF_013265735.2. Taxonomy (NCBI): domain Eukaryota; kingdom Metazoa; phylum Chordata; class Actinopteri; order Salmoniformes; family Salmonidae; genus Oncorhynchus; species Oncorhynchus mykiss. The sequence goes on from NC_048573.1 coordinate 42,065,890, forward strand.
ACCTGTCTCGATCAATGAGAGAAGATTTGAGTTAGATGAGACAGAGCATTTTCTAAATTCAAGCTAACCACCTGCAACTGGACACGGACATTTTAGAAGATATACGTGTTATGCCGAATCGAGAACGAAGACCGTATCGCAAAATCCAGGTTAGTTGGAAAATCTACAGCTGTGTTTTTCATATGCAAACCTGTAACGCCCAGTAATGGATACCAAAAATCTTTGGTTATATCACATTATCTGGTGTACAATCTGTAGCTAGGAAGTATGGAATTTCCTTTATTTTGCTAAATCACTTCTGACCACAGTAGACTGCAAAGACATGACAGAAATACAGACCATAAATGCAAATCCTGGAGGTGTCAAAAAGATGATGTCATAATTAATAGGACCCCTGCACCTGGTCTTACAAGCAACCAGAGTAGGTCTATGCCTATTATTAATGACAATAAGCTAAAAAATAAATAAAAGAAGAATAATATGCTATTATTAGTATTATTATGCCATTGCTTCATACAATTATATATTGTATGATTTTTCAAGTGTGTGAACTTGTGTTCATGACACAACATAACTTTTAAAAAGAAAAAGCACAGTGTTTTCCCCTCTTCCATGGCCAGAAATGTTCTCAGTGAAAGTAACATGACACACATGGAAATCTTATTTTGCCAAGCTTGTACAGTGCTCTTACTTTACATGGTATTTGCGTCTGTAATAATGACGTTGACAAAATGTCAAATATTGCTGTCGAAACAAAGGGAAACTGTGGTCTCCTGTTGAGTTTGCAGATCCTGCAGCGTGTGATTATGAGGCAAATAGGCTATTAGTGGTTAAAGGTGTGTTTACACATGGCACAATCTTGGCCTCAAATGTCACCGTGGTTTTGCTGATGGACAGAGAATGGAAATTCAACCCGACCAGGAGCAATAACAACTTGAGGTAGGTCTCTAAATTGGCTGTATCTTGCCCACCACTCATGAAAAATGGAGCAGATGGTATGTTAAAAAGATTTGAGTACCCCGAAGAGGTGCTTTCCCCCCAACATATTTAGGGATTCCCAGACGGAAGCCACTCCTCAGTTAAAGGCTCATGACAGCCCGCTCTCAGACCATGAGAAACAAGATTCTCTGTTTGGATGAAACTAAGATTGAACTTTTTGGCCTGAATGCCAAGTGTCACGTGGCACCATCCCATCGGTGAAGCATGGTGGAGGCAGCATCATGCTGTGGGTATGTTTTTCAGTGGCAGGGACTGATAGACTTGTCAGGATCAAGGGAATGATGAACGGAGCAATGTACAGCGAGATCCTTGATGAAAACCTGCTCCAGAGCGCTCAGGACCTCAGACTGGGGGCGAAGGTTGACCTTCCAACAGGACAACGACCCTAGGCGCACAGCCAAGACAATGCAGGAGTGGCTTCGGGACAAGTCTCAATGTCCTTGAGTGGCCCAGCCAGAGGCTGGACTTGAACCCAATCAAACATCTCTAGAGAGACCTGAAAATATCTCTGCATACAACATGATAGATCTTGAGACGATCTGCAGATAAGAATGGGAGAAACTCCCCAAATACAGGTGTGCCAAGCTTGTAGCGTTATACCCAAGAATACTTGATGCTGTAATCGCTGCCAAAGTCGCTTCAACAAAATACTGAGGAAAGGGTCTGAATACTTATGTAAATGTGATATTTCCATTTTTTTGTATTTAATACATTTCTAAAAGCCTGTTTTTGCTTTGTCATTATGGGGTATTGTGTGTATATTGATGATGGATAAAAAATATTTAATCCATTTTAAGATAAGGCTGTAACTTGTAAATGTAATGTAAAATGTTGAAAAAGTCGAGGGGTCTGAATTTTTTCCGAATGCACTGTATATATTGTATGTGGGAGTCAGTCCATGGCAGAGCACGAACATCGTGCAAAGAGCAATGTGTGTAGCTCTTTTTAGCACAATTAGTACAAATTTTTATACTTTGAGTATACAGAACATTCAAGAAAATGGTCCACCACCCAAGTGACATCCAGCCAACTTTAGTAAAAATACTACCTAACTACTTAAGTAGTTTTGTAGGGTATCTGTATTTCACTATTTGTATTTTTGACAACTTTTACTTTTACTCTACTATATTCCTAAAGGAAATAATATACTTTTTACTCCATACATTTTCCCTGAAACCCAAAAGTACTCATTACATTCAAATGCTTAGCAGGACAGGTAAAATGGTCCAATTCTCACGCTTATCGAGAGAACATCCATGGTTATCCCTATTGCCTCTGATTTGGCGGACTCACTAAACACATATGCTTTGTTTGTAAATAACGTTTGGTTGTTGTAGTGTGCCCCTGGCTTTTCGTAAATGTAAAAAACAAGACAATTGTGCCATCTACTTTGCTTAATATAAGCTATTTGAAATTATTCATACTCTTACTTTTGATACTTAAGTATATTTAAAACCAAATACTTTTATACTTTTACTCAAGTAGTATTTTACTGGATGACTTTCCCTTTTACTTGAGTCATTTTCTATTAAGGTATCTTTACTTTAACTCAACTATGACAATTGGGAACTTTTTCCACCTCTCCACAACTGTGGGAAGCATTGGAGTCAACATGGGCAAGCATCCTTGTGGAATGCTTTCGACACCTTGTAGAGTCCATGCCCAGATGAATTGAGGCTGTTCTGAGGGCAAAAGGGGTGGGGGGGTGTACCGTCTCGACCTCTGAATGACCCTGCTGGTCATCTATGAACGTTTGAACATCTTGAAGAAGATTCTGGCCTTAATGGCCATGTGCTATCTCCACCCGTCACAACCAGAAGAGGACTGGCCACCACCCAGAGCCTGGTTCCTCTCCACGTTTCTTCCTAGGTTCCTGCCTTTCTGGGGAGTTTATCCTAGCCACCGTGCTTCTACATCTGCATTGCTTGCTGTATGGGGTTTTAGGAAGGGTTTCTGTATAGCACTATGTGACGTCTGCTGATGTAAAAAGCGCTTCATAAATGTATTTTATTTTATTTGATAGAACATAAGGCAGAGGGAACATAGACATGGTCCCTCATAACAAAACAGACAGAAACACTAAACCAGCTCGGATTTACATTGCTTTGACTGAAAGGTTAGCTACAATATGACATTTTGCATTGCTTCTAAGTGTGCAGTTGGCTCTCTTCTTCTCTCCTGCACCTTAGTGGCCCAGTCTGCACCTTGAGTCCAACATACCACCGATACTGCAATGTAACTACAGTCGAACACCATTTAATTGCACTGTCACTTGACTGTGATTGATATTGACACACCGGTCTCCTCTTTCATGGGCTATTACAATTATTCGGTTCATTTCAATGGAAAGCTAACTCTACTGTATGAAAAACAAATCTTAAAATGCAAATGTGCACACCCTCACTCCATCACCATCACCGGGAAAGATGCAAAACCCTCCACATCCAGATCCCCCTCCCTCCTTCTCTCCCTCCATTCCACCTTCTTTCCACTCCACCCATCCACCCTAACATAAGAAGAGGTAGATAGCCCGTAGTTCCAGTTCAGAGCTGAGGGTTGTTGAGGTTGCGGAATGGGTGTGTGTGTCGTCCTGGGCTGGTTGGTACTGGTCCTGACTGGCCACCAGCTGACTGAGGGAACCAGTCTGCAGCTTTCAGGGGACTACTCCATCTCGTGTCTCTTTCCGCTCCACAATTTAGCCACCTCCGGTTCCAACCTACCAGACATGGAAGCCTGCAAAAAGTAAGTCCAATGAAGATCTCACAAGAGGACGTTGTTTATCTATTTCCCTGGCATTTTAGTTCATTTTAGACCATCAGTGAGTTATTGTTGTTTGACTCAATCACTTTCTTTCAATAATGGATTTATGTTGTAATGTCTTTTTATTCTGCTTGCAATCAATGCACTCCTATTCAGAGGCAAATCTAATAAACATGGCTATCATTTGATACAAGCCATGAGATTCGCTGTGGAGGAGATCAACAACGGCACCAAAAACCAACGTCTTCTCCCAGGGGTGACGCTGGGTTACCAGGCGTATGACATCTGCAATACACCAGCCAGTGTCCTGGCCACTGTGGACCTGCTGGCCCAACAGTTACAGGGAACTTCAGGGAACAAGACGGGTGGTGACCAGAGAGCAGTGGCAGTGATTGGGCCTGATAGTAGCAGTTATACCTTTCCCCCGGCTGCAATGCTGGGCTCCTATCTGGTGCCACAGGTACATTGTATTTCCCAAGTTTGGTTATTGGTAACTGGTGAAACCAACGCTAATCTGTTTGCCCTCTAGACTGAGAATGGAACACATTTGTGACCATTTGTTTTTGTCTTCTATTGCTCTTCTATTTATATTTTTAAATGTCTTGCCTCCTATGATTTCACATTTTTTTCCATTTATGTGTCCTTTATTTTTTCTTCTTCCTCCTCCTCCTGGTCCCCCTTCTGGTCCTCCTTCTGGTCCTCCTCCTCCTGGTCCCCCTTCTGTTCCTCCTCCTCCTGGTCCTCCTCCTGGTCCTCCTCCTTCTGGTCCTCCTCCTTCTGGACCTCCTCCTTCTGGACCTCCTCCTCCTGGTCCTCCTCCTTCTGGTCCTCCTCCTTCTGGTCCCCTCTCCTTGTCCTCCTATTTGTGAATTTTCTTCTTCTAGATATCCTATGAAGCCACAAACGAATTGCTGAGCAACAAGCACCTCTACCCATCCTTCTTCCGCACCATCCCCAGTGACAGGAACCAGGTGGACGCCATGATCCAGCTGCTGGTCCGTTTTAACTGGACCTGGATCGTGCTACTGGGCAGTGATAACTCCTACGGCCTCCAGGGCATGCAGAGGCTCTCCCAACAGGCGGCCTACTACGACATCTGCATCGCCTACCAAGGAGTCATCCCCGACCTCACCTCGGCCACCAACCAGACCATGAGGAGCATTGTCAAGGGCATCTTGAAGACCAAGGTCAACACTATTGTTGTGTTCTCCAGCAAAAGCAAAGTTAGTGGGTTCTTCCCATTTGTCATAGAGCAGGGTGTAACTGGCAAGGTGTGGATAGGGACAGAGGACTGGTCAGTGGCCACTCTAGTGTCGGGGATACCAGGGATCCACACCATCGGAACTGTTCTAGGCATCTCCATCAAATACGCAGCCATAGCTGGGTTTGAGACGTTCGAAAGCCATGTTGTTTCAAAGTTACTTAGGGACACCTCCAATGGCATGATGGACCTGAGGGTTGACTGTTTGCAAAATACGGATCTCTATAGCATGGCAGTAAAAAACTTCTCTTTGGATGGCTATGATATGACATCCTCTTATAATGTTTACAAGGCTGTATATGCTGTGGCCCATGCCCTGCACCAAGCACTTGGTTGTGACTCAGGTGAATGCCAAAAGATTGAAGTACAACCTTGGCAGGTGAGTGTTTTCAAAATGAGGGTACTGAAGTCAAAAAGCCCACTCTGAAGAAAGTGAGCACACGTTCACGACACACTTGATATCGATGTGCTATTGGAAATCTACAGTCAACAATGTTCACTATCCCAGGCCTGTTACAGTCATGTTTAAATTGGCGCATGCTTTTCTTCCTCTCTCTCCCTCAGCTTCTGCCACTGTTAAAACAGGTGAGATTCTCTGTTGGGAACTCCTCTGTGTACTTTGATGAGAACGGAGACCCGCCCACAGGATATGACATCGTGACCTGGGTTTGGAGGGGAACAGAGTGGTCTCTCCGAGTGGTGGGCTCTTACACTCCAGACCCCGCTGACCTCACAGTGGACCCTGCCCAAATTGAATGGGCTAGTGACATTGACAACCTGGGAAAAGTATAGCCACAATATTACAGTATTTACACAGTAGTATTACAATCCATTGTCAGATGCAATTGCAGAATGATTTTGGGTAATATAATTGTAGAAACTAGTCATAGAGAGTGTAAACCATGGTTGCATGTGGACTTGGAAAACCTGTGTGTGTGTTGTTTTTATTGTGGTTGTATCCAGGAGGTGCCTCCATCAATATGCTCTCCAGAATGCCCTACAGGTCACCGGAAGCTGCAGACAGGACAACACAAGTGCTGCTTTGACTGCCTGGCCTGTCCTGCTCACACCTTCCTCAACAGTACTGGTGAGATTACTGTCACACACCCACTGGGCACATCCATAGTTCATCCTCTATCTGTAGTGATTTGAATTGTGCTGTTTAAAAGTGTCCAGCGGGTGGCGGATGTTGCCCCTCTCATAAACTGTCGCTATAGCAGGGGTGTCAAACACACTGCCTGGTGTCCAGTCTGGCCCATGGGTGAGTGAGGATTTTTTTTTTTAAATTAATTGTACATTTTTTGGGTGGGGTCAAAAAAATTGGGGAGGTAAAAAAAAATAGGAGGGGGGGGCAACAAACTCAATATATTTAAAATGACTAAAACCAAATCTAATATGTGTAGAAAAAACGATAACGATATATTAACAGTTTTTTTCACTGTCCAGCTCACTAATAATCACAGTGCACAGTCAGAGAGCATCAAAAATTCCCCAAAACGATGGATAGAGGACTATTTATAGCTCATTTTGACGGCATGGAAATATAACAAACTCCAGACCTCGTTGAAGACTGAATGCGGCCCCCCGGGGGGCAAAGATAGTTCAACACCCCTGATCTATAGCAAGCAGCTGGCAGTAGCACAACTAGAACAACAGTGATAGTGCAACTGTCTCTGATGGTGATCAGTGATATCTGTTTTTAAATCAATAGTAAGGATATAGGTTAACTCAATTCATGAATGTAAACACCTTCATCTTCTGAACTGGTTGAACTAAAATAAATCCTGTAAATGTTGAACTGACCCCAGCCTTGATGTTATGATAATAATGTCACTCTTTAGGATCTACCTGGTGTCAGGCGTGTGAGCTCCACCAGTGGTCCACAGAGGCGAGCAATGTGTGTCTGGATCGGACGGTACTGCTGCTGGCTTGGGACGCCCCCCTGTCTCTTGCCCTGCTGGTCCTCCTGGCTCTGACCCTGTTCATGACCCTTGGATCAGGGGTCGTCTTCCTCCTCAACCTGGGCACCCCTGTGGCCAAGTCGGCTGGCGGGCGCACCTGCCTGGTGATGCTTCTGGCCCTAACCGCGGCGGCCGCCAGCGCCCTGTGCCACTTTGGCCTCCCGTCTCGGCCCGCCTGCCTCCTCAAGCAGCCCCTCTTCGTCTTCAGCTTCACCGTGTGTCTGGCGTGCGTCACCGTGCGCTCCTTCCAAGTGGTCTGCATCTTTAAGCTGTCTTCCAAGCTGCCCCGTGCCTATGATACCTGGGCTAAGAACCACGGGCCTGAAGTCACCGTCCTTGTCGTGTCCATGACAGTGTTGTCGATCTCTGCGCTCCGGGTTGCTCTAAACCCCCCGTACCCCTCCCAGGACGTGGACTTCTACTCCAACTGCATTGTCACAGAGTGTAGTAACACCCTCTCTTTCGGTGCCATGATAGAACTAGCCTACGTCTCTGTGCTCAGCATGCTCTGTTTCTCCTTCAGTTACATGGGCAAAGACCTGCCAGCCAACTATAATGAGGCCAAATGTATCACCTTTAGTCTCATGGTCTACATGATCTCCTGGATCAGCTTCTTCACCATCTATTTTGTCACAAGGGCGGAGTTTGCCATGGCCATGCATGTGCTGGCCATAGTGTCCAGTGTGCTCGGTATTCTCGGTGGTTATTTCATGCCCAAGGTCTACATCATGGTGCTGAGGCCCAAAATGAACACAACGGCCCATTTCCAAAACTGTATTCAGATGTATACCATGAACAAACAGTGAGAGATATGTGTTTATCATAGATTGCCTTTTGTATTTCCGGATACTTATTCCCAATCCATTGCATAGGTAGATGGCTTTAAAAAATGCCATAGTACATGTTGCTCTACTCTTAGCTAAGGAGAAAGTAAATGTTGACCTTGCACATTTTAAATGTATGTATAATGTTCTCTAACATGGTTGTAATGTAGTTATGAGGTTAGCTTTCTAATGCACTCCTTTTCGACTTAGCTAAGTGTGTGTTTTTACTGGGGAGAATTCAGAAAACCAAAGCTAAACCTCTTTGGCAGCATCTGGTGTTGTGCTCTTTTTTCAGTGTCTGTGTGGCATATGTTTGGCCTCTCTTTACAAGAATAGAAAGTGGTAGCGTGGGCAGGCCATAGAGAGGTGCCTTGCCTTCTGTTGGTGTGAGTGCCTGCCTGTATGTGTGCCCTCTCACTGGGCATCTGTGGTGGCAGGTTTCAGGAGCTTAATGGGATAGCCTGTAAGCCTCTGATTTAAACCCAGCTATCCCAAAGACCCATACACATGTCCCATAGTTCTCGGTTTTCAATCTAAGTGTGTGACTCAATAGTCTATTTGAAGAATCTGCATATGATTATTTATGCTTAAATCAATGAATAACCTTTTCTTTGTATAGCGCTATTTGAAATAAATAAACCAACTAATAAAATGACCTAGTTTTCCTTCTTTGTATTTCATTAAAGGGAAATTCCACCATTTTTCAACTTCATAGTCATTATGAATTATTTTACTGACTTGCCTAGTTAATTTTAATTTAATGTTACCTTTATTTAGCTCCAGCACTGTACCAGTGTCTACGGTCTACAGGAAAACTGCACATTTCTACATTCTGTGGTTAAAAAGAAACCACTATGTGCTTCCATAGTGTAGTGGTTATCACATCTGCTTTCCACGCAGAAAGTCCTGGGTTCAAGCCCCAGGAGAACCATGCTTTATTTGACCGAGAGACTGAAAAACAGCTTCTATCTCAAGGCCATCAGACTGTTAAACAGCCATCACTAACATTGAGTGGCTGCTGCCAACATACTGACTCATCTCTAGCCGCTTTAATAATCAAAAATTGGATGTAATGTGTCACTAGCCACTTTAAACAATGCCACCCTACATTACTCATGTATATACTGTACTCTATACCATCTACTGCCCCTTGCCTATGCCATTCGGCCATCGCTCATCCATATATTTTCATGTACATATTCTTATTCATTCCTTTACACTTGTGTGTATAAGGTAGTTGTGAAATTGTTAGATTACTTGTTAGATATTACTGCATGGTCGGAACTAGAAGCACAAGCACTTCGCTACACTCGCATTAACATCTGCTAACCCTGTGTATGTGACAAATAAAATTTGATTTGCTTTGAAGATAAGAAGAAAGGTCCTAAAAAATGTCTTATTCGATGACATCAACAAGAATTAAAAGTTTAAAAAATGATTTTCAAAACATGCAATGAGTTTTTCTGCCAGGGGGACGCCATATTTCTGCTCCTCACGTCGCTGCAAATCTTTTAGTGTTTGAAAATGTTTTTACTTTTGATGGCATTATCAAAGTGCACTTTTTTAACACGATAGACACTGTTACCATATGCAGACACTGATATGGTGATGGAGATAATAAATGAGGTTTTAAAAGTGGTAGTATTGCACTTTAATGTGTAAAACTGTCTCATTTGATCATGCAAAACGTTCATACTTAAACCAAGATTCTTAGGGGGTAACCATTGCAAAAGTTAAATGTGGATTTTCTTACATTTGTTAGTCAAATTTGACAAGACATTTCATGGAGGAGGGTCAAATGAACTAGTTAGAACAAAATGTATGGAATGCAAGATCCACTACAATTTGGTCAAAAATCACAATCCCGGACAAAAGGTTATAATTTATTTAAAATTGATTGTAGTTTTATTGTCATTCAAATGTCATACATAGTTTTAAGAGCTTCTTTAAATGCAATATAAAACAATAACGGTACTATTACAAAGCCTACCAACATACTATTGCCTTTTATAAAAGATACATCCATAAGATAACAAAACAATGAATAACAATAGAGAAATATCCTCAAAGAATTGCTGTAAAAAATACAGTAGCCTATTGTAGATGCTGTTACATCTGTCATATAACACATAGACTCCATTGGAGTAAGAAAAAAATGCACATTTCACAATAATAGATCATAACTAAATTGTCAGCTATATTCTTCACTGCAAATGAAATTCTAATTTGATAAAACAAGTAAGAGAAAAAAGCATCCTTCACAAAAAAGTGACTACCCTCACATCAAATATGTGCCACACACATCTGTCCATCAATGTGATGAGAAAATAAGAGCTCAGGAAACCCACAACGTTGAGCAGGTTGGAAATGCATATTTCCTACACAGTGAGGGACATACAGTCCATTGTTTCCCTCAGGTTTTCGAGTGACTTCAGTCCACCGTCTTTCTCTACCAGGGCCTCCAGACTGGGCCTTTAGCTCCTGTGTCCTGGAGCGTGGTGTTGGTGTTAGTGGTGGGTCGGAGGGTGGAGGAGACTGGGGAGGTGGAATGGACCACTGGGTGCTGCTGGATGGATCTCTGGACCTGGGTGGAGAGCTGCTGCTGGAGCCCCTGAAGAGGTCCAGCCGAGGTGATGATGGAAGTGGTGTCTCTCTTGGGGCTTCCGGACAGGAACTGCAGAGACTCCCTCCAACACTGTGAATAACCCTCGCCGTAGTCCCTCTGAGATGGATCCGGCTGCAGCTGCTGCCTCAGGAAGCTCACGGTCATCTCCAGGATGTCGGCTTTCTCCAGCTTGGTGTTGGGGTCCTGTTTGTGGAACTCCTTCTCCAGGATGAGCTTGAGCTGCTCGATGCAGCCGTTGATGCGATCCCGACGCATCTTCTCCACGATGGGTTTCCTTATCTGACGCAGAGAAGAACATTTGATTAGTCTACAGCTCTAATATGACATAAATAAACTGAAAAAGCCACAATAAACATACACACTTTATACTGTATATACACATTGATTGAACATCATTTGCATACCTTAATGTCTTTTTCTGCGAACCTCAGGTGCTGGAAAGAGAAGTTGGTTGAACAGGGAGCCATGTCTGTAGGTGTGAGAGAGTGACAGGTCTGTCTGCTAGTTCTCTTGGGCCGCAGTGTGGTCTGGGCCCTCTAAGGGATCTCTCCCCCTTTATATAGCAGGAGATTACCATGACAAAGCCATGTGGCCCAGACCAGGCTGGGGTTCCCACACTACTGAGACCACAGGGCCGCCCATCGCAACAATAGGAGAAACATCAATAACTTGATGGATTATGGGGTAGTAGAGGCAACACAGAGATGTTTCCCAAGATAAACTATTAACTACTGATTAATGGATGAATAGGTTAAGCCATTATACATGCAATTAACATCACATCTCGGTTTTCATACCTATCAAATTAAAAAACTATGGCGTAAAAACAAGTTAAAAGCCAACACACTTCTGAAGGGAAGAGCCCTCTTAAAAGAGGGTCATTTATACCGTAAAAAAAAGATCTGAGTCATTTCAGAACCCTTTCATTTCTAACACAATCTCGCCAGTATAATTACAAAATAAAATTACTCTGGAGAGTTATCTTTCTCTCCAGACAATGTTATTGTCGTAATTAACCCAACATTAGTTGAATTGTCGCATAGTTTCAATAAAATACATACAATTTGGATACAATTCATATGCAGTCAGTACTGCAACAGTGTGGTTACAACACTTTTGAAAGTTAGTGGTATCGTAACCATTGGGCTTGTATTGTTATAAAAATGATGCTAATGCTAAAGGGTGCTCATGTCTGATGAAGAAGACATTCACATAGACACAGATGTCTGTCGCTGTGTTGGAATGTGGGAGTTACACACACTTACGTATATATCAAACCTTTTGTCACACACCCCACACACTTCGTCCAGACAAGTAGCCTCCACGTTGACAGACAGTTGACATATAACCATTGTGTTATCTATTGTCTGTACCTCTGTTCTCATTGGCTGTCGAGTGTGGGAAAGCTCATGACAACTCATGCCCACATGTGGATTTGTTGCCCCCCAGGAAAGATTCATTCTAGAATGCTTTGTCCCACAACAAGTGTTTTAGTGTATTTTTCCAATTCAAAGTATGACTGAAGAGGTATTTTATCTCGTAGACGGTAAATATCGTGGCATTAAATACAAAGAAGAGGAACTACAGTATAACATTGTAACTAATAAGATAAATTGTTACTTTCCCAAGAAAAATCCCAGAACTCTCATCTGTGTTCAATGTCGGACTATGTGCTGCTGGACCAGAGCGGGGAGACTGGGGACAATGCCACAGTCACTGGCAGAGTGCAATGGCTGTGTTTCAGGCAGTGCAAAGGTCACACATGTCTGGCCTGGCCTGTGGGCGCTGTGAGGAGACTACTCTCCCTAGTTTCCCACCAGTCCCTAGCACTGGGGTAGATGAGCTACAAAAGCCAGGCCGCTCCCTCAATGCCCCATTGGGAATGTTAATTGATCCTTTGTTGCAGGACAAACAGAAACCCTATGTCACAGACCATCTGGGAAAAAATCAAGTTAATGGGGCCTTGCACATCGACAAAGAGCTACAAGAGCGCCCTGTCTTCTTCTTCCACTTTGGCCTGGATGAATGTTGAACATTTCAATGGTGTTAAAACTACTCATAAAGGGGAATTTGTCCAACTACATCTATACAATAATATGTTTTAACTGTTAGCTAGAAATTCCCTTTTGGCTAGCTGTGCATTGATCACATTGATAGTGTGGGGAAGGGAAGATTTTGGCTAGCTGTGCATTGACCACATTGACAGTGTGGGGATGGGAAGGTTTTGGCTAGCCTTTGTCTGGGGTCTTTTAGTGTGTGTGAACAGTGACCCACCAAAAGATAGACAACAGTCAGTCTGAATTCCTGCCATACACTCTGGACTGCCAGGCATGTGGTGGAGTAAGGCAGGTTCCCATCAGCCCTGTGCCTTTGGGAGTGTGCTAGCTCCTGTTTCCCACACTCTCTGTCCATTCACCGGCCTCAATAAGGGGACAATAGAAGTGTGTCTTGTTACACATCACATTAGCCACGGTGTTTGATCTCTGGTTGGAGGGAGGGTGGGCTCCGTAATCACCGCCAGACCATCTGCAGGACTAACCCTGAGAAACTTCTTTCAAACTTTTTGCCACAATAAAAAGGATACGTATTTCTTGGCCCAAGCAAGTCTCTTCTTCTTATTGGTGTCCTTTAGTAATAGTTTCTTTGCAGCAATTTGACCATAAAGACCGGATTCGCGCAGTCTCAACTGACCAGTTGATGTTGAGACGTGTCTGTTACTTGAACTCTGCAAAGCATTTATTTGGGCTGCAATTTCTGAGGCTAATGAACTTATCCTCTGCAGCAGAGGTAACTCTGGGTCTTCCTTTCCTGTGGCGGTCCTCATGAGAGCTAGTTTCATCATAGCACTTGATGGTTATTCTGACTGCACTTGAAGAAACTTTCAAAGTTCTTGACATTTTCCGGAATGACTGACCTTCATGTCTTAAAGTAATGATGGACAGTCGTTTCTCTTTGCTTATTTGAGCTGTTCTTGCCATAATATGGACTTGGTCTTTTACCAAATAGGGCTATCTTCTGTATACCACCTCTACCTTGTCACTGGAGGTGTTAAACCAAGGCCTCATACCTTGGTTTAATGATAAACTGTAAGGTCTCCTCTCAGGAGACCTCTGTGTGTGTGTGTTAAAACCTGTCTTGAGTGTTGTGCCCTATCAGAAGGCAGGAAACCGCCTACGCTCATACTCCTCCTGTCTGGGCCCCACCATAGCTGTCTGAGGTTCTGAGAATACGACTGGTTTTCTGAGAACACAAGGCTGCCGCAAGCCTGTTGAAAACAGCCACCTGTCAGATGATACTTAGACTCGTTCGCTTCGTTATGACCCTATACTTGTGTCTTTGTGTTCCTTGACGTAATTTCTGTTCACAACTTGTAGACTTGCTTACATGCTGCTGTGCGGTTTGTTGCTAACCTTACTTTGCTACCTGCCAACTTTACGGTTTTTACTTTTTAATTACCGTTTTATATGTACATTTTTTACCTAGCTCAACTTTTTTCGTTCAACTTATTCACCCCGCTTTATCTGGACGTGGTTCGTCAGGACCTTCACCAGCCGAAGATAACATTAACATTAGTAACATTAACATTATGCCTTCTAATTGCAGTCGCTGTACTCATAATATACAGGAGAATGATCGCCTTATGGCAAGGATACCTGTGCTGCAAGCCCAGCTTCAGACGCAGTCGTTAGGCAAGGGCAATTTACTTGTAGGAAAGGATGAAACAGCGTCTGTGCCACCAATAAGTACAGATAGCCGTATAAATCCCCTCGCACAGTCCCCGAAGCCTGACAATTTTCTCATGGCTTCTGGAAGGAAATGCTGTAGGAATACTCTTTCACTCTCAATACTCAATACGCTCATTCAGCCAACGGAAACTTTCAACAGGTTCTCCCTATTAAGCAACGAGTCGGAGTCAGAGGCCGAGCCTTCTCTGGTCTCTATTCCTCCCATAACGGGGTCTGGGACGCTGAAGCCTCCCACCATAAGCTCTGACAAATGGAAAACCCTAGTCATTGGCGACTCCCTTACCTGCAGTATTAGACTTAAAACGAATCATCCAGCGATCATACACTGTTTACCAGGGGGCAGGGCTACCGAAGTTAAGGCTAATCTGAAGATGGTGCTGGCTTAAGCTAAAACTGGTGAGTGTAGAGAGTAAAGGGATATTGTTATCCAAGTCGGCTTCAACGATGTTAGGATGAAACAGTCAGAGGTCACCAAGCGCAACATAGCTAGAGCGTGTAAATCAGCTAGCAATATGTGTCGGCATTGAGTAATTGTCTCTGGCCCCCTCCCAGTTAGGGGGAGTGATGAGCTCTACAGCAGAGTCTCACAACTCAATTGCTGGTTGAAAACTGTTTTTGTAGATAATTGGCCCTCTTTCTGGGACTCACCCACAAACAGGACCAAGCCTGGCCTGCTGAGGAGTGACGGACTCCATCCTAGCTGGAGGGGTGCTCTCATCTTATCTACGAACATAGACAGGACTCTAACTCCACAATGAGAGCTGCTAGCCAGCCTGCCAGCTTAGTGGAGTCTGCCACTAGCACAGTCAGTGTTGTCAGCTCAGCTATCCCTATTGAGACCGTGTCTGTGCCTCGATCTAGGTCGAGCAAAACTTAACATGGCGGTGTTCGCTTTAGCAATCTCACTGGAAGACCTCCTCCATGCCTGTCATTATTGAAAGAGATTGTGATATCTCACATCTCAAAATAGGGCTACATAATGTTGATCCCTCACTTCAAAGGCAGTTATAGTCAATTAACTAATCACTGATCATAATCTTGATGTGATTAGACTGACTGAAACATGGCTTAAGCCTGATGAATTTATTGTATTAAATGAGGACTCACCTCCTGGTTACACTGGTGACCATATCCCGCAAAGGCAGAGGTGTTGCTAACATTTACGATAGCAAATTTCAATGTACAAAAAACCCCAAGACGTTTTCGTCTTTTGAGCTTCTAGTCATGAAATCTATGCAATCTACTCAAGCACTTTTTATATCTCCTGTTTACAGGCCTCAGCGTTCCTCACTGAGTTCCCTGAACTCCTATCAGATCTTGTAGTCATGGCAGATAATATTCAAATTTTTGGTGACTTTAATATTCACATGGAAAAGTCCACGGACCCACTCCAAAAGTCTTTTGGAGCCATCCTCGACTCAGTGGGTTTTGTCCCACGTCTCCGGACCTACTCACTGCCACATTCATACTCTGGACCTAGTTTTGTCCCGTGGAATAAATATTGTGGATCTAAATGTTTTTCCTCATAATCCTGGACTATCGGACCACCATATTATTACGTTTGCAATCGCAACAAATAATCTGCTCAGACCCCAACCAAGGATCATCAAAAGCCATGCTATAAATTCTCGGGCAACTCAAAGATTCCTAGATGCCCTTCCAAACTCCCTCCACCTGCCCAAGGACATCAGAGTACAAAACTCAGTTTACCACCTAACTGAGGAACTCAATTTAACTTTGCGTAATACCCTAGATGCAGTCGCACCCCTAAAAACAAAAACATTTGTCATAAGAAACTAGCTCCCTGGTATACAGAAAATACCCAAGCTCTGAAGCAAGCTTCCAGAAAATTGGAACGGAAATGGCGCTACGCCAAACTGGAAGTCTTCCGACTATCTTGGAAAGACAGTACCGTGCAGTATCGAAGAGCCCTCACTGCTGCTCGATCATCCCATTTTTCCAACTTAATTGAGGAAAATAAGAACAATCCAAAATGTATTTTTGATGCTGTTGCAAAGCTACCTAAAAAGCAGCATTCCGCAAGAGATGATGGCTTTCACTTCAGCAGTGCTAAATTCATGAACTTCTTTGCTGAGAAGATCATGATCATTAGAAAGTAAATTAGGGACTCCTCTTTAAATCTGCGTATTCCTCCAAAGCTCAGTTGTCCCGAATCTGCACAACTCTGCCAGGACCTAGGATCAAGGGAGACACTCAAGTTTTTTAGTACTTTATCTCTTGACACAATGATGAAAATAATCATGGCCTCTAAACATTCAAGCTGCATAATGGACCCTATTCCAACTAAACTACTGAAAGAGCTGCTTCCTGTGCTTGGCCCTCCTATGTTGAACATAATAAACAGCTCTCTATCCACCGGATGTGTACTAAACTCACTAAAAGTGGCAGTAATAAAGCCTCTCTTGAAAAAGCCAAACCTTGACCCAGAAAATATAAAAACTATCGGCCTATATCAAATCTCTCGTTCATCTCAAACATTTTTGAAAAAGCTGTTACGCAGCAACTCACTGTCTTCCTGAAGACAAACAATGTATACGAAACTCTTCAGTCTGGTTTTAGACCCCATCATAGCACTGAGACTGCACTTGTGAAGGTGGTAAATTACCTTTTAATGGCTTCAGACCGAGGCTCTGTATCTGTCCTCGTGCTCCTAGACCTTAGTGCTGCTTTTGATACCATCGTTCACCACATTCTTTTGGAGAGATTGGAAACCCAAATTGGTCTACACAGACAAGTTCTGGCCTGGGTTAGATCTTATCTTTTGGAAAGATATCAGTTTGTCTCTGTGAATGGTTTGTCCTCTGACAAATCAACTGTACATTTTTGTGTTCCTCAAGGTTCCGTTTTAGGACCACTATTGTTTTCACTATATATTTTACCTCTTGGATGTCATTCGGAAACACAATGTTAACTTTCACTGCTATGCGGACGACACACAGCTGTACATTTCGATGAACATGGTGAAGTCCCAAAATTGCCCGCCCTGGAAGCCTGTGTTTCAGACATAAGGAAGTAGATGGAGGCAAATGTTCTACTTTTAAACTCAGACAAAATAGAGATGCTAGTTATTGGTCCCAAGAAACAAAGAGATCTTCTGTTGAATCTGAGAATTAATCTTGATGGTTGTACAGTTGTCTCCCAAACAATTGTGAAGGACCTCAGCGTTACTCTGGACCCTGATCTCTCTTTTGACAAACATATCAACTGTTTCAAGGACAGCTTTTTTCCGTCTACGTAACATTGCAAAAATCAGAAACTTTGTCCAAAAATTCATCCATGCTTTTCTAGGTTAGACTAGGTCTAGGTTAGACTACTGCAATGCTCTACTTTCCGGCTACCCGGATAAAGCACTAAATAAACTTCAGTTAGTGCTAAACACGGCTGCTAGAATCTTGACTAGAACCAAGAAATTTGATCATATTACTCCAGTGCTAGCCTCTCTACACTGGCTTCCTGTTAAGGCAAGGGCTGATTTCAAGGTTTTACTGCTAACCTACAAAGCATTACATGGGCTTGTTCCTACCTATCTTTCCGATTTGGTCCTGCCGTACATACCTACATGTACGCTATGGTCACAAGACGCAGACCTCCTTACTGTTCCTAGAATTTCTAAGCAAACAGCTTGAGGCAGGGCTTTCTCCTATAGAGCTCAATTGTTATGGAATGGTCTGCCTATCCATGTGAGAGACACAGACTCGGTCTCAACCTTTAAGTCTTTATTGAAGACTCATCTCTTCAGGGGGTCCTATGATTGAGTGTAGTCTGGCCCAGGAGTGTGAAGGTGAACGGAAAGGGACTGGAGCAACGAACCGCCCTTGCTGTCTCTGCCTGGCAGGTTCCACTCTCTCCACTGTGATTCTCTGCCTCAAACCCTATTACAGAGGCTGAGTCACTGGCTTACTGGTGCTCTTCCATGCCGTCCCTAGGATGGGTGCGTCACTTGAGTGGATTGAGTCATTGACTTGATCTTGCTGTCCTGGTTGGTGCCTCCCCTTGGGTTTGTACCGTGGGGGAGATCTTCGTGGGCTATACTTGTCTCAGGATGGTAAATTGGTGGTTGAAGATATCCCTTTAGTGGTATCCTGCCTGTTGGCCCTGTCCAGGGGTATCGTCGGATGGTGTCTCCCGACCCCTCCTGTCTCAGCCTCCAGTATTTATGCTGCAATATTTTATGTGTCGGGGGGCTAGGGTCAGTCTGTTATATATGGAGTATTTCTCCTGTCTTATCCGGTGTCCTGTGTGAATTTAAGTATGGTCTCTCTAATTCTCTCTCTCTTTTTCTCTTTCTTTCTCTCTTTCTTTCTCTGTCTCTCTCGGAGGACCTGCACCCTAAGACCATGCCTCAGGACCTGGCCTGATGACTCCTTCCTGTCCCCAGTCCACCTGGTCGTGCTGCTGCTCCAGTTTCAACTGTTCTGACT